>NC_062571.1:16831020-17144940 GCF_022837055.1 Prionailurus viverrinus
ATGACCCAGAGACCAAGAGTCACATGCTCTGCAACCAGGCACCCCAAATCTTTCTGACACCTTTACAAAAAGTTTTACAGTCACACTCTTGGTTGTGACTACACCATGAAAACATGACAGTGCACTTGACTTGATCTCTGCCTTGAAACTCATTTCTTCAACATGTTTTTCACTTGGAGAGTCTGAAAATAAGAAACGTTGTAATGTTTTAACCCATAAAGTCCTGGATCCTTAATATTTTCTTACTGTGGTAAAGCATCATAAAATTCACTCTCCCCCAAATTTCTGAGTATAGAGTACAATACTGTGAACCCCATGCACGTTGTTGTGCAACACATCCCAAGAACCCCCAGCTCATGTTGCGTGACTAAATTTCTGTACACTCATTAAAGAGCAACTCCCTACTTCCCTCTCCCCCCGGCTCCTGGCAACGACCAGGCAACGACTATTTTCTGTTCCAATGAGTTTGACTACTTTAGCTCATATAAATGGAATCATGCAGTATCTGTCCTTTCATGACCGACCTTTTTCACTTAGTGTAATGTTCTCAAAGTTCCTCCATTTTGTAGCACATGACAAAATTTCCTTTCTTTTTAAGGCAATAATTTTCCGTTGTGTATAAATACCGTATTTTCTATATCCATTCATCCATCAATGGGCACTTAGATTGCTTCCACCTTTTGGCTACCGTGAATCATGCTACAGTGGACATGGGGGGTACAAATATCTCTTTAAGATCCTATTTTCAGTTCTTTAGGATATATACCCAGAAGTGGGGTTGCTAAATCATATGGTAGTTTTATTTTTAATTTTGCTCAATCCTTAATATTTCACAATACTTTTTTTTTAATAGACTTTTTTTTTTTTTTTAGAGAGAGAGAGAGAGAGAGCACAAGTTGGGGAGGGGGCAGAGGGGGAGAGAGAGAGAGAGAGAGAGAGAGAGAGAGAGAATCTTAAGCAGACTCCATGCACAGAGCCCAATCCCACAACCCTGGGATTATAACCTGAGCCAAAATCAAGAGTCAGACACTCAACCAGCTGAGGCATCCAGGCACCCCTCACAATTCCTTCTTTTGCTTATCTCTGTCCATACCTTGTGATAAGCAGCTTAAAGAAACTAGGTAACGCTTTTGACATCTGACCAGAAATCTGCTTAGCTGGATCTATCAGTTCATTAGGTAGTTTTCACGTTACTACAGGTAGCAACACTGCTAAACTTTCCACCACTACATAACAAAAGTCTCTTTTCATCCAGCTTCCAACAATATTTTCTTCACTTTCCTTTAATCCTTCACCTGGAGGGCCATCAGGATTCAGCGACCGGTATCTTCGAGGCCCTACTATCTTCACCCCACTGCCTGCTCCCAAAGCCACTACATGTTTTGTTATAGCAGCACCCCATTTTCAGTTAGCAAAATGTGCCCCAGTTACATATCCTGCATAATGAACACCCCATTCTTTTTTGTAATTTATTCATATTTTATTTTTTAATTTAAATCCAAGTTAGTTAACATATATTCTTAATGGCCTAAAAAAACAATTATTGTATTATCATTTCTAATGGTTGGGGACATGTTGAATGACCTCAGGGGTTCTTGCTTAAGATCTGTCATATAGTCAGACAGGGGCTGATAGCATCTCAAAGACTTCCTCATTCACATTTCTGGTGGTTGATGTTGGCTGTCATCTGGCCAGCACCTGGGCTATTAGTTGGAACACTTACATGTGGCCTCTTTGTGTGGCTTGGGGTTCCTTACTTGTGGCACTGAAATTTAAGGGTATACTTCCTAAACAGAAAGAGCCAGATTGGAGTTGTTGGTCTTTTATGACTTAACTTTGGAGGCTTATTTCTGAGGTCATCACAAAGAATCACCACATTCAAGGATAAAAGACTTTCCACCAATTAATTGGGTGAGATGAAGTATCTGGAAGAGCATGTAAGTCTTTTGTTGTTGTTGTTGTTGTTGTTGTTGTTGTTGTTGTTGTTATTGTTGGAAAAGACATAAATCTTCCTTAGGCCCCATTTTATGAGATGGTGACTTAGTTCTCAAGTTCTAAGCCATTACTAGCCACCTCTCTTCAATTACAAGTAGGCCATATGGTCACAGTTATCTCCAGGATCAGTAGAGGATAGGATTGTCTAACATTCCTGGAGGGTGGGCTAAAGGGGATATCGTGATCAGTCTTCCTAAATGAAGTTTATGAGGCAAAGTTTTTGTCAGAAAGATCAGAGCTTGGCAAACTATTACTTGAGGACCAAATCCAGACCACCATATGTTTTTGTAAATAAAGTTTCATTGGAACACAGTCACACCCACTCACATTGTTGCCTACAATAGTAGAGTTGAGTAGTTGCAATAGAGACCACAGAGCTCTCGGAGACTATAGTATATTCTCTATGGCTCTTTACAGAAAAAGTTTGCTGACCTCTGAGGCAGATTACTCATTTGTCATCATAGGAGCAGGTGGTGGATGTCCTTTCCCTGCCTCAGGATCCCAGGATCACAAAGATTTTCCCAGTCTCTTTCAGTCTCATCCCTTTGATTAAGGTGCAGGTGGGGAGGGGCAGATGGGATTCCCTACCACTAAGAGGTGGGAGGACGGTGGACATCTTGGTCACCAACTTCATTGATAAAGCTAAACAGACCATGAATCAGAGGTAGATGTTTATACAGATCTTTCTTAAGAAGATCTCAGAGTAGGTGGAGTCCCATTCACAGTCTCCAAATCACTTCTTATACTCTGTTTAACTAAGAGTGGATGAGAGTCCGTGAAACAGGCTTTGATGAGGATGGTGTAGGCTGACACAGGAGCGAGTCAAAAGAATCAACTCAGAAGACTTCTCTATGAAGGGATTAGAGGATCAGGTCTTCCTGATCATTGCTTTTAGAAGCTCAGTGATTTTTTTGGTTTTCTTCCCATCTTAGGCCAATTACTTTTTTCTTCTCTCCAGAAAGGGCTCCTTCCATAGCATCAACAGGGAGTCAGTTGTCATGGGCTCTCTCTTAATGATAGCAAATTGCTATTCATGGACTCTTTGTTTTCTGAAATCACCCTCCATGTCTTGAATTCTTCTGCCTGTAAATTTTTGTCTCCTCTACATTGGCTGTTTCTATTTAGTCCTTATAGTCTTCCTGAGTCCGTTTCTTTTAAAGAATGTATATCTGCTCAGGGAGTTCCTTAAGAGATTCTATTTTCAGCTAGAGGGCTTTGTACTTATTTTCCAGTTGTGCTTTGGTTAACTGCAGAGATCAAAAGTCAAGTCACAACTCTTTGTTGTTGTTCTCCCTGATCACACCCTATTACTCCTTTTTTTTTTTTTCCTATTACTCCTTTTGGGTTATGATTTCAATTGTGATTTGAATCTATCATTTTCAACTAATATTCATATAGTTTCCGCACACAGGACATACATCATCTTTTTTTTTTCCTCTGATCTTTTAGCACCGCATTCCAATGATTTACCAGTTGTCAATGAATTTCCATCTTTCATTTTCTCTTTCATTATATTGTGTTTGCTGCCTCATTCAGGATGAAGACCTGGCTGTTTCAAGTGCACAATGCAATGATTAAAATGTTCGATTTCATTTTGCTTGTGAACAAGAGTTCTTCTGTGTCTGAGACTTCTGAATTCATTAAGTTTGTCCTCTCAGTAAGTTCTGCATTTCAGGCTGCTACTTCCTCCTATATGCTCCTTTTCAATCTTGCATTTTCTTCTTCCATAGTAAAGAGGACTTTAAACTTCACATTCCCTTTAATGTCTTCATTAGGGATATTTTTATATTTTTGAAAAGTTTGTGTAATTCCTTGTAACATCTATATGGATTTCTGTCTTTTCAATATTTTATCCCATTTCTTTACACAATATTCTTTACACAATATTTACACAATATTCTTTCTTGGTTTCAAGATGACAAGCATATATTTCAACATGTTTTGGCCATCTTCTTCAAGCTCATGGATTATATCTTTAATCCCAGCCCCTCCATCATAGATATCTGTATTTTTATTGGTTTCTTTAAATATTTACTCATAATATTCCATCTTTTTAAAAAAATTTGTTTGCCTTCCAGAATTTTAATCAAACCCCAGATCTTGACTTTTCAATATTCTGGAGTTTCAAATTTTCTTCACCACATCCAGTATGAATTTCTTTAAAGAACTGAAGTTCTTGTCCAAGTTATTTCCCACATTATTGGGTAGACATTCCTCTTAGACCAAAGTTAACTTTGGCTTAATGGTATGTACATGACTTTAATTAGGAGAAATGTTGAGAAAATATACTTCTTGAACTATCATATAGTCCATTTGTCAACATAGGATGTCTTTATTATAAGCAATGATTTCATGGGATTACTTTTTCTTTATGCTATAGAGGCAGATAATCAGGTTATATTTAAGTTCCTTTGAGCTGATTGATTTTCTCTCTCTATGAATTTCTCCAAGTCCTCATGACATACTTAGCAGAATTCTATGTTAGGCTTCTTAGTAAGGCTGAAAAATTTTATTTCCATGGAGTTATTTTTTACTCTAGCAAAATTCCTATATACTTAATAAATCTATTCTCTCTCTCTCTCTCTCTGTCTCCCTCCCTTATTCCCTCTCCCTCTCTGTCTCCTTCACCTTCTCTTCCAGGCAGGGAAAAAAGTGAAGGGAATCCCAGGCAGAAGAAAGCATGTAGCCAGACACAGGCATGAAGAAACTGCACTTATTTGTAGAAGAACCCCCATGAGGATAATAGGAGAGGTGACAGGAGCTGAGGTTGGAGAATCAGCGTGCAGCAAATGTGGGGAGTGTCCAATATGGTCCAACTTTAAGGAGTCTGACTTATGTTGCTGAATGGACAGCATCTAAGTTTGTTTCCTTGTTTTTACACAGGAGCAGTATGTAATTTCCATGTTGAGAAAGATAATTCTGAACCAGTTGTTTTGGAAGGTGGATTGATGGCGTGGGAGATAGGTATTGGAAGGAGAGAGACAGTCAGGAGATAGTGACAATAATTTAGGGAGAACTGGGGAAGGTCAGTTGTGTTCCAGCCCAAGCAGCATCTTTGAAACACTGAAGGGGAATGCTCCAGTGATCCACATGTGAGAGGCCCAACCTAGAGTGGCAATGAGTGGGTGGAAAAAGTCCCTGGAAAGAACTGGATGTAGACCCAATTCTTGGTAGTCTGACTAGGGCCTGACTGTTCTTCAAGACACTCTCCTGACAGAATTAGATCTTTCTGACTGTCCTGACCCCTGTTACCAGCTGTTGCTACTCTTGTACATTCTGGTTCATGAGCCATGGTTACATGCATGCTCCCCTTGTGGATTAATCAGAGCTGACTACAAATGTCTTCCCAATTTCTGTCTGTGCAGCCCCTACACTGTACCAGGTAAAGAAGTGGTGATGGAGACACAGGAAGACTGACTTGAGAGCCCTTTCATTAATATGATTGGTAGGGCTTACTTGACACTGAAACAGATGTAGAGATAAACCAGAAGAAGCCAATGGTGGCTCTAACATGTCCTTCTCAGACAACTGCATGATTAGCAAAGACTTGAAAGAGGAGACTGTTGGGGGGGGGGGGGGGGGGATGAGCCTTTTAAAAAAAGATTTTATTTTTTAAAGATTTTTTTTAAGTAATCTCTATACCTAATGTGGGGCTCAAACTCACAACCCCAAGATCAAGAATGGCATGCTCTACCAACTGAGCCAGCCAGGCACCTCAAGATTTTAAGTAATCTCTATACCCAGCACAGGGCTTGAACCCACAACCCTGAGATTAAGAGCTGTTACACTCTGTGACTGAACTAGCCAGGCACCCCCAAAATGAGCCTTCTTAACCTTTTGGAGTTTGACATGCCTGCTGGAAGTACTTATATTGTCTTCTCCACTTGGAACCCTCTATCTGGAGCCAAATACCCAAATGTCATGTCAAACAGTATGTAAAAGCCTAGCCACAAGCTTCCTGTCTAAAACACTGACAGAAGGTGCTGTGCCCTCTGTTTTTCTGTTATGGGTTCTTCAGCATTTCAACCTTTTAGCTTCATACTCTAGCTCTTGGTATCTCCTTTGGCCTTCTTTGGCCAACCAGTTTGTACCCCCACCCCTAAGTTACAGACTGCCTTATCATCAACTGTCCCTAAAAATGCTGATAAATAATGCCTGCCCTGCTTGCTTCAAAGGAGTTGTAAGTAGACTTGAGTAGTTGAAGATTGCTTTAATTATATGCTTTGCATCACAAATAACTTTTATTTTATTTTATTTTATTTTATTTTATTTTATTATAGAGGGGGGGTGGGTGAAAGGGGCAGAGGGACACAGAGAATCTTTTTTTTTAGATGACTTTATGATTTTATTTATTATTTTGTAAATGTTTATTTATTTTTGAGAGAGACAGAGCATGAGTTGGGGAGGGGCAGAGAGAGAGGGAGACACAGAATCAGAAGCAGGCTCTGAGCTGTCAGCACAGAACCTGTTGCAGGGCTTGAACCCACAAACTTCCAGATCGTGACCTGGCATCGAAGTCCGATGCTGAACCGACTAAACTACCCAGGTGCCCCTAGATGACTTTATGATTTTATTATCCTTTTTTTCACATATGTAAAGCCATGTTAAATGTATAGCAGAAAAAAAAAACTATAGCAGACTATATGTATCATTATTTTCATTATAGTGTTTCTGAGAAATACTAAGAATAATTGAGAAAAGAATAAATGATAGTTGGAGTGTAAATAGGTTTTTGC
The DNA here is from genome assembly GCF_022837055.1 of Prionailurus viverrinus. Taxonomy (NCBI): domain Eukaryota; kingdom Metazoa; phylum Chordata; class Mammalia; order Carnivora; family Felidae; genus Prionailurus; species Prionailurus viverrinus. The sequence goes on from NC_062571.1 coordinate 16,837,752, forward strand.
TGTTTTAGAAATGTCCTTATTTATTTTAGAAAAAATCTGTAACTGTTCAGTCAAGTTACAAACTAAGGGAATAATTTCTCTCTAACCTCTGTGGATATAATGCAACTCCATTATTCTAGTAATAAAAAAATAGAAGTCTGACATTATTGCAATTTCAAAAACAGATTGGGTTAATAATGAAATAACATAAAATGATACTTTTTTGAAAAATATTATATTGATTGATATTTTGCTACTTAATGTAACTGTTTATCAATTATTTCCACTGACAGTCTGGAAGACTCTGATGTTTCAGAATGTCATTGTTGATGTGATAAGCTTCACTGGAAGTTTTTTAGAGTCAGTTGTAACAAAAATATACATTTGGAGTACATAATCTTAGTTTGACACTTCTATGAATCTACTGACTCACTGTTCATTGAAACAATGTTTGATTTTCTGTACCAGTATTTAAATAAGAGGACTTCTAGGCTATGAACATTCAGCTCCTATGTGTGTGTGTGTGTGTGTGTGTGTGTGTGTGCGTGTGCGCACGTGTGTGCATGCAATATTTGTTTTTAAATAAAGCCACGTCCTTCACATTTTAAATTTCAACTCTTGATATTTATTTTTTATAGGATAAATGAAATTTTTTATTTTTATTTTTTCAGGAATAGCATTTAGTGATTCATCACTTACATATAACACCCAGTGCTCATCCCAGCAAGAGTCCTCCTTAATGCCCCTCACCCCTTTAGCCCATCCCTCTACCCAACATCCCACCAGCAACCCTTAGTTTTTCTCTGTATTTAAGAGACTCTTATGGTTCGTCTCCCTCTGTTTTTGTTATTTTTGCTTCCTTTCCCTTATGTTCATCTGTTTAGTATCTTAAATTCCACATATGGGTGAAATCATATGATATATGTCTTCCTCTGACTGACTTATTTCTAGTTCCATCCACTTTGTTGCAAATGGCAAGATTTCATTCCTTTTGATCACTGAGTAATACTCCATTGTGTGTATATATATATATATATATATATATGTGTGTGTGTGTGTGTATATATATATATATACACACACCACATCTTCTTTATCCATTCATCAGTCGATGGGCATTTGGGCTCTTTCCATACTTTGGCTATTGTCAATAGTGCTGCCATAAACTTTGGGGTGCATGTGTCCCTTTGAATCAGTATTCCTGTATCTTTTGGATAAACACCTAGTAGTGCAATTGCTGGGTCGTAGGGTAGTTCTATTTTTGATTTTTGTAGGAACCTCCATACTGTTTTCCAGAGTGACTGCACCAGTTTGCATTCCTACCAGCAGTGCAAAAGGGTCCCTCTTGAGAGAAAGAGAATCTTAAGCAGGCTCCACACTCAGCTCGGAGCCCGACATGGGGCTTGATCCCATGACCCCAGAATCATGATCTGAGCCAAAATCAAGAGTCAGACATTCAACTGACTGAGCCACCCAGGTGCCCCCATTTATCACTTTAATACAGGCTATTAAATAAGTAACCTATATGTTTTATGTGGTGTGATAAGCTCAAAAACTACTAGAACTGGAAAGGAAAAAAAAAAGAACTGGAAAGAAATTTTGAATTCTCAACTATTTGTATCAGACATATAGCAATGTATATTATTTAGCGCCCACCACAGCAATATAGGATCCATTGCATGTGTGTGTGTGTGTGTGTGTGTGTGTGTGTGTGTATGTATGGTTATGGGAATCCCATTTTTATATATTTCATACATATGCATACACACATTATAATTAAAGATTATTATACATTGCTATACTGGGATATATATATATATATATATACACACACACACACGCATGTCTATATATATACATATATATAATGTGTGTCTATGTATATATAGACACACAGAGATGTATGTGTACAGATAGCTGTCTGCTTTGTATACTGCCATATGCACAATACATGCAGAATATATACATGCACAGGCATGCAGTATAGCAATGTATAATGACCTCCAATGTAGATGAAACGCAAACGTCCTCACTTCATCTTATAAACCGCAATAAGGCAATAACAAAAGATTAAGCGTTACACAGTGTGTAAGGCTCTGTAGCAAAGCGGCCATGATTAATTGTGAGGGAAATCTTAATCACCAGCCACAACCACAACCCCAGCTTCTTTGCGGTACACATGCAGCTACCCTCAGGAGCTGACTTGCACTTAAATGCTCTCCCCTGCCTCTACTGTCATCCTACAATTTCAAGGAAATTCAAAGGTCACTGTTAGACATTCTTTTTATAAGGATTCCTTAGACTATTCCTACCAGAAAATACTTCCCCCCCATCTTTCAAAAAAAAAAATCCCTTGCTCCATTCCACTACCCCTTTCAATTACCGTCCTATTTGTCCTTTCTAGAATAAAGGTCCTATCCTCATTATCAGCAATTCTCTCCTGTTCTCTCCCAAACCTACTACAATCAAGTATGCACCCAATCCATTCTTAAACTGCTCATCTCAAGTCACCCATAGTCTCCACTTTTTCAGAGCCACTGGTCACTTCCCAGGGCTCATCTTACTCACCCTATTAGCAGCATTTGTCATAGTCAGTTACTTTCTCCTCTTTGAATCACTTACATTTCTTAGCTTTCAGGACACTGCTCTCTCCTGGTCCTCTTCCCATTTTTCTGCCTGCTCTTCCTCAGTCTTTTTTTTTTTCTTTTCTCATATTCCTCCTCATTTCTCTGTAATCTATAAATGTTAGTTCCTCTACCACAGCCCTTGGTCCTCTTCTCTTTCCTATCTATACCCATTCACTTGGTGATCTTTGTTGAGTCTCATGATTTTATATATCATCTATATGCAGGTGACTCCCAACTTTATATCTCCAGCCTGGGCCTCTCCCTCAAATTCTATACCTGTCTATCCAACTGTCTGGTTGAATCTCCATTTAGATCAGTAACATCCATTTCAAATTTTACAAGTCCAAAACTGAGTTCTTTCTTTCCTTTTTTCTTAAAGTAATCTCTTCTCCCCATGAGGGGCTCAAACTCATGACCCTGAGATCAAGAGTCACATGCTCGACTGAGTCAGCCAGGCACCCCTAAAACTCATTTCTTGATAGCTTCCCTTTCCAACAGCATCTCCATCAGTTCTCTCCATCTCAGTGAATGGCTACTCTATTCTATTGTTGCTTGATAAAAAATAAAAAATAAAAATGTTGATGTCATTTGACTTGGACTCATCTCCCTCTCTCTCCTACTCTGCAGCTGATCTGTTAGCAAATCCTGTCAGTCCTACCTTCAAAATAATGAGACCACTTCTCACCAATCCTACTGCTGCCACCACTGTCCAGGCCACCACAATCTCTTGTCTGGATGACTACAAAAGCCTTGGAGATACCACAATGAAAGGAAGAGAGAAAGTTAAATTAAGGATCTTGAAAAATTGGTTGTACAAACACTTCCACCCTCCACATTACCACAAATTCATGAAAAAAAACCCCAAGACCCCAAAAACCTGTACTTCCATCTTGGCTGAACTCCATCTTCCAGGAATCGCAAAATATTAAAACAACTCTATACAAAGCAACTATAAAAAAACAAATACAAACAAAAAAAATACTTTTAGCCGATGAAAAGTCTCCCCTCCCCCCCCAAACCAACCACAAAGTAGTATACTGTAACACAAAACTACACTGAATTATATAGTCTCAAACAAGCATGTAAAGACAATTTTTTTAAAAGCACTTAGAATCATAAATTCCAACACTAAGAAGAGATATAAACAAACAAATGAACTCAGAATGAAAGGCAACAAGAATGATTAAACTCAGAAAGTAATGGGAAAAAAAGGCATACGTGTCTAAAAAATGAAGGATAAACTACAACATGCCCAAGAAAGAAGGAATTCAAATAAAAATTTAAAAGAATCCATTGATGGAAGAATGGATTATCCACCATAAAAAAATTGAGAAAATTCTACCATTTGCAATACCATGGATGGACCTTGAAGGCATTATGCTAAATGAAATAAGTCAGATAGAGAAAGACAAATACTGTATAATCTTACTTACATGTGCAATCTAAAACACACACACACACACACACACACACACACCAACAACCAAACTCATAAAAAAGAGATCAAACTTGTGGCTGCCAGAGGTGGAGGGCAGAGGAAGGGGAACTAGGAAGGTGGTCAAAAGGTACAAACTTCCAGTTATAAAACAAATCAGTCCTGGGGCTGATGTACAGCAGGATGACTATAGCTAACTCTGCTTGTATGGTATAAAGGAAATTTGTTAAGAGTAAACCTAAGGGTTCTCATCACAAAGACAAAAACAGAAACATTGAAGAAAGTGACTAAAATAACAAGAGAATGAAACTGAGGTAAAGATATTTAAAAAGTGATCAAGAGCATGTTGTGGGGATGGAAAATAGACACACACACAAATCAAAATACACATAATTGGAATTTCTGAAGAAGCAAAATGAAATAATAGAATAAAACTAGTGTTCAAAAATTTTTTAAAGTGTCCAGAAGTGAATTTAAATATATTCTAATGTTTGTTTGTTTGTTTGTTTTTAAGAAGGCTCCATGCCCAGCTTAGAGCCCCACACAGGGCTTGAACTCACAACGCTGAGATCAAGACCTGAGCTAAGATTAAGAGTCAGATGCTCAACCAACTGAGCCACCCAGGTGCCCCTAAATATATTCCAGCATTTAAATATAAATACTGATAGGGCTCACCACATGCGTGGGGAAAATGACCTGTTATAATGAACTCTGAGACATATCTTAGAAAAATCACTAAATTTTAAAGACAAAGGTAACACCGCAGAGCCTCCAGGCACAAAAATTACTTATAAAGGTAAGAAAATTAGGCTGGCACCAGACTTCTCAAGAGCAACATACAGAACTTTAAAAGCTTCAAAAATGTATGCAAAGTCGGGGCACCTGGGTGACTCAGTCAGTTAAGCATCTGACTCCCACTCAGGTCATTATCTCACTGTTCATGAGTTTGAGCCCCACTTCGGGCTCTGTGCTGACAGCATGGAGCCTGCTTCCGATTCTGTGTCTCCCTCTCTCTCTGCCGCTCCCCCGTTCATGCTCTGTCTCTCTCTGTCTCAAAAATAAATAAACGTTAAAAAAAAAATCTGTATAAGCATGCTCAAGGACATAAAGGAAAATGCCATAATGAAGTGAGAAATGGAAGATACTGGAAGAAAAAGCCAAATGGAAATTCCAGAGCTGAAAAAGATGACATATCTGAAATGAATAAATTCACTGGATGGGATTATCAGAAGATTAGACACTGCATAGAAAAGATCATCTACTGGGGCCCCTGGGTGGCTCAGTCGGTTAAGCGGCCGACTTTGGCTCAGGTCATGATCTCTCGGTCCGTGAGTTCGAGTCCCGCGTTGGGCTCTGTGCTGACAGCTCAGAGCCTGGAGCCTGTTTCAGATTCTGTGTCTCCCTCTCTCTGACCCTCCCCTGTTCATGCTCTGTCTCTCCCTGTCTCAAAAATAAATAAAACGTTAAAAAAAAAAAGATCATCTACTAAAGATATAGCAATAGAAATGTTTTCAAATGGAAGCAGAGAGGGGGAAAAAGGCTAGGGGGAGAAAAGAACTTCACTTCAGGGATCTGTGGGACAATATTAAGTTATCTAATATATGTATATTTTGAATCTCCAAACAATGGGGGCAGAAAAATATTTAAAGAATAGCCAAATATTCTCTAATTTGATGATAACTATAAACCAATATATTCAAGAAGCTCAATGAGACTTAATCAGGCTTAAAATAAAACAACACCATCATGTTTTCATCAAATTGCCAAAAACTAGTGGAAAAAGAGAAACTTAAAAAAACATTTAAAACAAAACACATTTGTAGTAGACCAAAGGCAAGAAACATCAAAGACTATTTTCAGAGACAGTGGAGTCAGAACACAGTGAAATGACACCTTTATTTTGCCAGAAGAAAAACTCTCAACCTACAATTCTATATCCAGCAAAAATAGTTTTCAAGGGGAGCCTGGGTGGCTCAGCCGATTAAGTGTCCAAATATGGATTTCAACTCAGGTCATGATCTCACAGTTGTAAGATAGAGACCCACATAGGGCTCTGTGTTGAGCATGGAGCCTACTTGTGATTCTCTCTCCCCCTCCCTCTGCCCCTTCCCCCCAAAATCCAATAAAATGAACATTAAAATATATTTTTCAAAATAAAGACTTCTCAGACAAACACTGAGAGAATTTCTCTCTCACACACATTTTTTTTTTTTTTTTGCCAGCCAGATTGTACTAAGGAAATATTTATGGAAGTTTATTGGGCTTAAGGAAAATTACACCAAGAAAACATCACTCTATCAAAGAAGAAGAACAAAGAGGAAGTGAGGTGGCAAAGGAAAAGGGAGAGGAATAGAAGAAAAGAGGAGGTAGAGGAGAAAGAGAAGGATGAGGAAGAAAAGCAGAATGAGCTTCGTAAGCAGAGAGAGCCTCCTGTTTTTGTAAATAAATGGAACATGTGAATATTTTTACATATTTCCTATAGACAGTTTGACACCACAACAGCAGAGCAGAGACCACTTTACTATCTGGCTCTCCAGAAAATGTTTGCTAAACCCTAGATTATATATCTCAATTAAAGGATAGAGATTATCAGACTGGATATAAAAGCAAAATTCAACTATATATTATCCCCAAGAGACACACTTAAAACACAGGGACATAAGTAAAAGGATGAAAATGATATCAATTTTAGGCAAACATCAGTTTTGTTTGTTTTAGGCAAACATCAATAAGTTGGTTAAAGTGTCTATATTAATATCAAAGTAAACATTGGGATAGGTAAAATTAACATGAATAAAGAGAGGTATTTCCTAAAGAAAAAAGGATCAATGCACTAAGAAATAACAATTTCAATTGTGTATCTAATAACAGAGCATCGAAATACAAAAGCAAAAACTCTCAGAACAGACAGAACAAGAAAAACCCATAAGTATAGCTGGAGATTTCAACACTCCTTTCTCACCAACCGATAACATACAGAAAATAAGTAAGAATAGAGAAAACTTGAACCCTATTAACCAACTGACCCAACTGACTTCTACAGAACACTCAGCAACAGTAGAAGATACTTTCTTTTCAAGCACACAGGGACCATTCACCAGAGAAAGAAGGGGAGAAAGAATCCCAAGCAGGCTCCACGCTGACAGCTGAAAGCCCGATGTGGGGCTCAAACTCACACACCGTGAGATCATGACCTGAGCCGAAGTTGGATACTTAACCGACTAAGCTACTCAGGCACCCTGAGGAATTTATTATACCTTTAAGTGTTCATATTGGAAAAGAAGAAACTTTAAACACGTTCCCAAGTTTCCACCTTAACAAAACCAGAAAAGGACAGTTAAATCTAGAGTGAATTGTAAAAGGAAATTATTCAGAGAACAGCAAAAATCAGTGAATAGAAAATAAACAGTAAAGAAAATCAATGAGAGGTTCCTGAGTGGCTCAGTACGTTCGTTAAGCATCCGACTCTTGATTTCAGCTCAGGTCATGATCTCACAGTCATGAGATCCACCCCCGTGACAGACTCCATGCTGGCTTTGGAGCCTGCTTGAGATTCTCTTCCTTCCTCTCTCTATGGCCCTCCCCCACTTGTGCATGCTCTCTCTTTCTCAAAAAATGAAAATAAATTTAACTTAATTTAAAAATCAATGAAATCAAAATTGTTTTCGTAAGATCAACAAATGCTTAAAAACATCAGCTAGATCAATCAGGAAAAAAAGAGAGAAAATAAAATACCAATATAAGGGGACTACCTAAAGATTTGAACACAGGAGGGTGGTTGAATACACTACAGTATATTCACATGTTGGAAACCCGTACAGTTATAGTAAAAATTAAGGAAGATCCCTGGGGAAGAAATGTGTAGTGGTTTCCAGAATATGTTAAGTACAATAAGTAAAATGCAAATCAGTACATAAAGTATGCTACCTTTTATAAGACAAAATTTAAAAAACATATGTAAATCTGCTTACAAAGAAATTTACAAATTTATTATTATTATATTTATAGATTGTTTTATAAAAAGAAATACAGGAGAAATTACAACTGATACCACAAAAATACAAAGGATTATGAGAGACTACAACAAACAATTATATGCCAACAAACTGGGTAAATGAGAACAAAAATGGATAAATTCCTAGCACAGTCTACCAAGGATGAATCATAAGAAATAGAAAATCTAAACAGATAAACAGGGGACAGGATTGAATTCGCAATCAAAACACCTCCCAACACAAAAAAGCCTAGGACCAGATAGTTTTCCTGGCAAACTCTACCAAACTCATCCAAAAAACCTGAAGAGGAACACTCCCAAACTCATTTTCTGAGGATAGCATTACCCTGATACCAAAGCCAAATAAAGACCCTGCAAGAAAAGAAAATTACAGACCTGACAAATGTAAACGTGAAAATTCTCAACCAAATATTAGCAAACCAAATTCAACAGCACATTGAAAGGATCATTCACCATGAGAATGTAGTATTTATTCCTGGGATGCAAGCATGTTTCCACATCTGCAAATCAATCAATGTGATTGAGACACCACTAACAAAACAAATGACAAAAATCACATGATCCTGTCAACAAATGCGGAAAAAGCGTTTGACAAAGTACAACATTTTTTCATGATAAAAACACTCAACATATTGGGTATAGAAGAAATGTCCCTCGGCATAATAAAGGCCATATATAACAGGCCCACGGCTAACATCATACTCAATGGTGAAAGTTAAAATCTTTCTCTAAGATGAAGAACAAGACAGGGATGCCCACTTTTGACACTTTTACTCAACATTGTATTGGAAGTCCAAGCCAGAGCAATTAGGCAAGAAAAAGAAATAAAAGCCATCCATATCAGCAAGGAAGAATTAGTTATCTCTGTTCACAGCTGATGTGCTCTTATATATAGAAACCCTAAATACCTCACTATAAACTGTTAGAACTGGGGCTTCTGGCTGGCTCAGTCAGTGGAGCATGAGACTCTTGATCTCTATGTCATGAGTTTGAGCCTGATGTTGGGCTTAGAGTTTACTTAAAAAAAAAAATAGGAAATACAAAAAAACTGTTAGAACTAACACATGAATTCAGTAAAGTTGCCGAATACAAAACCAACATACAGAAATCATCTGCATTTCTTTTTTTAAATTATTTTTTATTAAAAAAATTTTTTTAATGTTTATTTATTTTAGAGAGAGAGACAGACAGACAGACAGAGTACCAGTGGGAGAGGGGCAGAGAGAGAGAGAGAGGGATGCACAGAATTGGAAGCAGGCTCTAGGCTCTGAGCTGTCAGCACAGAGCCCGATGTGGGGCTCAAACCCACAGACAACGAGATTATGACCTGAGCTGAAGTTGGACGCTTTACTGACTGAGCCACCCAGGCACCCCTCAGCTGCATTTCTATACAGTAATAACAAAACTATATGAAGTAAAAAATTAAGAAAACAATTCCATTTAAAATAGCATGAGAAACAATACTTGGGAATACATTTAACCAAAGAAGTGAAAGACCTGTACACTGAAAATTGTAACACCTTGATGAGAGATATTGAAGAAAACACAAATAAATGGAAAGGTGTCCCATGTTCTTGAATTGGAAGAATTCATATGGTGAAAATGTCCACACTACCCGAAGCAATCTACAGATTCAATCAAATTTCCAGTGGCATTTTTTTCATAGAAATAGAACAACCCTAAAATGTGTGTGTAACCACAAAAGACTCCATATAATAGCTGAAGCAATCCTAAGAAAGAAAAATAAAACTGGGGGCAGCACAATACCTGATTTCAAACTATATTACAGAGCTATAGCAATCAAAGCAGCATGCTACTGTCATAACGTAAGACACACTGATCAGTGGAACAGAATAGAGAATCCAGAAATAAATCCTTACATATATGGCCAATTGATTTTTGACAGGGGGCCAACAACACACAATGGGGAAAGGACAGTCTCTTCAATAAATGATTTTGGGAAAACCAGACAGCCAAATGCTAAAGAATGAAACTGGATCCCTATCTTTTTTTTTTTTTTTTAATTTTTTTTTTCAATGTTTATTTATTTTTGGGACAGAGAGAGACAGAGCATGAACGGGGGAGGGGCAGAGAGAGAGGGAGACACAGAATCGGAAACAGGCTCCAGGCTCTGAGCCATCAGCCCAGAGCCCGACGCGGGGCTCGAACTCGCGGACCGCGAGATCGTGACCTGGCTGAAGTCGGACGCTTAACCGACTGCGCCACCCAGGCGCCCCTGGATCCCTATCTTAATACCACTCACAAAAATTAACTCAAATGGATCAATGTAAGACCTGAAATCATAAAGCCCCTAGACGGGGTGCCTGGGTGGCTCAGTCGGTTGAGCATCCGACTTCGGCTCAGGTCATGATCTCATAGCTAGTGAGTTCGAGTCCCGCGTTGGGCTCTGTGCTGACAGCTCGGAGCCTGGAGCCTGCTTTGGATTCTGTGTCTCCCTCTCTCTCTGCCCCTAGCCCACTCACATTCTATCTATGTCTCTCTCAAAAATGAATAAACATTAAAAAAATTTTAAATAAAAGCTCCTAGAAAAAAAGTAAGGAAAAAGATCCTTGGCATTGATCTAGGTAGTGATTTCCTGGATATCACATGTTAAGCACAGGCATCAAATGCAAAAATAGACGGGGGGGGGGGGGGGCGCGCCTGGGGGGCGCAGTCGGTTAAGCATCCGACTTCAGCCAGGTCACGATCTCGCGGTCTGTGAGTTCGAGCCCCGCGTCAGGCTCTGGGCTGATGGCTCAGAGCCTGGAGCCTGTTTCCGATTCTGTGTCTCCCTCTCTCTCTGCCCCTCCCCCATTCATGCTCTGTCTCTCTCTGTCCCAAAAATAAATAAACGTTGAAAAAAAAATTAAAAAAAAAAAAAGAAAAAAAAAATAGACAGGGGAAGGGGGGACTGCATTAAACTAAAAAGCTCCTCCACAGCAAAAGAAACAATCAACAGAGTGAAAAGGCAACCTATGGGTGGAAGAAAATATTTGCAAACTAGGTATCTGATAAGGTGTTAATACCCATCCATAATATACAAAGAACTCCTACAACTCAATAGCAAAAAAACCCAAATAATCCAATTTAGAAATGGACAAAGGGCTTGAATAAAAATGTCTCCAAAGAGGATATATAAATGACCAACAGGTATGTGAAAAGATGCTCAACATCCTTAAACTTCAGGGAACTGCAAACCAAAACCACAATGAGATATCACTTCGCACCTGTTAGGATGGCTGTAATTAAAACAATGGGTGGCTCAGTGGGTTAAGTGTCCGACTTTGGCTCAGGTCATGTACGGTTTACTGTTCCAGTCCCTTATCGGGCTCCATGCTGGTAGTGCTGAGCTTGCTTGGGATTCTCGCTCTATCCCCTCTTTCTGCATCTCCTCCACTTGTACTTTCTTTCTCTCAAAATAAATAAGTAAACTTTTTTAAAAAATGCAATTTTCTCTTCTCTGATTTCCCCATATTGATTTGCATTTTTCTCTCTCATGGAACTTATATTTTGCCAGGGGATTATAAATCAGATCTTTTAATTTTTTTTTCAAGTTTATTTATTTATTTTGAAAGAGAGAAAGAAGGAGGGGCAGAGACAGCGGGAGAGAGAGAATCCTAAGCAGGCTCTCCGTTGTTAGTGCAGCACTGGACGTGGGGCTCGAACACAAGAACGGTGAGATCATGACCTGAGCCAAAAGCAAGACTTGGTTGCTTAACCCACTCAACCATCCAAGCACCCCCAGATCCTTCAGTTGAAATCCTTATCTTGCCCCTTGTGATCTTGGGAACTATGGAACTTTTTAGTACCTCACTCTCCCTAAATGTAAAGCAGAGTTGGTAATACCCACAGCACAGGTTTACCCTGAGGGATAAATTAGATGATGCAGGAAAAGAATTTAGAACAATGTCTAGCTATATGCCATACACTATATAATTAAAAGGCAATTCTTCTAAAAAGGAAACAAATCAAGCCCCTAAAAATTGAAAACAGAATTGAAACTAAACTAACTACATCTCAAGTTGATGGCACAGCCATATAGAGAAAACAATTAGACCAGGTGGCTTAAAAACATTTTTTAAGTTTATTTATATATTTTGAGAGAGAGAGAGAGAGAGAGAGAGAGAGAGTGAGCACGGGGTAGGGGAAGACAGAGAATCCCAAGCAGGCTTCGAACTGTCTGTGCAGAGCCCGATGTGGGGCTGGAACTCAGGAACCATGAGGTCATGACCTGAGCCGAAACCAAGAGTAGGACATCCAACCAACTGAGCCACTCAGGCACCCCAGATCAGATGACTTTAAAACACACTTATTACAACAGACAAAAGGAATGCAATAAACTGTTAAGTAGTATAAAATAGATAAGTGGTTTCGTAAATGTCATTAGGAAAAAAAGGTTTCATATGAGAAAATGAAACACAAATATAAAATCAAACACATTAAGATAAAACCCTATGTTACATTTGAACTGGAATATTGGTATGAATTCAACATTTTTATCTCTTGAAATAATTAGATAATTCTTAGCTCTACTCATCGGAAAGATCTAGAACAATAATAACTCAGTGGCAATGAGTACTACTGCTGGTGGTTTCTAACTACCATTTCCTACCATAAGGAACCAGTGCTTTTTGGAGAAATGACTGATTGAAGGTCAGGAGCAGGAAATATACAGGATGAGTCTGGCCATCTTATGCCAGAAAGCAAGAAAATGTTCAAGGATTAATGTGATCACATCTAAAATACACAGGAACCAACTTGAATAATTTCTATTGGCCAAAATATTTAAGCATGAAAAAGAGTAAAATAATTCAAATATATGAAAATCCATTCATCACAATTTTTTAAAAGGCCTATTGTCACAACCGAAGATGCAAGGGCACCAATTCATTATTTTAAAAATAGATAAATAAAAAGAACCAAGCATTGATCCTATCCCTCATCTACAAATTGTATTTCAAGGTAACAACAGCTGATGATACAAAGTTCTCTATGGTACCTGGTAAATTCACAAGGAATGACAGAATAACAAACTCATTATTGTACAACCTCTAATAAAATATTGAATCACAATCATCAACTGATGCAAAAACAATTAAGTGAAGGGTTGATGAAAAACTTTTGAATACAGGAATCAAGCTGATACCACTTGAACCTATGATCAATCAATATTTCACCATAAAAAAACGATACTATGACATTATATGCCTCAAGATGTGATGCGTTAGGAAGCATATAGCAAGTACTATGGAATATTCTCATCTAAAATATGGAACGGAATTTAACAAAAATTTTAGCTCTAACTACCTATCTACAAAAATAAGAGGACTATCTTAAGGAAGGAATATAATAAGGAATCGGCTAAATCCAGAATATGGAATATATCACTTCTCCAGTAAATCAATGGTATGAACAAAAGGGTAAGGTGCTAGTAAAACTGAGTAAAAGGGACTTAACCAAGTGCAATGCGTTAACCTTGTTTAGATCTTTTTTTAATTTTTTTTCAACGTTTATTTATTTTTGGGACAGAGAGAGACAGAGCATGAACGGGCAAGGGGCAGAGAGAGAGGGAGACACAGAATCGGAAACAGGCTCCAGGCTCTGAGCCATCAGCCCAGAGCCCGACGCGGGGCTCGAACTCACGGACCGCGAGATCGTGACCTGGCTGAAGTCGGACGCTTAACCGACTGCACCACCAGGCGCCCCGAGATCTTGAATAGAATAAAGCAACTGTAAAGAGAATCTTTGAGACAATCAGAAAAATTTAAATACTTGCTGGGTGACGGATAGTATCGAGTTTTTCTTAATTTTGTAAGTGTGATAATGGCATTGCAAATATGGTCTTATTTAAAGTCCTTATCAGGCATGGGCTAGATGGGTGACGGGTATTAAGGAGGGCACTTGTGATGAGCACTGAGTGTTGTATATAAGTGACGAATCACTGAATCCTACTGAAACCAAAATCACGCTGTTAACTAACTAGAATTTAAATAAAGAAAAAAAACCCCTCCTTATTAGACCTGCATATTGAAGTTGGGATTCGCTTTATGATTCTTCAGCCAAAAGAAAAAAAGGACAAATTTAGAGACTACTATGAGTTATATGCCAACAAATTGGATAATCTAGAAGAAATGAATAAATTTCTGGCAACATTCCACTTACCAAGACTGAATCATGAAGTAGAAATTTCTGCTCCCTGATTTCAAAGCAGTATATCACAAAGCTATAGTAATCAAAATAGTATGGTATTAGCCTTAAAAAAAAAAAGGATCAATAGGGGTGACTAGGTGGCTCTGTTGGTTAAAGCATCCGATTTTGGCTCAGATCATGATCTCATAGTTCATGAGATGGAGCCCTATGTTGGGCTCTGTGCTGACAGCTCAGAGCCTGGAGCCTGCTTCAGATTCTGTGTCTCCTTCTCTCTCTGCTCCTCCCCCTCTTGCACTCTGTCTCTCCCTCTCTCTCAGAGATAAATAAACATTACAAAAAATCAATAGAACAGAATCAAGAGCACAGAAATAAACCCGCACATACATAGCCAATTAATTTACAATAAAGAAGCCAAGAATATCCAGTGGGTAAAGGACAGCCTCTTCAATAAATGGTGTTGGGAAAATTGGACAGCCACATGCAAAAGAAAAAACTGTTACACTACACACAAAAATTAACTTAAAATGGATTAAAGACTTAAATGTAAGACCTGAAACCATAAAATACTTAGAAGAAAACATAGGCAGTCAGCAACTTGACATTGGTCTTCATGGATGACTTTTTATATTTGACACAAGAAGCAAAGGTGACAAAAACAAAACTAAGTGGAACTATGTCAAAATAAAAATCTTCTGCAGGGCAAAGGAAATCATCAACAAAATGAACAGGCAACCTACTGGATGGCAGAAAATATTTTAAAATCACATATCTGATGAGGGATTAATATCCAAAATTATAAAGAAGTTATACAACATAAGAGCAAAAAAGAATCTGATTTAAAAATTGGCAGAAGATCTGAATAGGCAGGCATTGCCCCAAAGGCGGCATACAGATGGCCAACAGGTACATCCAAAGGTGTTCAACATCACTAATTCAGGGAAATGCAAATCAAAACCACAATGAGATACCACCTCACTCTTGTTAGAATGGCTAATTTAGAAAAGATAAGAAGTAACAGGTGTTGGCAGGGATGTGGAGAAAAGGGAATCCTCATACACTGTTGGTAGAAATGTCAATTGGTGTAACCACTATAGAAAACAGTATGGAGTTTCCTCAAATAATTAAAAATAGAATTACCGTATGATCCAGCAATTTGACTCCCGGATATTTATCCAAAGAAAATAAAAACACTAACTCAAAGAGATACATTCATTCCATGTTCGCTGCAGCATTATTTACAAAGGCCATGATATGGAAGCATAAGTGTCTGTCGCTGGATGAATGGATAGAGAAGTTGAGAGAAGGTATATAATATTCATATATATGAATATTATTTAGTCACAAAAAAGAAGGAAACCCTGCTATTTGTGACAACATGGATGGACCTTGAGGGTATTATGCTAAGTGAAATAAGTCAGACAGAAAGATAAATACTGTATTATATCGCTTATATATGGGATCTAAATGAAAACAACAACAACAACAACACTAAGCTCATAGACACAGAGAACAGATTGGTGGTTTCCAGAGGTGGGGGTTGGTGGGGTGGGCAAAATGGGTGAAGGTGGCCAGAAGGTACAAACTTCCAGTTAAAAGATAAATAAGTCTTGGGGATATAATGGACCATGTGGTGATTATAGTTAACAATACTGTGCTGTATATGTGAAAGTTACTAAGAGAGTAGAGCTTAAATGTTCACATCACAAGAAAAAAAATTAACTATGTGAGGTGATTGATGTTAACCCAACACATTGTGGTAATCATTTCACAATATGTACATGTGTTAAATTATTATGTGGTATACCTAAAACTAATACAATATTCTACATCAATTATATCGCAATAAAAACAAATTTTTAAAAAGGCAAAATGGGGGTGGAACTAGGTTGTAAAAATGTGGATAATTGTTGAGCTAATCAGGGTCGAGGTTGATTATACGATGACCAATATTTTTGTGTAGGTTTACATTTTTTGCACACAGAAAAATTCTACAGAAAAAATTATTTAGCTGTCTCCTGCCTAGCTTGGTATAAGCTACTTATTGGGAATACACTCAAAGTCAGTTCAACATTAAGTAATGTTTGTTGGGGGGGAGCAAAAGCCCTCATTGTGTAATGATATTAACACACAACACAGTATCCCATGTTCGTTAGTAACACAAAAATTCACTATAGTGAGAAATGGTTTAAAGTTTTATGTTTCTTGAGATGAGATGATCAATTTTTAACTGGACTGGTGAATAAGTTTACAGTCATAAACTGATAAAGTCAGGTGATAGACAAATTTTCCTGAGTATATAAAAAAACCTTTTTAAATACCTTATTTTCGGAGGAAACCTTAGTAGACGGTAAAGCTGGCCCCACGTACGTGGGAAGCACACAGCTTATGTGTGCATCTGGCAGAACCCCCAGTACAGAGAAGAGCAGGTGCTATTTCCCAACGACACCTACTTGTGCACATCCCAAAACTATAGTTAGAAAACAGCTCAGATTTTTAGTTGCTTTCCCAGAACTCAAAGATCGTCTTCCTGTTTATCTTGGTGGGATGCCTATATGATAACTTGTGATTTTTCTGTTCTCTGTAACATTTTAAAACAAGATCGTCACCGATGGGGAAACAAGAGGTCGTTAGTTAACAATCCGATATTTGATTTTTATTTCCTGAGCAGCAAAGGTACTCTCTTGTGAATTTTAAACATGTTTTTAAAGGAGAAATGGGGGTAGCCCCTTGAAGGTTAAGTTGTTCCTTGGGCTTGCCTCGAGTCGACAGAGCCATTTCTAAATTCATTTCCTCACTTAGCTCTGTCCTGTGTATTTACTCTCAGCTTCACCTTGATCTTTCAGTAAGTCTCTTGTCAGCTTGTAGTGGATACTGCTTTACAGTTTATGTAAACATTGCCAGGAGAGCAAAGGGAAGCCAGATAGGTGGTCAGTTACCTTTGACCCAATCCAGTGTGATATGGAGATGACAGAACTTTTACTTAATTCATCCTCTGGTTTCGAGATCTTGATTAGGTTCGGGGCAGGAAACAACTTGTAATAATTCCTGGCTTTGGGAGGCACAAGCCTTTGTTCTCCCCAGAGTATTCGGTAACACACCTAATGCTGCTAATCATGTAATCCTGAGAATTGGGAGGGACACTCATTGCCTTACTCTTGTTTCACCCTCTGTAAATGGGCATAACAATAGTCCCCACCCGACAGTGTTTTTATGAGGATTAAATGAATATTTGCAAAATGATTAGAACAGAGACTGACAGAGTATTAAGCACCGTACGTGTTTATAAGATAAATTCCCACATGACAATGTAATTCTTCTGTATAACATCTGAATACGCGGCGACTGCTACAATGCTGGTAGAGTTCCAGAATCTTGTCGGTGAGCTTGTCATTGGCTGTTGCGTTGCCAGCAGACGGTTTGGTGAAACCCTCCCTAACTTGGAATTCGTTCACAGACTATTGAGCCTGAATGAATGAAAATTCAGAACTTGTGGATCTTTGGAAATACTTGAAACAATACTTCATATTTGACTTCTGCCTATGAAGATTTTGGAAGTGTCATATTTGACTGATTAGGTATTTTCAAGGTGTACATGTTCAATTTGTGATTTAAAAAAATTTTTTTTCAACGTTTATTTATTTTTGGGACAGAGAGAGACAGAGCATGAACGGGGGAGGGGCAGAGAGAGAGGGAGACACAGAATCGGAAACAGGCTCCAGGCTCTGAGCCATCAGCCCAGAGCCCGATGCAGGGCTCGAACTCACGGACCGCGAGATCATGACCTGGCTGAAGTCCGGCGCTTAACCGACTGTGCCACCCAGGCGCCCCCAATTTGTGATTTAGTACACTTAATTGGAAAATGAAAGCTAATAAAAGACAAGATTCTTTTAACTAGGTATCAACAAAAATATAATGAAAAGAGCATGTGGAGATGTAAATACACTTGTTTGCACTATGTAGGTAATTCTTATGTAAACATTGCCAGAAGAGCAAATAGTAATTCTTAACAAATAATAATTCTAACAAATTACAAATAGTAATTCTTAACAAAATTGTTGGACTACTTTTAGTACCTACAAATAACTAAGTTTAGAAGAATCAAGTGTTTGTGGAATGAGTGTTCTCCAGTAAAGTTCCTGCCCTTGAGAATTGTTAAGAATCATTTATAATTAGGGTACCTGGGTGGCTCAGTCAGTTGAGCGTCTGACTTCGGTTCAGGCCATGATCTCATGGTTCGTGGGTTCAAGCCCCACGTCAGGCTCTGTGCTGACAGCTCAGAGCCTGGAGCACACTTCAGATTCTGTGTCTCCCTCTCTCTGCCCCTCCCCTGCTCACACTGTCTCTCTCAAAAATAAATAATAAGCATTAAAAAAATTGCAAGAAAAAAAGAATCATTTATAATTACCACAGCAAAAGGAGGCCTAAGAAGTATTTGGTTTTACTTGTATTGAAATTATATATATAATTTATGTATATCAAAAATGTTTGAAAAGTTTGCTTTCTTAAGCCATTAAATAGTTTCTTTACATTTTCAAGAATTTCTAAACTAATTTGCTTGGAATCTGGATTAGTGCAAAGGGTGGACCCAGCAATTCCTTTTTCTTTGTTCCCTTTCCATCCTATCCATCCCACTCTTTGTGGACACTTGGTCCAAATTCTAGGTTGTCCTTTTTCGTTTACAAGTCTACTCCCTGCACTGGACTACATATACACCTCCTGAGTATAACTAGTGTAACTAGTTCATTTGTATGCCAAGGACTGTGGCATGTAGCACGCTCCGAATACATTTGTTGAAAAGCCTAATTAGTAGTATCTGAAACAATATTTTACTCTATTTAATAAAGCTCTGGGATACACAAGTGAGACTGATTCAGATCTTGATTCTTTACAGACAGTTGGGTTTTTAGTTTGGTTTAGAATTTGAAGCTGTGAGTGTAACATTTACCTCGGTTTCCCAAAGTCCAAACTAATTGGAATTACTGTCCTCTTTGACCAGGCTGGATTCCCAGGAAACTGTTCATTTATATAGAGGAACTTAATTACACTTTTAAGTTCTGTATAGTTGGTGAAGAGCTGTGATGTTTTGGATTCAGGCTAATTTCTTAAAAAATATTCTACAAAGTGGTTTATAATTATTCCTTATATTCTTCTGCCTTTGACCTACACCTTTCAACTTTTATGTTGTCTGAACGACCATCACCTCAAGGACTGACGACGTTACTTGCAATCTATTCAGACGACATGAAAGCCTAGCACAGAATTTCCACATTAGCAGGTGTTCAATAAAAATTCTGACAATCAAAATCGCAGCTCTTTTTATTCTTAAATGGCGTGGGGAAAGAAATCTTTGGCTTATTTCTGATAAGGTTTTCACGTTATATAAAACAAAGAACCGTATTCATCTGCGTACCAGCGACTGTCAATACGAGATTTTTTTTTCTTTTAAGACGTTAACGTAGCAGTGTTCATTGACCACCAAAGCCCAATTCTCAGTAGTTTCATCCGTTTGAATTTAAGTGCCTGAATGTGGATACCGGAATGCGCATTAACTCATCGAACTTGGTAGCCAAAAATTTCTTCACAAGGTTTTGACACTCGCCAAGATTTCACAGGGCTTAGAAATGGTTTTTAAAAAAATTTAAACAAAACTTCAGCACCTTTAAATGTAGCTCGAACGGGGCATAGGGGCTTGGATGAACACCGCAGCAATAATTAGTACTTTTAACCATTTCAGGCCTCGAAATGGGGGCTGTGTTGGTGTGATGGGAAAAAGCAGCCTTGGAATCTGACAGAGTCTAATTCCTGGATTCCGTCCAGTCCTGCGTGACCTTGGGCCAGTTACTTTACTTCTCTGAATTTCCGTTTCCTCCTAGGCAAAAAACCAGGCGAGAGCCACCTTGCAGCGTAGGCTGGAGCGCGCCTAGCGCACACCGGGTGGGCCCTAAACAAATAGCAGCCATCTTCTGGTCCCCCGCTCGGCGCCGCAACCCCCAGCAGGTGTAGGCACCGTCCGCGGCGTAGGGCCCGGCGGCGGCCGAGCGGCCCCGCCCTTCCGCCCTCCCGGGCCTGCCCCTCGGCGTCCCCGCGCCGGCCTCCGCGTCCCGAGCCCGCCCCGGGCGGAGCCCGCAGAGGGGCGGGGGCAGGGCGCCGGGACCCGACTCCGAGGCCCAGCCCCGCCGAGCCGCGTGCGGGGGAGCGGAGGCGGCCCCGGCGCCGCCCGCGCCCGAGCGTGTGTGCTCGGCCGCCGCCCCCTCGGCCCTCCCCTCGGCCCTCCCCTCGGCCCCCTCCGCCCTCGCGCGCCGCCCGCCCGGGTCGCGGCGGGGCCGTGGTGTACGTGCAGAGCGCGCAGAGCGAGTGGCGCCCGCACGCCCTGCGCTCTTCCACAGGCCGGGCCGGGCAGCCCCGGACGGTGAGGCGGCGGCGGCGGCCGGGGCGGCCGATCTCGCGCGTCCGGGCCCGCGTGCCCGAGCGGAGGTCGCCGTCCGCCGCGCAGGCCGCGGTCCCTCAGCTCGCGGCAGCGATGAGGCGCTGAGGCGGCCGCCGGCGCTGCGCGGCAGGACCCGAGGACGAGGCAGCGGCCGGACCGAGAGCGCGGGGCGCCGGCCTCCCTCAGGCGAGGAGTGGCGGGTGCGTGGCGCAGTGACGGCCTCTGCCGCTCCGCCCGTTCCCCGGCCCCGGGCGAGGCCCTCCGGCCGCCACCCGTCCTGCTCGGCCGCCGTCGCCAACGCCGCCGCCATGGCTAATGACAGCGGCGGGCCCGGCGGGCCGAGCCCGAGCGAGCGAGACCGGCAGTACTGCGAGCTGTGCGGGAAGATGGAGAACCTGCTGCGCTGCAGCCGCTGCCGCAGCTCCTTCTACTGCAGCAAGGAGCACCAGCGCCAGGACTGGAAGAAGCACAAGCTAGTGTGCCAGGGCGGCGAGGGCGCCCCGGGCCCCGGAGCGGGCCAGCACCGGCACCCCGGCTCCGCGCCGCCCGCCTCCGCGCCGCCGCCCAGGGCCGGCGGGGCCGGGGCCAGGGAGGCCAGGAAGGCAGTGCCGCGCCGGGACAGCGCCACCGCCGTCGAGAATGCGGGCGCGCGGGCCGCCGGGGACGCGGCCAAGGCAAAGGCCAAGCCCGCGGCCGACCCCGCGGCGGCCGCTCCCCCGCTTCGCGCGGCTGCAGGCGGCCAGGGCCAGGCGGCGGCGGCGGCGGCCGAGGTGGAGCCCGCGAAGGAGGAGGCGCTGGCCCGCGCGTCGCAGTACCAGGAGAAGGCGAACCTGTACCCGCCGAGCAACACGCCGGGCGAGGGGCTGAGCCACGGCGGCGGCCTGCGGCCCAACGGGCAGACGAAGCCCCTGCCGGCGCTGAAGCTGGCGCTGGAGTACATCGTGCCGTGCATGAACAAGCACGGCATCTGTGTGGTGGACGACTTCCTGGGCAAGGAGACCGGGCAGCAGATCGGCGAGGAGGTGCGCGCCCTGCACGACACCGGCAAGTTCACGGACGGGCAGCTGGTCAGCCAGAAGAGTGACTCGTCCAAGGACATCCGAGGCGATAAGATCACCTGGATCGAGGGCAAGGAGCCCGGCTGCGAAACCATCGGGCTGCTCATGAGCAGCATGGACGACCTGATCCGCCACTGTAACGGGAAGCTGGGCAACTACAAAATCAATGGCCGGACGAAAGTAAGTGAGTGCTAGAGGGTGGCGCTGGACATCTCTTACTGGGCGGGCAGCCCCCCTGCCCGGCGACGGGAGCTGCTCAGGGCAGAGGAGCATGGCTTCTCTGTATAAAAGTAATTTCCTTCTTGTGTAGCACCCCCATAAGAAAAAGGGATTTAATCCGTGCAGTAGGTGCTTATCTAGGTAGCTGCTTTCTCTGTGTCCACTATTTTCCACTTAACTGCCCGTTGACAAGCCTCTCTAAGTGCATGGTTTTGTGGCTAAACTTAGGCCCTCCCTTTCACTTGGCTTTTTTTTTCCCCCCTCCTTTTCCCTTGCACTGTTAGTCCATTCAAACCCGACTGGAGTTTTAGCCTCCCGGTTTGGGGATATTAGGGTAGGACCCAAAGCAAGAGCTGGTTCTGGATATGCCTTGTGTCTGCATATGCCCCTCAATTCTCTGTGGTGTTGGAGCCAGGGGTCAGATTGTGGTTTACAGAGTGGAATGCTGTGTTTAGTTTAAGAATCTGCCAACTTGCCCACGAAAAGATAAACTTAAAATAGGCATGTAGTCCAAAGACTCCTCATGTTCAGGAGCTTGGCTGCTCCCCTCTCTCTATTGCTCTTCCCCCCCCTTCCTGTCTCTTCTGTTTTGAAACCCACTACAAAAAACGGGGAAAGAAGTATTTCCGTCTTTAGACCTTTCAGTGTAGGTAGGTTACATTTTTAGCAGAGGTTTCCTTTATTTGCTTTGTTAGTGTAATCCTCCTGTTGAAAAAGCTGTGTTGTAGCTTCCTGGAAGAAAAAAACAACAACAACACGGAATTGGAGCAGGAGGGAGGGCTGGTTCTGAAGTCTCAATTTGGTGGAATCTCTTTGTTTTCTCTTGTTTTTCCCCAACAGATTCTTTAGTTCGTACCTACTCTAATCCTTCTTCTCTCCTCTAGATGGTAAATGGGAGACTCTTCCCTCCTTAATACTCTCTCCCAGTTCTTTTTCATTTTACTTCCCAGGTCTTAATCTTTTCTTTGTATCCGGCTCCTCCCCAGGCCACCCTGCTCCACCCTCCTCCACCATCAATCTCTGTCTGATTTTTTGAGTTTTGAGAGCTTGTCTTAGGAGATCATCACATGTGTGTGTTTGTGCACGCATGCTGACTCTTGCCTCTGGTTCTTTTGTGTGTTGTCAGGGCGTCTTTTTTAGCTGTCGTTGTGGGTGACTCTCAGGCTGCCTGAAAGGCTGAGCATAAGGCAATGAGGAAAGTTCTAAACATGAAAATCTTGTGGGGGAAAATACAACGCCAAGTCTGACTTATATATTGCCGCTTTATTAGTGGATGAAGGCACATGTCTGAAGGTCATGTAGTTTGAAAAAAAACTGAGCAGTTTCTTAATACTAAGCTGGTAGAGAAAAAGGGGTCTGATTAGACCTCAGTCTTGGTCTTCAATGAGAATTTCATTTATATTAAAAAAAAACAAAAAACCTTGTCATAGATCAGATCTGAATATAGTCACGGACTCTAGAGCAGGACAGGAACTAGCTTGAAAGGATATTAATGTAGCTCTGTGCGGACTGACCAGAGTAGTTAGTTGAGGCATAAGCTTAAGGTGAAGTCCTGAAGAAGTTAATGTCCTAAATCTTCCTTGATCTGCTTTCCTTAGTTAATTTAGCTTTCCAAGTTAAGCTAAGCCCTCTCCTATTCTCCCTGTTTTCACCTGTCCTCAGGGAAGGGACAGGTGTTAGAGCTGTTAGTCAGCCCAGCTGTTAGAGAAGTTGCTTGTCATGGGGAGCTCCTTCCTCAGGTGTCCCAGTGGCTGAAGGGAGCAGTAGTTGAGGTTTTAAATCACTTGACTGCACATACTGTCATATGATAAAGGACTTCCTGAAGGACGGTCAGACTGTTAAGCTCTTTGGGTTGATCTTTCCTTACATTAATTTTCAGGGCACAGTTTGAAAATCTGTGAGTTATTGTTGGGAATCCCCTTCGTTGTATTTGGTTGAGAGAGTTTTTGTTAAGCGTGTTTAATCATGTAATTTTAGTATTGCTTAAAAAAACACCAAAAACAAATATCTTGCTGTGAGGGAATTGGGAAGGCAATCAGGTTATTAGCCACCATGCATTGAGCTAGCACAGTGGACTAGGTACCAGATTAAGCCCAGGAGACACATGATCACAGTAATCTTCATCCTATGAAGTAGGTAGTAGTATTCCTAATTTCCATTTGAGAAGGTTTCAGGTCTGACTCGCCTAAGGCCTACCACTTAATGATAACCTCACTGGGATTCAAATTTAGGTCCTTCAGATATCAAGCCCCAGGCTTTTCTACTACTGTGCATGTAGGTAGGATATAGATAAGATGTAGATTACCTAGCATACTGGAACTAAAATTTGGTAGATTTTATTGACAGTGGTAGTCTTGTATGTGAATAACTGTACTTTATGGTTAGGCTCTATAAACTTTTTATTAGGTGACTACACAATGCTTATTTCAAATGTTTATTTCAGTGACTGCAAAGCCATTTTAAAACTAGCTATTTCAGTGTTGGTCATTTCAGGATAACTTGTAAGAGGGGCAGAATATGGGTACACAATGGGATTAGAGAGAGGGTCTTCAATGAAGAATTCTGTTGTCCTTTACAACACTAGAGTGATTTAAAAAGTTACTTGCGTCAAACGTGTAGTGTTTTTCTCACTTAGCTCTTCACAGCAACTCTGTAAAATAGATTGTTGATATGTTATTCCTGTGTGTAGGTTAGAAAAGTGAGTCTCAGGGAATCGTGCACTTGTTGGAAATCATGCAGCATACCAGGACTTAAACTGAAGTTTTCTGACCAAGATTCTGATGTCCTTTTTTATTTTTATTATCTACTGTGTGGTCTTTGTGTGTCTGAGGGCCTGATAATCAGATGAGGTATAATTGGTTGTGGCTCATTGAGCGTTAGACTCTGTTCCCCCAAGTTTCTACTTCAGGCATGCTTATCTGGCTCACTGTTTGTCCAACTGCTTTAAAAGAGGAATTGCAAGGGAAGGATGAAGTAATACACAAGGACACTGATGTAACCCGCATCAAGTTTCCACTTTCTCTGGTCCTTTTATTGGGATTTTCCCCTCTTTTGCCCTTAGACTGACCTTTGATCCTTTTCCTTTCTCATACCCTTTCTTTAGCTGGCAGTGGTGTTCAGGAGGGAGAAATCATGGTCTGCTGATTTGTGGACTTAAGAAATCATAAGGGCCTTGACTTGGGTGGAGATAGACAAGAAGCGCAGACCAGCGGGGATCACGGGGAAATGCCGAACCTTAAGGGAGTGATAAAATAGGTTGAGGCTACGAAGAAGGCCATATATATCTAAGATTTTTTTGTTAGTGTCGTAGTTGGTCTGCTGTGGCTGATTATGGCTTTTAGAGCAAAGAATAGGATGAGGATTATCATCACTGCTGTAGACATGTGACAGTCCTAGATGTTACAAACCAAACCAACCTTCCTTATCAATCCACTTCTGCCACTTTCCTCTGTATTCTTGACATCCACCATGTATAAAGGGGAGCAGCCTGTTCAATGTTTTAATAGCTAAATCAGTCTTAAAGATCAAAGTCCGTTATTCTGTATGCAAAAAGGTTGAAAACATGGCAGCTGCAGTAATAACAGTTTCACTGTAGTGCTTTACAGTTAAAAGAGATTCGTTTGGACTGAAAGAGTGGTCTTCATGGGTTGTTACGGAATCAAGGTCAACTTTGTAGGAAAATGTATAATGAGTTAGTTTGCATGTAGTTCACATATAACATAACTCCTTTAACTGTAAAGGAATTTCATTAAAAATCTTTTTTAATGTTTATTCATTTTTGAGAGAGAGAGAGAGAGAGAGAGAGAGAGAGGCAGAGAGAAAGGGAGACACAGAAACCAAAGCAGGCTCCAGGTTCTAAGCCATCAGCACAGAGCCCAATGTGGGGCTTGAACTCAGGAACCGTGAGATCATGACCTGAGCCGAAGTTGGACGCTTAACCAACTAAGCCACCCCTGCGCCCTAAGGAATTTTATTTTAAATCAAAAGGAGTTTGGGGGCACCTGGATGGCTCAATCAGTCAAGCGTCTGACTCTTGATTTCGGTTCAGGTCGTGATCTCATGGTTCATGGGATCGAGCCCCGTGTTGGGCTCTGCACTGACAGCATGGAGCCTGCTTAGGATTCTCTGTCTCTGTCTCTGTCTCTCTTTCCCTCCCTCCCTCCCTCCCTCTCTCTGTCTCTCTCCCTCCCTCTCTCCCCCACTCGCGCATGCGCTCTCTCTCTCAAAATTAGAAAGTGAACAAAAAAACAACTTTAAATCAAAAGGGGCTTTTTGTTTGCACGTTGATAATTCTTCACTCATCTATTACCTAGTAAGCTGCAAAAATATCCCATGAGACCTTAGTCACACAAGAGGACAGCATCTGAACGTGGAAGGAGGCTGGACTTTGTGCTGCTGTTCAGTCTGGCTGGGCTCCTGGATCAGCCACTGTTTCTGTGTCCTTGAGCCACTTGCTTAATATTTCTGAGCTTCGGTGAATGACTCCATTTGCACAGTGGCGTTAAATCCATACCTGCCTTTTCTGCCTTGCGGGCTTGCTGTGAGGAGTACACATAATTATACATATAAAGGCACTTTTTAAAATTTGAAGCAAGGTTGTGAAACCTTTGTTAACTATTACTCTTCTCATCATAAAAGTTTTCAGTTTTTCTGATTCTTTCTGGAAGAGTTCTATGCTTTTCCTGTGTTTTCCCCACTTATAACCCAGAGGGGAAGAGACCGAGAATGATCACCCATGTTTGACATGACCACTACCACTACCCCCCACCAACACATTCGTTTCTTTTTTAAACAGAGGAAATAAGTCCCAGAGAGGTTAAGTGACTTGTTCAAGGTCATAGAGCTCCTTACTGACAAATCAGACTGACGTTTGATTCACTTCTTTCTTACACCTGCAACTTTTTGCTGCATCTCTTGGAAAAATGGACATACTCCTACTTAACTAATTTTGGTGTATTTTATACCATTTTTGAGAATTGCTTGAACATTTATAACTTCCCTTTTCTTCTCCCTCTGATTCCTCTCATTGTACACTTTGGCTTATCTGACCTATTTAAAATTTTCCTCCTTTGGTTAATTCCTCCCTCATTTCCCCAGATGTTCTTTATTCACCTTTTCTCTCCTCCAACATTCAAGCCATCTTCCTGAAGGAGGCCTACCCTCTCATGTTTCCTTAGTAGGAACTGTCTTTCCATACTCTGCATTTCTGATTTACACTTTCATTCTGTTTTCCTCCCCCTTCCTTTTTTCACTATCAGATTGCAAATCTATGTTTGTTCATCTTCTCCAATGTTTTCTGAAGCCTGTGCCTTGCTGGTATGCCTTTGGATAGTGTTATCAGCTTAGTCTTTTTTTTTTTTTTTTTTTTTTTTTTTTTTTAGAGAAAACATAAAGGAGAGGGGCAGAGAGAGAATCTTTTTTTTTTTTTTTTTTTTAATGTTTATTATTTTGTGTGTGTGTGAGAGAGAGAGAGCATGTGAGCAGGTGAAGGGCAGAGAGGGAGGGAGGGAGAGAGAATCCCAAGCAGGCTCCTTGTTTTCAGCACAGAGCCTGACGTAGGCTTGATCCCACAACCCTGGGATCATGACCTTAGCGGAAATCAAGAGTTGGATGCGCAACTGACTGAGCCACCGGGTGCTCCTATTTAATGTTTTGCTTTGCTCCTGTTTCATTTTTTTTGCTTTAGACTTTAAAGTGAAACCAAATGTTTCAGTCCCTTTCATTTGAATCCATGCTTGGAGGGTTTTCATAGATGCAGTTTACTACTGTGCTTGCATTTTGCTACCATGCTTGTGTGCTATCTCCTTTTCCACTGTGCCCTTGTTTCTGTACTTGAAACCCTGTAACTATGGGATGGCATTCCTGTCATTTATTGAACCATATTCCTAGCTTTTCTTGGACTCTTATTCCAGCTGAAAGCCTTCCGTTCTGAAAAACAAAACAAAAACAAACAAAAGAGTCTTCCCTTAAACTATTTTTTTTTTTTTTTGCACTTGTATTTCCTGGTCAAACTCTGAACTGTTCTGCCACCTTTATGGGAATGTCTTCTACTTTGTTATCACATTTTCCCAGAACCAACTCACATTTCTGTTTCCAAAGAGCTTAAATAGTATCTGTAGTCTCTATTTGCTCATTAACACCGCTAGAACCTTTTCATGTGTTCGGAGTCCTCATTTTCCTTACTCAGTGTCCCAAATCCCATTTCTTTACAAAAGTGAAATGTAGGGGCGCCTGGGTGGCGCAGTCGGTTAAGCGTCCGACTTCAGCCAGGTCACGATCTCGCGGTCCGCGAGTTCGAGCCCCGCGTCAGGCTCTGGGCTGATGGCTCGGAGCCTGGAGCCTGTTTCCGATTCTGTGTCTCCCTCTCTCTCTGCCCCTCCCCCGTTCATGCTCTGTCTCTCTCTGTCCCAAAAATAAATAAACGTTGAAAAAAAAAATTTTAAAAAACAAAAGTGAAATGTATGTATTCTTGGTTCCCCCTTATTTCTGTCCTCTGAGTCCTGTGTTGATAATCTCTTCCGTCCTTCGTTCATTCACCAAATATGAAGTGAGTACTTTGCGGTTCTAGGAGTTAGGATTACCTTAGCAACAACAAAAAAGCCCTCGTTCTCACGGGGCTTACATTCTACTTGAGGTGGGCGAAAGGTGGGGAGAGACTGTCAATAAACAAGTGTGTAAGTAAATATACAACATGTTAGGTAGCAAATATTAAGGCAAAAAGTAAACAGGGGTACTCTCTTAGGATCCATAAAGTAGTAAGATGATATTTAAGGAGACGCTTGAACAAAACGAGGACCTGGCTTATGTGGATACATGCAAGAAGAACATTGCAAGTAAAGATACTACAGAGCAGATACAACAGTGCTCGGTGTGTTGGGAATACTGTGGTTAAAGCAGAGCGAGGGAGGGGGTGTGGTAAGGATGCAGTCAGTGAAGCAGTGGGAGAAGAAGGAAGAGCAGTTCATGTAGGATTTTGCCTCGTAGGCAGGAACGGTGGGTTTTATCCTAGGTGATGGGGAGGCCATTGGGGAGTTTGTTTTAAAAGCTCTCTGTGGCTGCCGGGTTGGAGTAGACTGGAGGGGAGCAAGAACACCAGTGAGGAAATCCTTGTAGTCGTCTAGGCTCTAGAAGACGGTGGCTTAAATCAGAGTAGCAACTGCAGACATGGTGAAAACGGGTTGGGTTCTGGGTATATTTTCAAAGTAGAGTCAGTGAGATTCGCTGATGGATTTGACGTGAGGTGTGAAAGAAAGGAAGGCGTCAGAGTGACTCCAAGGGTTTTGGCTTGAGCATTGGGAGGAAATAATTATTATTTTGTTTTGCCCTAACTCTCTGCCTTTCTTCTCTTGCCCCACTTTTTCAGTTTCTATTTATAGCAGCTTGTTGACACTTATTTTGCAGCCAGAGCGGCAGAAAAAAGTTCTGCGCTCTTCTTTTGCACATTCCTTCAAGTTGGCTGTGCTCGCCGCTACCGTTGTTGACCTTACAGCCCATCTTTTCTTCTCCAGAGGCTTTATGGCTTCCTTGCACAGTGTGCGCTCCCGTCAGCCCTACCGCGGGGGCTGCCTGCAGGGATTGCTGCGGGAAACCTTGCCGCATTTCTGGTGCTGTCCGCAAGCCTGGCTGTGCCTCCTCGCGTGAACTGCTCACTTAAGATGGCTGACAGATACAAATCATGTAAAAAGAATTGCACGGATTGGGAAAGTCTAGGGAAACACTGGGGAAAATTGAGTGGTTCAACGTGAGAGACAAGCAAAGACGTAGATTAAATGTCCAGATAAAGTCAGAAATAAAACACCTTCATGTAAATATGCTGTGGAAACTCAAACGATATTAGAAAATTGAGAAGAGCTAGAAGGAATATAAAATATCAAAAGTAATCCCATTGACATATAGAAATAACACAGGATGATGTGATAGCTTCCTGTAGTAAGGAAGGAGGGGATAAATTCATGATCGCTTGGGGACCATATTAAGTGGTCTGAAAAGAGGCCAGAGAAATAGTTCTCATGCCCTTATTAATAAGTTCCCATTAGAATATTGTATCCAGGACTTTGAAGGATAAGAAGCCTTGGTTTTGACTCCAGGGTGAGGGGAGGGCCCAGAAGTATGGTTATTGTGTATGAAATGGTTTTAAAATTTTTAAACCTGAAGAGTCAAACATGAGCTTATAGAATCCAGGAATCTGTACTCTCAATTTAATTCAAACAACTTCAGTTTAGGACTAAATAATAAAACCTAGGTAGGAAATAGCAGATCTAGCCAATTAATTGGGATGGTCTAATGAGGATTTTGGAGTAATCAGAGATTGACCATGCATCTGAATTTTTTCTCAGTATAGGTACTCAGTTCTCATCTATAAATGGTAACTAGAAGTTCAGAGTCTATAGTTTTGTCTTATAATTATCCTTTATTCTAGCTCTAGAAAGTTTTTACCTTCTGTTGTGGCTTCCTCTGACTTCTTAGCACTATTCCTCTGAAATAGGTGTCTTAAAAGTTACCTTTTTTTTTTAATGTTTATTTATTTTTGAGAAAGAGAGAGAGACAGAGTGCAAGTGAAGGAGCAGAGAGAGAGGGAGACACAGAATCTGAAGCAGGTTCTAGGCTCCCAGCTGTCAGCACAGAACCTGACGCAGGGCTCGGACTCAGGAACCGTGAGATCATGACCTGAGCCGAAGTCAGACACTTAACCGACTGAGCCACCCAGGCAGCGCTAACTATAGTTTTTTCTTGAAGTTCAGTTCTTAATTTTCTCCTCATCGCTGTCAGAAGACACAGGTAGGAAGAACTTGAAACATCTCTGTTTCTATACTTTTCTTTTGCCTATTGCTACATAATAAACTGCCCCAAAACGTAGTGACTTAAAACAGTACGGATTTATTATCTCGATTCCTGTAAATCAGGAATCTGGGCACAGCCTAGCTTCATCCTTGCCTTCACTGTTCCTCAAGATGTCGGCAAGGGTCTGCACTCTCCTACCAAGGCTTGAATGGGGTGTGTCTGCTTTCAAGCTCGCTCTCTGGATGTTGGGGGCATTCATTTTCTCATGGGTTTTTGGACTGAGGGCCTCAGTTCCTTGCCGTGTGGGTCTCTCCAACACAGGAACTCGCTTCATCAAAGCGTGCAAGCCAAGAATGCCCCAGCAAGACTGAAGTCGCAGGCTTTTGCAGCCTAACCACGGAGACATCCATCACCTGTACAGGATTCTTTTGTTAGCAGCAAGTCACAAGATTGATTCCACACTCAAGGGGAAGCAATTACACAGGGTGTGAATGCCATTTCTTAAGTTGACTCTTCCTTTGCCACGTGTGCCCCTTAAATGTTACTGTTCTTCATGGTCTGTGGTTTGTCTTCTCTCTTTGCTCTAGTCAACACATTTTTCTCCCTGGCTGATTATCACTTTGCGCTTGGGAAGCTCACAGGTTCTTAGGGTAGTTTGCCTGTGTTCAAAGCCTGGTTTAGCTACTTAATTGTGCTCCGATTTTAGGCACATTTTCTAACAATTAAAGCATCAGCTTCCTCATTGGTATAATAGGAGTTAATAGCGCCTAATTCAATAATGTTTGTTTGAAGATAGATGAGATAATGCATGAGAAATGCTCAGCAGGTGATCAGTTAGTGCTCATTTAATATTAGTTGTAACTGTAATAATAATGGAAGGAGGAGAACAAGGAGAGGAACAACCATGACTTCAGCTAGTAGGATTTGTCAGAGTCCTTGATCTGGCCTTACCCTGGCATCTGCAGAGGACTAATGGAAACCTTCACCTGAATGTTCTGGAAGTACTGCAAACTCAGCATGGTTAAGACTGAAGCGCCCTCCCAAGTTTCCTCTTGGAGGGGATGAGGGTTGGTGGGGCTATGTGGTGGGAAGAGTGGGGGAGCAGGTTTAAAACTGGTCCTGTCTTTGAACTGCATTTATGTTTTCAACAACTATTTACAGAGTGCCCAGTATATGCCAGGGTCAGTGCTAGGCAAGTCAAGGTCATTCTCTCTGCCATTCTGGAGTTTTATTGTCCGAGGGGAGACAACCTTGAGCCAGCAATACCATGTGTGGTGGATGTTGATCAGATGTACAAGATCCTATGGGAGCTTGTTCGAGGGGCCCTAATAGCCTGCACACCAGAGAAGGTCTCCCGGAAGAAGCAGTTCTTTAGACTGATGCTTCCAGCAGTTCAGTCAATTTCAGTGGAGGAAGTCCATTGAAAGTCTCCAGGTCTGAAAAGAGCATGATGTTTCAGAAGAACATACCTTTTTTTATGACTATGGGAATTTTACCTATTTAAAAATTATTTCCTACCTGTGTCTTGTCCCTGTTTCCATTTACACTGCCCTGCTGAGACCCATCTTTTTTTCTGTCTAGATTATTACAAAAGTATTTTTTTTTCTCTTTTCGTGTGTTTCCTTTCCTGTCCATTCTCTCTTGGTGTTACTTTCCGAAAACACAGATCATATTGTTGTCCTGCTTGAAAATATTTGTTTCCTCCAGAGTCTTGATATGCCATACAATTTTTTTTTAAAAAAACATCATTTCTCGGGGCGCCTGGGTGGCGCAGTCGGTTAAGCGTCCGACTTCAGCCAGGTCACGATCTCGCGGTCCGTGAGTTAGAGCCCCGCGTCGGGCTCTGGGCTGATGGCTCAGAGCCTGGAGCCTGTTTCTGATTCTGTGTCTCCCTCTCTCTCTGCCCCTCCCCCATTCATGCTCTGTCTCTCTCTGTCCCAAAAATAAAACAAAACAAAACAACAAAAAAAAAAACATCATTTCTCATCATATATTTTCTACTCCTGCCACGGGAGGCTTCTGGCAGGTTCCTTGAACCTGCATTTGCTTTCTGCCTCTGTCCATTTCCCTGGCTCTTTCTATGTGGAAAGGTGGTAGGGGGGTTTCTGTGAGTGGAGTTTTGCCCCAGTCGCTAAGCAGTTACAATTCTATCCTATGTGTTGCTGTTGCTGTGACACTTCTTATCAATGATAGCGTGCTTTCTACAGTGGTGGGACTCCTGTCCTAAACGTGAGCCACTTGAGGATGGGACCCCTGTCTTATCCGTGCTGCACAATGCTCATCAGGTGAGGCATCCAGTAAGTATCATATTTAAATTTCCACTGCCCTATTTTGATTGAGGTTTTGATTACTTTGCACCTGGATTGTTACACAGTATTATTATTTGTTAATTCACTCTTTTCCATGTACTACTTGTATCCATCTTTTATAAATTCAACATTTGTCGAAAGCTTACTCAGAAATCGCCCGAGTTTTATTTAAAAAAAATTTTTTTTAATATTTTTATTTATTTTTGAGAGAGAGACAGAGAGACAGAGTACAAGCGAGGGTGGGGCAGAGAGAGAGGGAGACACAGAATCCGAAGCAGGCTCCAGGCTCTGAGCTGTCAGCACAGAGCCCGACGAGGGGCTTGAACTCATGAACTGTGAGATCATGACCTGAGCTGAAGTTGGACGCTTCGACTGAGCCACCCAGGCGCCCCATCTCCTGAGTTTTACTTAAAGGAGACAGTTTGATTCTTATGCACATAATGCTCACCGATGGCCTACAACCACACCATCTGTCCGTTGGTCTTCGCTTCTCCTCTTTGACAAATGCGCTACTTCTGCCAGCCTGTTTTCTTCCTGTTGCCCTTCTCACTCCGCCCAGCACATCTGTGAATTCTTTCACTGGTTTATGACTCGCACGCCCTGCTCCAGCAATTTAAATCTTTTGCGTTCTTTAAGACCTAGCTTAAATCCCATTCCCAAATATCTCCTTGAACACTGTGCCTCCACCGATCTCTCTTCTCAAACACTTCGTACACCATTTATTCCTGATGTATCTTCTCCAGAAAGAAGGGCAGAGGGGCTGTTTATATAGCGTTCTGACTTATGCAAAGCACCTTTTGTTGTTGTTCATGGTTTTTATTATTCACATAAGAACACTTAGTCGTACCCGACTGCCCTGCACCACAGCACACCTCACCCTGCTCCCCCTTATTTCCGTCTCATTTCTAAATCTACAGTAAGGGGTTTAGAAAGTCCGTGAGGGTTTCTGTCCTATTGTGGTCAGCTTTCCTTTCTGTGCTTACTGTGCTGCTTCTAGTCCCTATTTTTCCAGATAAAAATAACCCAGGCCAATATGGCCTAAACTATTTTTAACTCCTAAGTCTGGGTGCTGTGAAGATAAAATGAAGTTTCATGCCATTGCCTAGGCCCAAAGTCAGTTGATCGGGTTACAGATGGCTGTAGAATCCTGCCCGTCCGTGAATCTCAAGGGGGACGGGCCTGCGTGCGTATCTTCCCTCCCTCTCCCCCACCAGCGGCATGAGAATCCCCAGGGAACATGCGTCACTTCAAAACAAAGCAACATAATAAACATGATGTTGAAAGTGACCCCTTGTGTATTCTTCTGCATGACCTGGAAGAGAGAAGCTTATGGCTAGCAAGCTGACACGAAGTTCAAGTTGACATTGATACCATGTGATTAATATACAAAGTAAAAATTTTCAAGAGCAAACTTTGAAACTTCTAAAATTATCCTACTTTTGATTTGGTTTTAGAACTATATTCAGAATTTCAGATAACATTAAAGACGGTTTAAGAGTGATATTTAACACCAGAGGACATGGGTTAAACAAGGTGAGACATACTTCTTTATGATCAGAAAACCTGTGACTTTAGCCACATTCAAGCATTCGATCAGTTTGGGGGAAACCGTCGACTTAACTGTTCCAAGAGGGCACCAGTAGTGCCGATGATGGAAACCTGTCAGTGTCATGGTCATTTGAATTTGGCCTTGACACGTATTCGGACATTTGTATACTTAAAAAGAGTTGCATTTCCTAATTTTGCTGAATTTTGGTGCTTAAAATGTGTTTTCCTTCTCTGAGTACAGTCTTGGGGTTGGTAAGGAAGGGAACCTGAGATTTCATATTTACTGCAGATAATTCATGTGTGAAAGAATGGTTGTAGTTTTGGTGCATACAGCCTGGAGTATTGTGTATTTTTTGAATAAAGAAAACTTAGACTAAAAATCATGTATAATAATAAAATAGCATCCTTCCTCAATAGCTTAGGAGTTTGTTTGTTTTTTTTTTTTTCAAAGTAATTATGCATGTTAGTGGTTTATAACTTTGTATTGCTTCTGGACCCCTTTGGGAATCTAATGGAAGCTGTGCAGTTTTTTACCCTAATGAAGAACATGCATGTAAAGTTTTGCTTATTATAACACGCATCATAGACCCAACATTAAGAACACTTGTTACAAGAAGGGTTCTAAAAGAGTAAAACAAACATTTTTAAGCATTTAAAAATTAAATGTTTATGGTAGAGTGAATTTCTTTTTTATTTAAAATTTTTTTTAATGTTTATTTTTGAGAGAGAAAGAGAGACAGTGCAAGCAGGGGAGAGGCAGAGAGAGAGGGAGACACAGAATCCAAAGCAGGCTTCAGGCTCCCAGCTGTCAGCACAGAGTCCGACACGGGGCTTGAACTCAGGAACCATGAGGTCATGACCTGAGCTGAAGTCAGACGCTTAACCAGCTGAGCCACTCAGGCGCCCCCAGGTTTCTTTATTTATTCAGTTGCTGTTCCTCCCCTGTGTCTGTAGAACTGTGCCTTGGATTTTCCCCCCATGGTAGTACTCAAGTTGTAGAGACCCAGATAATGGGATATAATTTAAAACTAGTGGTCTATATGTATGGACTTCTGAAAGATGTTTGCCTCATACAATCTGAATATAATAAAACAAAGTTAACTGGCATGTACCAAGGTGGAAACCATAACCTTAGTACTTCTCTAAGCAGGTGCTGGGTTAAGCCTTGCTTTAGTATTCTAGATGTACAGTTCCATAAGACTGAGAACCTTTACCAGAAATGATTAACGCTGCATTGTGTTTCTTTCTCTCTTTTCTCTTCCCTTTATACTGTCTTATTCCCTGCTCCCATTGCGTGTGTTCATGTGTCTTTTGCTTTTATTTTGATTTCTTACTTGTAACTAGCATTTCAGTAAGATTAATTTGAATTTTTAAAAAATAAAAACCTCAGTAACAGTGTACCAGGGGCCCAGGAGTAGGGGTACTCTCTTACTAACAAAAATGAAACTAGAATTTATTGGTTGGTTTTATTTATATTAAAAATAGTTCCTAGAATTGTTAAGATCTAAAGCATCTCTTGATAGTTTTGGTAGAAAGTATCTTTAAAATATGTAAGAACAATTTGTTCATATTGCTGGTTTCCAGGAACTGTGTTTTGATGTTGCATGACAACAGTGAGGTATTTCTCTAATCTATACTTACTGTAAAGGTTCCTGCAGGTGTTTCTTTGTCTTAGAATTGTCTCGAGAAAGGGAGGACAGTAGGGAAAAGAAAGAGGTGATTGTTGACAGGAGCCAGGAATGGGAATAGACTGGCCACCCTGCTCTGGGTTCTTGTCCTCTTTCTCTCAGTGCTGAGCAAATCACTCAGCACCTCTCCCAGTTACTTTATCGATGCAGTGGGAATCATATTGACCTAGTTAAAGGAGATATGTTGAATAATTGATTATTGTAAGAAGTTTTTTTTAATTTTTTTTAATTATTATTATTTTTTTAAGATTTTATTAAGTAATCTCCACACCCAGTGTAGGGGCTTGAACCCACAAGACCGAGATCAAGAGTCGCACGCTCTCACCAACTGAGCCAGCCAGGAACCCCCATAAGAAACTCTTAAAAAAGTGATTATATTTTTAGCTTTCTGCAGCACCTTTTCAAATTGTTAGGACTTGGCCTTGACTCTAGACCTTTGTTCTTCTGCCTCATGTTGATTAACATTAGCATCACAAGTTAAAGCTCATTTGTAGATTCTGAATTCTTGACTTGTCTTTAATGGGATACCAGAACCGTATTTTTATTTTGGGGTTCTTTTTTGTTTGTTTTATTTTATTCCCAGTTAGTTAACCTATGTTGTTACATCAGCTTAAAGGTGTATGATACAGTGATTCAACAATTGTATACATTAGTCAGAGCTCATCGTGGTAAGTAACCCCTTCACCTAGTTCATCAGTCCCCGCCACCCACCTCCCCTCTGGTGGCCATGAGCTTGTTTTCTATAGTTACAGTTTTTTGGTTTGTCTCTTTTTTTCTTTGTTCATTTGTTTTGTTTCTTCAATTCCAAATAGGAGTGAAATCATATGATATTTGTCTTTCTCTGACTGACTTACATTGCTTAGTATTATATTATACTCTCTAGCTCCATCCATGTCGTTGGAAATGGCAAGATTTCATTCTTTTTATGGCTGAGTAATATTCCATTATACATATACGTACACACACACACACACACACACACACACACACACACATCTTTGTCTATTCATGTATCAGCTGAATGGATACTTGGGCTGCTTCCCTATTTTGGCTATTGTAAATAATGCTGCAATAAACATAGGGGCGCATATGTCTTTCCGAATTAGTATTGTTGTATTCTTTGGGAAAATACCCAGTAGTGGAATTACAGGATCTTAGCGTAATTCTATTTTTAATTTTTTGAG
Organism: Prionailurus viverrinus; assembly: GCF_022837055.1. Taxonomy (NCBI): domain Eukaryota; kingdom Metazoa; phylum Chordata; class Mammalia; order Carnivora; family Felidae; genus Prionailurus; species Prionailurus viverrinus. Next base: position 16,875,172 of record NC_062571.1, read on the forward strand.
GAACCTCAAAAAATGGTTGCACCACAAGTGGCTGCACCAGTTTGCATTCCTTGCAGCAGTGCACAAGGATTCCATTTTCTCTACATTCTCACCAACACTTGTTTCTCGTGTTTTTGATTTTAGCCATTCTGACAGATACGAAGTGATGCCTCATTGTAGTTTTGATTTCTAATTCCCTGATGATTAGTGATGTTGAACATCTTTTCATGCATCTGTATGTCTTCTTTGGAGAAATGTCCGTTAATATCTTTGGCCAAGTTTTTAATTGGATTATTTGGGTTTTTTGGTGTTGGATTATATTTTGGGGATACTAACCCTGTATCACATACGTCATTTGCAGATACCTTCTCCTCTTCAGTAGGTTGTCTTTTAGTTTTGTTGATTGTTTCCTTTGCTGTGCAAGAACCTTTTTATTTTGATGTAGTGCCAAGAGTTTATTTTGTTTTTTTTTTTTCCCTCGCCTCCGGAGACTTATGTAAGAAAATGTTGCTACGGCCAATATCAGAGAAATTACTGCCTGTGTTCTCTTCTAGGATTTTTATGGTTTCAGGTCTCACATTTAATCCATTTTGGTTCTTAATCCATTTTGAATTTATTTTTATACATGGTTTAAGAAAGTGGTCCAGTTTCATTCTTCTGCATGTAGCTGACCAGTTTTCCCAACACCATTTGCAGAATCTTATTTTTAATTAAAATGTATTTAATGTTGATTAGGCAGTTGGCACATAGCCTTGACACTAAAAAAAGAAATGGTCCGTTGATAAGGGCATCTTGCATTGAATTTCAGGTAGTTGTGTTACATCATGGATAATGAAATAACAGACAGGGACACTTTGATCAAAGCATTTTTCTCTCTCTTGGCCCTCTTTCCCCCCCCACTCTCTTCACTCTGCCACTCTATGTCCTCTTAGCAGAATTAAGTCAGATGGCAGTGAATATTTTATTTATTATTAATTTAATTACTTAAGGTGCATCTAAAAAATTGAATCTTTTAGGTGTTAATTTTAGAAGCTAGTCATGCATACAAATTAGGTAGTGCCTATAAAATGATTGGATCAGATCTCACATAAGTGAGTTTATACTTATTTTATAGTTTTTATTGGTGATGTACACATCCGGTTGTTTTGTAATTTGTTGGTATTAGTATTTCTTTTATTTACCATAGTGTCTATGGCTTAATAAGCTTTTATTTCATTATTTTTTTTATGTTCATTTACTCTTGAGAGAGGGAGAGAGTGCCCGCACATGAGCAGGGGAGGGGCAGAGAGACCGGGACACAGAATCCGAAGCGGGCTCCGGGTTATCAGCTGTCAGCACAGAACCTGACGTGGGGCTCAAACTCATGTAGGATGAGAGATCATGACCTGAGCGGAAGTCTGCTGCTCAACCAACTGAGCCACCTAGGCACCCCAACAAAAAGCTTTTAAAACAAAATCCTAAAAGTTAATTTTTAATTCCCTAAAATGATGGAAAGTGTTTGGCGTTAGTTATTTTTCAGCCATGCTTTATGGCTTCTTTTTACCCTTAATTTATCATATCATCTTGTGGCTGTCATCAATTCCTAGAGTTACTTTGGTGTCTGCTCTGTTGAATTTGACTCATGATATTTGTGCTCATAGTGAAAGATGCATTTTAAGAAGCCTGTGTTCCCCTTGATTTAAGAAATTGCTTGGGGATGCCTGGGTGGCTCAGTCAGTTGACTCTTGATCAGCAGCTCAGGTTGTGATCCACCGTTGTGAGATTGGAGCCCCGTGTTGGGCTGTGCACCGAGTGTGGAGCCTGTTTGGGATTCTCTCTCTCTCAATCTCCCTCTCTCTCTCTGAATAAACAAATAAATATTAAGAAATTGCTTGTAGATTCCACACTTTTTTTTTTCTAAAATTGATCGTTCTTGACAGTTGAAACATGAAACCATTGAAACCATTGAAACTTTGCATATTATAGGAAGCAGCTTTACTATGTTTTGACTCTGGTTAAGATTATTTTAGTTGTTTACAAAGGAAATAAAACTTATTTGAAAGTAAGGAATGGAAGGGCGAGTGAAGTTAAACAGCACGTGTCCATAACTGAATTTTTCTTATAGAAATATATCTATCCAGATATTATAGAAGAGTAATTGCTTTGAATTTTACAAATACTTTGGATAATTTAGTAATTAATATAGCTTAAATACGTGGTAATTTTAAGACTTTTTTAATGTTCATTTGTTTTTTTGAGAGAGAGAAGGGGAGACAGGATCTGAAGCAGGCTCTGTGCTGTCATGGCAGAGCCTGACATGGGGTTCAAATTCAGGAACCGTGAGATCAGGACCTGAGCCGAAGTTGGACGCTTAAATGACTGAGCCACCCAAGCGCCCCAGCTTTATGTGTTTCTGATGAAAAGTAATACAGCGCTTCAAAATACATGAAGCAGAAACTGATGGAATAGAAAAAAAGCAATAGACAAATTAAAAATTAAAGGTGAAGATTTCAGTGCTTAGTTCTAGTCATTGTTATAGCTATAACAGTTATGTATAAAATAGAGGAAAATCAATAAGGGTGAGAAGACTTCATCACTATCAACCAACTTGACCTAATTGACATCTGTTGAAAACAGAAAATCTTTGTGACCTTGAGATAGGCGGAGATTTTTCAGGACAAAACAAAAAGATGAACCATAAAAGAAAAAAACTGACAAATTGGACTCAAACATGAAAGCCTTTTGCTTATAGAAAAATACCGCTTAAAAAAAAAAGATGATATTTTCTCTCTTTTGAGAGAAAATGTTTATAAAACATAATATCTAATAAATCTGGAATATATGCTTTTTAAAAAATATAAGCATATATTGTAATCTACATATACAGACATAAAACAGGAAAGAAATAACCACTGTTAATGTCTTAATATTTACTTTTTTCTCTCTTTGGGTTTTGCTATTATGGCTAACTTGTTCTTCATAATTTGCTCTTAAGTTTTTGTTACTTAGTTTTTGTGTTCTTTTATGAAAAATTTCTTTAAATGGGGGTTGCCTGGTTGGCTCAGTCAGTTGAGCCTCTGACTTTGGCTCAGGTTATGATCTCGCGGTTCATGGGTTCAAGGCCTGTGTCGGGCTTTGCTGACAGCTCAGAACCTGGAGCCTGCTTTGGATTCTGTGTCTCCCTCTCTCTCTGCCCCTCCCCCACTCACGCTCACTCGCTCTCTCAAAAAATGAGTAAACATTAAAAAAATTTTTTTAAGTCAAACAGCAGTCAAGGTGATTCATTAGATATTGGAGTCATGGAGATAGATGAGTCTGCTCGCTTAGGTAACAACAGAGAGCTGGTAGAGAAAAATCCTGTCGTGTTTTCCATTCTCCCGTAAATGTCTCTCTGTTTTTTCTCCTTGGTTGTAGGTAGGATCCAGTTCATTGCAGACTGTTCGACTGAAAGCCTTAGTTTCTCACTAGCTGTTGGCTGGAGGACTTTCTCCTTCCCTTGATTTTTTATAGAGTGGGAAATATGGACAGTTTCACAGTGTGGCAGCTGCTTCCCTCAGAGTGGGCAAGTGAGAGAGGGTGAGAGGTTTAAATATTTCTTATAACTCCGTAATAAGTGAAACAACTTAGGAGAAAATAGGCAAAATATTTGAGCAGGTATTTCACAAGAGAAGATATATAAATGACCAAATATATGAAAAGATTCTCAGTATATCATTGGTTGTTAGGGATATGAAAATTAAAAGTGCAACGAGATACCATTGTACATACACTAAAATGGCTAGAACTTAAAATCCTGAGAGTACCAAATTTTGGTAAGGATGTAGCAAATACAACCGGAATCCTTCTACACTGATAGATTCATTACTTGCGAGAATGCAAAAGGGAACGCCGCTTTGGAAAACAGGTCGGCCATTTTTCTAAAGAGTCTAAATATAGACTCTTCTTATGGCCCTACGCATCTAAGTATTTGCTCCTAAGTACCCACCTAGAGAAATAAAAACATGTCCACACAAAGACTTGAGTATTATCATTCATCATAGTCAAAAACAGGAAGCAACCCGAGGGGCCATCATCTGGTGACTGGATAAATAAGATGTAGTGCGTGATGCAGTGGGATCCTGTTCAGCCATAGAATGAAACGAACTGTACTCTTGGGCAACAACTTGGATAAATCTCAGAAACACTGTGCCAAGGGAGAGATTGTACTATCAGCTATTTCGCTCCTTGTAATGGAAGTTTGTGTTCTGATTTTTTGCTATGGCCTTAGATACCCTTGAAGATACCCACAGTTTTTGTAAGAAAAATTTCCAGAAGTAGAATTGCTGGGTTAGAGAAGGTTTTTATATGTTTATTTGGCCAGCATTACTGAATGCTTATGTACCAAGCGTGTTTGTAAGTACTCTTTCCACCCAGATTATCTTGTTCAGTTCTCATAACAACCATAGAAAGTAGAGGTACTATTATTTCCCTCATTTCTCACTAGAGGAAACTAAGGCACAGAAAGATTTTTTTTTTAAAAACTTGTTTCCAATCACACGACTAGGAAGTTAGAGAGCCGGGGCACAAATCAGGATAGTGTGCTTACAGAGCTATTTATGCATGTTTTGAGGGTATTGTATTTGTTTTCAGGTCCCCTACTTGATCTTGCTCTGTGCATTACAGAAATTTCTTAATTTTAGGAAGTTGAGGATAAGCCAAGTGTTTATCAAATGAGTCTTTCTCTTTCCTTACTGAAGTAATTTCAGAAATGTACCATTGGAATGTTGTTTAATTTCAACATAGACAAGCTCATACTCAAGGAAAATACCAACCATTCACTTAAAGGAACATTCTTTTGAGAGTATACAAATATACTATGCAATTCTTTGAGCTGGTTTTTTTTATGCAAATTGTATAAAGGTATCAGATAGTAAATCCATGTTAACCTCAAACACTTATCAAGATACTGTTTTTGTTTTGTTTTGTTTTGTTTTGTTTTATTTGAGAGAGCGTGCACACACATGAGCACGGGAGAGGGACAGAGGGAGAGAAAGAGAGAGAATGCCAAGCAGGCTCTACACTCAGTACGGAGCCTGATGTGGGGCTCGATCCCAAGACCCAGAGATAATGACCTGAGCCAAAATCAAGAGTGGGACACTCAACCCACTGAGCCACCCAGGCGCCCCAAGATAAGGTTTTCAAATAGGCAGTGTGTGCAGAGGGTGTTGTAGTCCTTTTGGCGTGTAAGTTTTGCACCAGAATCACGTTAATGTCAGGGGCCTGCTGTACATCTCCTGAATCAGAGATTTTGAATCCAGAGTGAAGGCCAGACAACTTCGTAGAACTTCACAGAAATTGATTCACATTTGGGTCTGAGGAAAATAGTATAGGACATACTGTTAATCAGTAAGGGATATCTTAAAAATGTAATGTCTGATATATCAGATACCCAAAGGATGTTTATTAACTATTCTGAACACTTCTTAACCCAACGATTTGCAAAGAAAAAAGATCTTTTCATTAACTAAAATAATGGGTTTACATATTCTTGATTGCATTAATCCCATAAATTGCTATTTTCTCACCTCCCCCCGCCCCTCGTTCCCCCCCCCCACCCATGTCTTCTACAAGTAGATGATACTATCTGCCTTTACTTGTTCGTCACTTACTTATTCTTAACCTCTCTCATAATGTGACATGTGCCTTCAGGCACTGTACTGAAATTCATCTTTTGAAAGTTGTTATTCCCCTCTTACAAGAGGACCTGTCCTTTTCTGTCTCCCACCTTTTCTCTTTCCCACCTTTTCTCTCCTTAGCTACCCTGTAGCGCTTGACCCCAGTATTAGTGTGGTGTATTGGTTGGGGAGTGTAGGATTCAGAATCAGAATGGCTGGATTCACAACCTCACTCTACCATTGGCTAATTGATGCTAGCAAGTTACCTGCCTATTTTTCACATTTGTTTATGGGAAACAATAGTACTTACACCATGATCGTGGAGAGCATTAAATGAGCTGATGTATGTAGCGCATTGTACCTGACACGTCATAAGCTATCAGAATTCCCGACTGTTAGGCACCCTCTTCCTTTTCCTTTTCTCCTCCTTTGGCTGACATGCTGCACTGCCCTGGCTTTCTGTAATCTCTTGAAGCAGTCTTCTGCTGGCTTCCTTTCTTCTCACTAAATGTGAGTATTTCCCTCTGATTTGGTGTCAACATTTTTCTCTTCACCTGTAATAGGGAGATTGGCCACTGGCTTTGGTATCAAGTAGACCTGGGTTTCAGTTCTTCCCCTGTCACATACTAGCTGTGTGACCTCAGAATTTAACCTGAATCCTTTCCAAGCTCAGGTTTCTGATCTGTAAAACTGGGGTGATCTCTGTATTGCAAGACGGTTGAGAGGATGAGAGAACCCAGTGCCCAGTATAGGGTCTGACACATGCAGCTGCTGAGTCCATAGGCTCTGCTCCTCCTGCCGTCATTTCTAGCATGTCTCATCCACTCAGTCTCACTTGGTTTTGTATCTTCAGGTATCATCGCTGAACTGAGGCTCCTTAATGCTGTTTCTCTAGTTGGATTTCCTTTATACACTGCAAAGGTGTGCTTTCTGTATGTCTTTTGATATCCTGCAGTTTTCATATCTGAGATCAACTAATCCCTTAGAAACTTTCATCTTCCCTCTGAAACGTTGTCCTATGTTCTGTTTTATTTTATTTTATTTAAAAAAAAATTTTTTTTTTTTAACGTTTATTTATTTTTGAGACAGAGAGACAGAGCATGAACGGGGGAGGAGCAGAGAGAGAGGGAGACACAGAATCGGAAACAGGCTCCAGGCTCTGAGCCATCGGCCCAGAGCCCGACGCGGGGCTCGAACTCACGGATTGCGAGATCGTGACCTGAGCTGAAGTCGGACGCCCAACCAACTGAGCCACCCAGGCGCCCCTGTGTTCTGTTTTAAAATTCACGTTCTGGGGCGTCTGGCTGGCTCAGTTAGTTAAGCGTCTGATTCTTGGTTTCGGCTTAGGTCATGATCTTGTGGCTTCGTGGGTTTGAGCCCCACATCGGGCTCTGCACTGACAGCATGGAGCCTGCTTGGGATTCTCTCTCCCTCCTTTTCTCTCTGCCCTTCTCCCTCTTGTGCTGTCTCTTTCAAAATAAATAAACTTAAAAAAAATTTTTTTAGATAAAACCCCATTAAAAAAAATAAAATAAAATTCATGTTCTTGACGTCCTCCTAGTCACGGTACTACTTAGCCTTGAATTGATTTGTGCTCCTGTTCAGTCTGTCTCTGGCTCCTCGCTGTGTAGGCTCCATTCTTACCCACACTGAGACTCAACCCGTATTTGGCTTGTAGTTCTCACTACTATAGTTTAGACACTCGTTACCTTCTTTGTGAGTTTTTTCTCAGTAGCCATGAATGTCATCATCCCACCTCCATTATTCCTTGTCCTTCCTAATCTGTTTTTTACATTCATTTTCCTTTATCAGAGTCATCGTCTCAAAGTGGGAAATCAGCAGATTTTCCCCAAAGGGCTAAATAAATAGCAGATATTTTAGGCTTTGTGGTCCATACAGTCTTTGTTGCAACTACTCCACTCTGCTGTCGTGTTGGGAATCAGCCTTAGACAATATGTAAATGAATGAATGTGGCTATATTCCAGTAAAACTTTATTTTAGAAAACAGGTGGTGGGCTAGAGTTGACCCACAGGCCAGAGTATAGCTCAGATTGTTATCTGTGCTTGTTTACATGACTTCAGGCATTCAGTAGCTTGAAAAATGGTGTCTGAATTCCTCAGCACAGTATGTAAGATCTGCTATTATGGGGCCTCCGTTTCACTTTATTTTCCTCTTCGCTTTATTTTCCTCTTCTCCGCATCACACATTCCTCATCCACTGGAACTACCTCCTGTTCCTAGGACGTGCCGTGCTTCAGTCCGGTATCTCATGGCTCTTTTGTTGGTTAAGGTCCTAGAGTAAGCACTCTACTTTTCTTCCTTTCCTCCCTAATTACCACTCCATACAGTATTTCTTGAAATGATTCTCTTTTTTAATACTGATTGCAATGTAGGACAGTCTTCCTGGTGCCCTGCTTTCTTACTCTTAACTAAAATATTTTGGCTTTAAGTATAGTTTTGCTGCTCATCATTTGGAGAAGAAAAATACGATGCGGTTGCCAAAGTTCCAGAAATACTGGCTCTTACAGCATTTGCCCTGAATGATAGTTTCTAACTCTTTCTTAGATGCTACCAGACATAGGTTAGTGATACAGCGCTGTATGGATGGAGGTTCTTTGGGAAGGCAGCTTTAGGTTTGATGGGCCTGTTTCTTCAGAACCTGTTTCAACCTGTGTAGTAGTCTTCTATTTTCCCTACCTCATCTCATCCTTTCAGATTACACTGGATGATGAAGGAACATCTCTTCCTTAGGGCTTGGGGGCATTCTGTATCAACTTTGTGGGCACATCCCTTATGAGCCCTTGGAAATCTTCCTGGCAGTATTCTAATTTCTTAAGTTAAATATTTTTTAGTACTTTCTCTAGACCTGTGCTGGGACACAAAGACATGTAAAATGGGCCTAGCCTTAACAGTCCTCGTGGTCAAATGCAGGGGTCAGTAGGCTTTCCCAAATGGCCAGATGGTAAATGTTTTAGGCTTTGTGGGCTACATGATCTCTTTTGCACCCCTCAACTCTGCTGTTGTAATTTGAAAAGAGCTATAAGCAATACATAAATGATAGAACTTGGCTGTGTTCCAGTAAAATTTTACTTGCAAAACATGCGATGGGCCAGATTTGGCTTGTAGACTGTAGTTTGCCAGCCTGTCAGGCATAGTGGCGTTGTGCCAAAGGATATTTGAAACTACAGGTAACCAGTGTATCTTCCTTGTGTGTCACTTTTACTTAGTTATCACGTGGAAAAATTTAAGTAGTTTAATTGGTAAGTAATTTAAAAGATTCTTTTTTTAAAGTAGGCCTCCCACCCATCACAGAGCCTAGTGTGGGGCTTTAATCATGACCCTGAGATCAAGACCTGAGCTGAGATCAAGACTCATACAGTAAATCGACTGAGCCAACCAGGCACTCCTAAAAGATTCTTTTAATAACAAGTAGCTATTCATGGACTAGAATGTAAAATTGAAATGACTGTTTAAGGTGAAACTGAGTCTTGCAAGGAGTGTCTTGTTTATAATGCGCTTCTTAGATCTGGATCTCAAACTTTTCTGCAATTTGTTGGAAAAGTTTGAAAAGTGCTGCTGAGCATTGGAGCCATCGAAGGGTTTAGAGGAAAGCAGTGACACCGAGATTTTAATTTTGGAAAGCTAACTTGGGTGGGGCACGGAAAAGGATTTGGAGCAGGATGTGGCCATCCTGGAGGCAGGGAGACGAGTTTAGGGGGATGTTATAGGAATCCGAGCAAAAGACAAGGACCCCTTTTAAGATAGAGCTAATGAAGATGGAGAGATTCAGACAGATTGGAGACAAAGCAAGGATGTTTGGTTGGATTGATTGTGTAGGAGAAGGAACAGGGAGAAGGATGAGTCAAGGATGATTTATCAGATTTTCTAGGGAAATTGGTTGAACAAGGGTGCCATTTGGTAAAGGAAAGGGTATTGAAGAAGAGCCACTTGAAGGCCAGGGAAGATAGGCAAGTGAAGTGTTTAGGCATTGTGGAGCCTCCTGTGCCTGTGGAAATGCTCCTATGCTTGGAGAAATTGCTTTTAGAGGCCTAAGACTCCAGAGAGCCTTCTGGACTGTGGTGGTTGGCATATAGACAGTAGCTAAAACCACAAAATTGAGTGCAGTCCCCTGAGGGAAGAGTTTTACATAGCAAGAGTAATGCTAATTACAGAAGCCTTAGGGAAAACAAAACTCTTCTTTGGGGTGGGGGGGGGGGGCGGTACTGTTGGAAGAAAAAGAAAACCAGAAGACTATTTTAGAAACAAGAAAGAATAGAGGTGCAAGACGATCAATAGTATCAAACACAGCAGAGAGGCTTCATTAGGATTGGAACTGAAAGATGTGTATTGCTTTCATTAAAAAAGGAGGAGGGCCAGGGCGCCTGGGTAGCTCGGTTAAGCATCCGACTTACAAGGCTCAGGTCATGATCTCGCAGTTTTGTGGGTTTGAGCCCCCCCTCAGGTTCTGTGCACTGACCACACGGAGCCTGCTTGGGATTCTCCCTCGCTCTCAGCACCTCCCCTGCTCACGTTCTCTCTGTCTCTCTCTCAAAATAAATAAATTAAAAAGGGGGTGGGTGTAATCTGGGACTTTGCCCACGGCACTTTCACTGGAGTTGAGACAAGTCAGAAAGCGGTGAGCTGAGCAGGAGTGATCAGAGGAGAGGAGGCAAGGGGCACCTGGGTGGCTCAGTTGGTTGGGCTTCTAACTCTTGACACTGGCTCAGTTGGGCTCAGGTCGTGATCCCCGGGGTGGTGAAATCAAGTTGCACTTTGGGTTCCCCACTGAGTATGGAGCTTCTTTAAGATTTTCTCTCTCCCTCTCCCCCTCCCTTGCTTGCACCCCTGCTCAGATTCCCTCCCTGCCCCCCCCCATAGGCATTCTCTCTCTCTCTTAAAAAACAAACAAAAAAGCCCCCAAAAAACAAAAAAGGGAGATGTAGCCAAGCACTCTAGATCAGCCTTCTCACACTTTAGTGGTGTCTCAGTCACTTGGAGATCTTGTTAAAGTAGTCTGAATCAGTGAGCCTGGGGTAAATCTCCAGGTTCCCTCCCAAGCAAGGAGAATGCTGCTATCCCAAGGACCACTAATTGCACACCAAGGCACCCCAGGGCAGACTGTGGGGTGCCATGGAATGTTTTTAAGTCTCAAGAGAAATACACCAATGTCTCTTAGATGCTACAGTGTGAAATCACTATATTCCTTTTGTTGATGTCATACCTTTGGAAGGTGGATGTTCAGTGCTTGCTCTGATAAAAAAGTAAGTCCCACCTAAAAATAAATGTGAAACAAGAAATGAAGCTGTCTGTCCAATCTGATTCCAAGGTTGGGAAAGTTGTGCAGCGCCCCAAAGGTGCAAAATTGTTAGGACTTAAATGCTTGCCAGGTGGTTTGGCCCATACTACTTAACGAAGAGAATAGATATTTCTTTTGGCTTAGACGTGCCGTGAAAAAATTACTGAGACGTTAATTACTCTGTGAACCAAGATAGTTTGAGAACCATTGAATGTTTCTGTGTTCTTCATAGAAACTTAGCTGTGGAGCCAAGCAGTTAAAAACATTGGATGGTAGCTAGTGGAAGAGCAAAGGGAGGTTTGTTTTGAAGTCGAGGAGACAGATATGTTAAATGCTGGTGAAAGGAGTAGTTGATAGAGAAGCAGATGTGAAGATACAGGGAGTAAACAAGTACTTGGAGTAAAAGGTCTCTGAGGAGATGAAGTACGATGGATCTAGACATTGCTTTTTCTTTCTTTCTTTCTTTTTTTAAAATTTTTTTAATGTTGTTTTTGAGAGAGAGATTGTAGAGAGGGGTTGGGGGGAGGGGCAGAGAGAGAGGGAGACACAGAATCATCAGAAGCAGGCTCCAGGCTCTGGGCTGTCAGCACAGAGCCCGATGCAAGGCTCGAACTCACAGACTGCAAGATCATGACCTGAACCAATGTCAGACGCTTAACTGACTGAGCCACCCAGGCACCCTTAGACCTTGCTTTTTAACGTTTATTTATTTTTTGAGAGAGACAGACCGTGACTGGGGGAGGGGTAGAGAGAGAGGGAGACCCAGAATCCGAAGCAGGCTCCAGGCTCTGAGCTGTCAGCATAGAGCCCAATGTGGGGCTCGAATTCATGAGCCATGAGATCATGTCCTGAGCTGAAGTCGGATGCTTACCTAACCGACGCCGCCGACTGAGCCACCCAGGCACCCCACCGTGCTTTTCTAAATGTTGCTCCAAACCAGCAGCACTGTTTTGTTGGGAGAAATGCAGAATCTCAGGCCCCAGCTTCAGACCTTTTGGATCAGAATATGGATTTTAATAAGATCCCCAGGTGATGTGTATGCATGTGAAAATTTCAGAAGCAGCTTGGGAGGCCGGACGAGCCCTATTAGGAGAAAGAACACCTCTTTTACTTATCCCATCACCATACATGTATCTTGTACATGCCAGCCGTTCTGATTAAGGCAAATGAGGTGGTGGGCTTTTAGATTTCGATTCAGATGCCTTAAGAAATGTGGAAGTAAGAAGCTGAGGAAGTTTCTACCTGGTTGCCTTAATTACCTCAGGTAAAGAGGAAACATCTCCATCTAGTGAATTAAAAAGTTGGGGCTGAAATAATGGCAGAGACAGCCTGTGGTGGGCGTAAGAGCTGCAAAGATTGGAGTCATTTAAATTTTCCCATTGCAAGGTGAGGTTAAGGAAAAAATAAAGAAGGATAGCAAGAAATCTATCCTGGATATAGAAAGGCCTGAGGCCACAAGGAAAAGATGAGGAACAGGAGGGGTAAGAGGATTAGAGGCTTCCTTGAAAAGTCAATGAGAAGGTTGCACCTCCTGGAGTCAGAGGGGTCCTGCCCTGTCCTCATCCACCGGGAAGAAGAGCATTCTTTCCTGTCAGGGCTACAGAGACTTGGCGGGACTCCGTGATTGATTGGGTAACCGAGGAGATGGATGAGTCTGGAATAACTCCTAGGATTCTGGAATCAGAGACCACTTAGAACACATTAATCGGTGAAGCATTGATCCCCAGTGAGGGTTGTTTGGGAGGGGCAGAGGGAGTGATGGGCAGCGTGGAGATAGGATAAGATGAGATTTGACAATGTTAAATTTGAGGCCAGGGGGCTAACCCATTAGAAATAAAGACCTGGGACTCAGGTCAGATATGAAGATGGATTTGAGGATCAATGATATAATAATAGCTTCTACTAATTGAGTATTTACTGCCTGTAGGTGGAAGGCTGAGCAGTTTATAGGCATTGTCATATTTGTCCCTTCATCAGCCCTTTTTTTCTTTTGCCACTTTTATTTACTTATTTTTAAGTAATCCCTGCACCCAACGTGTAGCTCCAATGCACGATCTTGAGATCAGGAGTCGCATGCTCTTCTGACTGAGCCAGCCAGGCGCCCTTCTTATCAGCCCTTTGAGGCAGGTATCAAACTGCTTCATAGATGAAGACGTAGGCTTAAACAAATTACCCATGGTTCACGCGGCTCTTGAGTGCTACAACCAGGATTTGAAACCAGATGTCGCTGATTTCAAATCTGTGCCCTTCGCCGGAAAGCTCGACTACACCCTGGGTCACCAGCTTCTGGAAAGTGATTGGGACCACATGTGTCAGATCTCAGATGCAGATATCAAAAACAAAATGAAATATCCCTTAAATGGGCTTGAGCAAACCAAAAAAGAAATTTATCGGTCCCCATAACTATAGATCCAGTGATCAACATTCTGGCATAGTTGGAACCAAGGGCGCAAATTATACACATCAAAACTTGCTCTCTCAGCTCTTCTGTTACTCTCCTGTAAGCTTTCTTCATGTGACATCAAGTTGGCCCCAAAAGTTTTAGCTTTACAACCTAGAGATATACATAGGAAGAGAGCTTCTCTTTACCAGAAGTTTCCAAATAAAATCCTGGGGTTTAGTCCCACTGGCTCCAAATGGCTTGGGCCATGTGCCCATTTCTGAACCAATCTCTGACCAGGCTTAAGCCTCGTGCTCACCCTGGAGGGTAGAGAGTGAACCTCACCCAAACATAGGATTGAGGACAGCAGATCGGGGTTGCCCAAGGAAGCCGGGGATGGGGGTGGGGAATGGGAACTGGGAAAACAAAAGCAGGTGTCAGCACATGGGCAGGGATGAAATCCTCCTGTGTCAGTGTTTGAGGAGCATATTGGCAGTGCTGCTAATAGCTCACATTTATCAGATGTTTACTGAGTACCAGGTGCAGTGCCAGTCCTTTATGTGCATTCTGTTTTCAGTCCTCATAGTACCCCTTTGGGGTGTATGTGGTTGTTAATCCCCCCATGGAGGTAGTAGTTGTGGAGCTGAGATTTGAATCCAGGCTGCTAGCTCCGAACCTTACTAGACCATTTTACTGCATGTTGCTTTACCCTCTGTCTGCCACTGTAACATTTTTTTGTAGGTTTCCCATTGCCCACTTTTTGTGTATTACAGTTAAGGATTTATGGTGGGTGAAAGCATGCTGAATCAGATGGGTCTAGGACATTTGTTCTATATAATATGCTTAAGAAATAACTTATAGTGTGACTTAAATAACATTTACCTTAAGTGTTAGAGTAGAAATTGCTTTTTTTTAAAAGAATCTTATTTATTTCTCTCTGAAATATTTTGTGATATTTTATAGTTTCATCTCAAAGGTTTTTTTTTTATATGTTTAGCCCCAGTACTCTTTTTTTAAAGACTGTATACCATCCTTGAATATATAAAATTCGAGTTGAAGTTTTGCATTTAACATGTCTCCAGAGACTGTGACAACTTTTTGTTGTTGTGTTTGTTTAGCCTTTATAACAATAGTTTCAGAAGCTTATCCAGGATTTCTATAAATGCTTCAAAAAATAAAAAAGCTAGTGCTACTGCAAGGCTGTTATTATAAAAAATTTATTCTGAGGTCACCTTGTTCATTTATTAGAATTGGGTATTCACAAAATTAAAAGATAATACTATCTTTTTTGAAACGCTATTTTAAGCAGTAAAACTTGGTGTTTTGTAGTGACTAATAAAGTGAGTTTTTAGAAAATAGAAGTTATTAAGTACTGTTTACTTTTGGCACCCATGTTTTTTGGACTTTGTGATCCCAGTAATATTTCTTTTAATCCTGTTTGAAATGTCTGCTCTGTGTCATTATAAAAGAAGCAATGTAGGTTTGGAAATCGATTGGGAAACCCAGATTTTTGTCCTTTGGGACTCCCATGTTTAAAGAGTTTGGGCCAGGCCTGTATGGTCTCTTCCAGTTTTGAAATTCCAGAGTTTTTGTTTTAAACCTCTGCTATATCAGAAGTGTTGCCACATGGAACCATATAGTCTTCGGATGAGATTGGAAGATTGTGCAGTCCAGGTTCCATACCTTAGAAATAAACCTGGCCCAGATTATGTGACCCACGATCTCTCCCCACTTAGTGGCACATGGAGCAGAGACAGAAGCTTTTCTACAGCTTTGCTTTCCTTACAGCTGTACTGAGTTGAAGACAGCTAACATTCATTTATTTGATGAAGGAAACACTTACTGAACATCTTATCCATTTAAGGCATTTTACTAGGCATGTTATTAGTTGCCGAGATATACAAATGAAGGAACGTGTATGAAAAGCCATATATAATGGAGGCTCAAAACTGGGTGACAACAGGGGGCGCCTGGGTGGCGCAGTCGGTTAAGCATCCGACTTCAGCCAGGTCATGATCTCGCGTTCCGGGAGTTCGAGCCCCGCGTCAGGCTCTGGGCTGATGGCTCAGAGCCTGGAGCCTGTTTCCGATTCTGTGTCTCCCTCTCTCTCTGCCCCTCCCCCGTTCATGCTCTGTCTCTCTCTGTCCCAAAAATAAATAAACGTTGAAAAAAAAAAAATTGAAAAAAACAAAAAAAAACAAAAAAAACCTGGGTGACAGCAAACCTGGGTTCCCAATCTTCGTGATGACTTAGCTCTGCAGCCTCATGTAAACTAGCCATTCCAAGCCTGTTTCCTTGTCTGTAAAGCGAGGGTACTAGAAGCAGGCCTTTTATAAAGTTGTGGCAAGGATTACATGAGATAATAAAGGTTATGCTTAGCATAGTGCCTGGCGCATAGTAGGCTCTCTCAGAGATTATGACAAAGGTGTTTATGAAGGAAGGAAGGAGTTAAGATTTACCGAACACTTGTTGTCTTGTTTCATTCCTAGCCCTATGAGTAAATAGTGATAATCCTAATTTTTCAAGTGAGGACACAGCTCTGGGGGCTTGGGACTTCTCCAGTGCCCCATAGCTAATGGTCGTAGCTAATATTAATGCTGCTTGCACACTGGGCAGTGTTTGTAAGCAATTTTCTATGCACTAATGTATCAGCTGTGCAGATACACCACTGTTATTTTCATTTTACAGACAAGGGAAATCCGGCCCAGAAATGTTAAATAACTTGTGCAGAGTGACCCACCTGGGAAGGGGCAAAATTGGAGTGTGAGTAACGGGCAGTCTGGCTTCATAGCCCTGTCTTGTTAATCTCAGTGTGCTTCCTTTATTTCATGTGGTCTTTTGGGAAGGTAAAAGACATTTTGCAAAGTGGAAAGCACCATGTAAAATGTGGTGCTATTTTTATCTGAACTCGGGCCCTGTATTCCGGAGATTGCAGCGCACTGGGAACATCTTCTCTAGGTTGAACCTCTTCACTTCCTGTGCCTTTTCCTTACTGGACGTTGCCCTCAGCATTTTGGCTGTTTTTTAAAAAATACTTACACCAGGGGCACCTGGGTGGCTCAGTCAGTTAAGCATCTGACTCTCCATTTCGGCTCAGGTCATGATCTCACTTGTCACTCACATGTTTGAGCCCCATATCGGGCTCTGTGCTGACAGCGTGGAGCCTGCTTGGGATTCTCTCTCCCTCTCTCTGTCCATCCCACGCCCCCCCCCCCATCTCAAAATAAATAAATAAACTTAAAAAAAATACTCTAGCTTATCAGTATCCTTCCTGTAATGTATCCCCAGAAATGTGTAGGGGCCTGAGTCATACAGAATCTAGTTAACTATTTAATGTGGCATAAGGTAGCCAGAGCTTTTTAGCAACACTTGAAATTTATGGTCAACCAGCCCTACTAGGTTTGTTTTGTTTTGTTTTGTTTAAGGTGTCTATTCTGCCAACCGGTCTTATCCGCATTGTGTAGTTCACTCCATATGAGGAGCATGATACCTGCCTCACAGGGACTCTGAGGATCCAGTAAAAAAGTGTAAAGTTCCTGGTGCAGTGACTGGCATGTGGTAATTCCGCAGTGATTGCTGGCGGTTTTCCTGTCGAGTGTGCTTACCTACACTTTTCCTGTTCACAAAAGTCACACTGATAAATCACACATGTCTTTGATTCAAAATCATTGATAAAAATGTAGATTAGTTAAAGGCTAATGGCAGCAGACTCCCCTTCCAGGCTGACAAAGGCTGAGATGTGGATTCATAGAGAAGTGAGCTATTAGTTTGTACAGCACAGCATATTAGCCAGATATGTGAGGATTTTTTTCAAGACTCTTTTAGATGTATCTGGTTGTTTCTCCATAATTAATTTACTGAAAATTCTCTCAGATTACACACACAAGTGGAGCCTTTAATACTTCAGCTTAAGACTTCTTGCAACATGGAACATCCTCTTCAAATTCCTATCCTTATAGCAATGGTCCTCAGATTTTATCTTATGGCCCATAGGTCAGTTTTGTTAGAGCCACTGGGCCCCATCTGGAACCAAAATAAAACTTCCTCTTTTACCAACAGCACGTTTACACATAATATCGAATAAGAATTTGCCTACAGTCAATTGACATGTCATGTTGATCGGATGAGCAGGGTAGATCAGTTATTAATAGGATTCAGTAAACATTGTGACATAAAGACAGCCTGGGCCAGCAGAAAACTGTGGATCAGAGAAGCAGGTGGCTCTGAAGAACAGGGGAGAAGCAGCAGAGTGGCATAGATGCTTGTCTGGTGGGCAGTGGGAACAAGGGTTGGAGAGAAATCCTGGAGGTTGCTGGAAATATGCCTGAAAGTCTCTAGGTATAAAGGCTTACAGAACTTAACTTCTTAATACTTGTTGTAGAAATCTTGTGTTTTATTTAGATTCTTTTTCTAAACCGTTTACTAGGTATACTTGAACATTCTTTTTTTTTTTTTTTTTTTAAAGTAGGCTCCAAGCCCAACGTGGGGCTTGAGCTCACAACCCTGAGATCAAGAGTCGCATGCTCTACTGACTGAGCCAGCCAGGTGCCCCTACTTGGATGTCCCCCCCACCTTTTTTTCCCTTAAAATAGTTTTAAATCTAAGTAATCTCTACACCTCATGTAGGGCTCGAACTCACAACCTTGAGATCAAGAGTTGCATGCTCCTCAGACTGAGCCAGCCAGGCATCCCCCGTATTTGAACATTCTTAAAAATAAGCTGTGCGTGGGCCCAAAATAAAGGCATATGGTACTGAATGAAAACCAGTCTGTAGTAGTAATTTAGTAACTTTCTTTGTGTATATGCATACATCTCTTTTGCCTGGCTAATTCGTATTCTTCTTCCAAGACCCATTTTTCAAGAAGCTTTCTTTGACCCCAGCTTCCCCTTCAGTCGATTAATACTCAGTGCCTGGCCTGGTCGTTTCGTTGGTTGTGTTGAAATGATTAGTTTTCCTTTCTGTTCCACTGGAATATAAGTTCTTTAAGACCAGGGACTGTCTTCCTAAAACTGTGCGTTATGCATGCCCCAACTGAACATGTTTGGAATGAAACCCCTGATCTCCCACATTCCCCCATACCCAGAGTCATCCTCTCATACCACATGTCAGTCTTTCTGGAAATCCTTTTGACTCATCCAATCATTTCTTAACCACCATGGCCCAGATAGTCATTATACCTCACCTGATTTAGTTCAGTGGCCTTCTTAACCAGTCTTCGACCTTTCACTCTGCCAGCCTTCAATCCATTCTGTACATCAGGGGTCAGTAAACATTTTCTGCAAAGGGCCGGCCAGATGGTGAACATATTAGGCTTGCTGGACCACACAGTCTCTGGCATAGCCTCCCAGATCTGCTGTTGTAACATGAAAACGGCCATTCAAAATGTAAACGAATGAGTGTTCCAATAAAACTTTACTTACAAGAACAGGCAGTTAGCTGTAGTTTGCCAGTCCCTGCTCTACATGGCGGCCAGGCTACTCAGAACCCTCCAGTGGCTTAGTCTTTATACAGTGGCCTCTATAAAGCTCGACATGATTTGTGCTTCCAACCCTGTT
Organism: Prionailurus viverrinus; assembly: GCF_022837055.1. NCBI lineage: Eukaryota > Metazoa > Chordata > Mammalia > Carnivora > Felidae > Prionailurus > Prionailurus viverrinus. The sequence continues at coordinate 16,894,016 of NC_062571.1, forward strand.
TCTCTGATGTCATCTTCCATATCCCCTGCTTTGCTCTCCTCTCCAGCCACACTGACCCTCCTTTTCCTTAGACATGCTGGACACAGTGTGCATGGGACGCTCACTTCCTCATCTCTTAAAATGTTGTCAGATGTCAGCTTCTCAGAGAGGTTGACCTGACAACCCTATTGATAATGAGACCCCAGCATTGTGTTCCCCAGTCCCTACAGTGCTTCCCCAGTGTTGATCTTCTGACATGTATTACCCAAAGGTGGTCATTTCTTTGTTCTGTTCATTATTGTATCCCCAGGATCTAGAGCCATGCCTGGCATGGAATAGGTGCTTCGAAAATATTTGCTGAATGAACAAATAGTGGATATATTTTAAGTTGTGGGTTTTTTGTTTTTTGTTTTTTTTTTTAAGTAAATTCTTCTCCCAACATGGGGCTCAAACATACAACCCTGAGATCAAGAGTCACATGCCCCTCTGAGCCAGCCACATGCCTTGGTTGTTGTTTTTTTTTTTTTTAATGAGTTCTTGTTTCTCTCTCACCACCACCAAATGCTGTTTCACATTTTTTATTTGATCTTCAGTTTTATTATTTATTTATTTATTTATTTAGAGAGTGCACATGAGCGGGGGAAGAGCAGAGAGAGAATCCCAAGCAGACTCTGTGCTGTCAGCACAGAGCCCAGCACGAGGCTCAAACCCACAAACTGCAAGATCATGACCTGAACCAAAATCAAGAGTTTAGACGCTTAACTGACTGAAGCACCTAAGCGTCTCTATTTTATTTTCTTTTAAGCAGGCTTCACACCTAGTGCAGGGCCTAACACGGGACCTGGACTCACAACCCTGAGGTCAAGACCTTGATTTGGTTGTTTTGCTGCTGTTATTCAAAACTTGGCCACTTGCTAATCAGAATCCTGTGGAGTGCGTGTTTAAAATTCCAGGTTCCCGGGTCTCATTCTGTGCCTGCTAACTCATGATTTCAAGTAGAGGGTTGGGCAGCGTATGTTAAGAAGTACATCCAGTGATTCTTACTGAACATATTTGGCTACACTGGCTTACGAAACAAACCTCCTGAGCAAGTCAGGAAGAACTTTCCTGACCCCTGCTCATCTTTTCTGCCCCATCATCTGCTCTGCACCACACAGTTCATCTCCCAAAGTGTTTACCCAGGTGCATTTCTCTTGGGATGCCCTGGTAGTTCTTTTTGTAGATACTCTGTTTCCTCTCCTCTGCTGGGAATTTCCCCTGACTCTAGAAACCGTGTACTTTTATCCTTCAAATTCTGCTCATTTGTCACTTTCTCCACAAAGTCTTTTCTGAGTCCCCATTCCCACGAGAGCATTCATGATCTTTGCTGCGTGGGTACCTTGTATAAGACTGTTGTGTTTATCACACTGGCCTGGATGCTTTTGCATAATGTTTCCCTGTTGTGATTCATCTTGAATCGATTCAGTTATTTGGGTATTCGGTTCTTTTTTTGTTAATTTTGTTTAGTGTAAATATATATAAATATATAAGTATATTTATACTTCTCTTTTCTAGTACTGTAGTCATTTCTGATATCTGCGCTAATAATTGCCTACCTTATGGATTTGAGATGAGGAAACTGGACTTAATCTCACTGGAGTAAGATTTTTTTTTTTTTTAAGTTTATTTATTTTGAGAGAGAGAGAGCCCATGCATCAGCGAGGGAAGGGCAGAGAGAAAAATCCAAAGCAGACTCCAAGCTAGTCAGTGCAGAGCCCCATAGGGGGCTCCATCTCAGGAAGTGCAAGATCACAACCTGAGCCAAAATCAAGAGTCAGATGATTAACCAACCAAGCCACCCAGGCGCCCCTAGAGGTTTTTTATTAGAAGCTTTCAGCATTAACCAATGATTGTGTATATCCAGTAATGGTTAACCCCTTGCTCCAGGACAAATATCAGGAACCTTCAGTCCATGCCCTCCAGTCCACTAAAATAAACACGCATTACACTCTGTGCTGAAATCATTTAAATAATGTTTTAAAATCGCAACTCGCTTGTAGACTCTGGAATTGAAGTTTTTCATTGGTGTCCCCATGCGGACTGCAGTGCCTGCTCAGGAGGCCTAGGGAAGTGCTGAGGCAGGTGTTTGTAATGTTAAACAGCTGAGTGTTTTGTTCTGTTTTTATTTTTCTTTTAATGCTAAATTGCATACTCTGCCAGGGAGTTCTGTTAATAACATAACAAGTTTACCATAGCTGTCTGAGTATGTATGTTACCACTGACCCCTCCTTGCATGGGCTGGAATGAAATCCCATAACTCCCTCCCTGGGTGGGGATCAAGCTGAGGCTTGCCTGGGATCCCCAGCCTTCTTGCAGAGAGAGGTTGCTCTGTCCTCCTCCTCAAGTTTGCGGTTGGTTGGGGGACAGGGGCATTGTGGTTGAGTGGCATAAATACAGAGCCCTGCTTAGGAGCCTGGGGGAAGAGTTGTGCAGAGTTGGTGAGATTGTAGCCAAGGTTAGCAAATTATGGGTCTCTGTTCTGATGGCAGGGTTAGGCAGCTCAAATAGAAACTGCTTCACCAGATAGATTCCTAATTTATAAAGTATAACTTCACAATTCCTAAAAGGGAAATGGAGAGTTAGTAAGGCAGCATCAGTGTACAGCCCCAGATTGCTGGAGCAATCCAGTAATGCTGCCTACTGGGAGCATTGCCCTTCAGCAAGCCGATTTTTAAGTTATTGAAGTTTTTTTCTCTTAGGATAGAATTAGGGCCCAGGAAGGAAAGTAGTGTGTGTGGTGTTAAACAGTCCGTCATTCCTGAGCCACGTGGGGAGTAATTTGGAACAATGCTATTTATTATCTTTGCTTTTGTTCCCTGCATTTTTCACATTCCTATGAATATAGTCAGAAAGTCTCTTGGACTTTTTAAAACTTCAGTTTATGTTAATAATACGGCCATACTCTGCCTTCGTGCACAAATAATAACTACTTTGTATTAAAATATTCTGTAGGAGCACAGTAAAAATGTTGAAATTGTCCTGTCATGTGGCAGAAGGCTAGTAGTAGCTAATGAACTCCTAAAGTTCAGTAGAGAAAGGATAACCGCCTGATAGGAAAGCGAGTAAACGATGTGAGTGAGCAGTTAACAAAAGAAGAATTTAATGGCCAATAAAAATATGGAAAATGTTTGCTTTCACAAATTGAGATGTAATTAAAATATTAATATACATGTTTACCTATCAAATTGAGCAGTTTTTAAAAGAATAAAATCCGGTAGCCAGGATTGGCAAATGAGTAGGAGGATGTATATACTCTCAACAGAGCTGGTGGGGGTGGAAGCTAATATAACCATCCTGGAGAACATTCTGGCAATAACAAATTTTTAAAGGCTTATAATTTCACTCTTAGGAGTTTAATTTTAGTAAACTATTGAGGATGTTTACAATGACAGAGCTCCAGAACTGTTGTTGATCCCAATATTGTTTATAATAGCAAGAAACTTTTTAAAAATTTTTTTTAATGTTTATTTATTTTTGAGAGAGAGAGAGAGAGAGACATGGAGCATCAGCAGAGGAGGGGCAGAGAGAGAGGGGAAACACAGAATCCGAAGCAGGCTCCAGGCTCTGAGCTGTCAGCACAGAGCCTGATGTGGGGCTTGAACTCGTGAATCACGAGATCATGACCTGAGCCGAAGTCGGATGCTTCACTGATTGAGCCACCCAAAACATTTTAAAGAAACAACCTAAATGCCCCTATCAATCCCATTTTGTAGTATGTTTATCATGTACAATTAGTCAATGAATAATTAGTCAAAAAAAATCAGTCATAAATCATTTACAGTTATCAGCCTTTGCCTGGTTATTTAACTGTTTTTGCTGTGATCAGGAAAGCAGTTTAATGAGCTTTTATTCCAGATGAGTTTATGCCATACGAATCTGTGCTTTGTTTTCTTCTCTCCCTACACTCTCTTCCTTGGCAATGTCTGTAGCCACACGGCTTCAGCCCCTGTGAAGAGGCCGCCTAAGTCTGCATCTCCAGCCCTGACTCTTTTTGGAGTTCCAGACTTGCATTTCCAACTGCCTTTTGAACATCTCCGCCTGGATGGCCCATCAGCATGGCAAACTCAGTATGTCCAAAAAAGGAACCGGCCTCTCCCAAGCCCATGCTCCCTGCTTCTGTTCATGGTCTGTTAATCTCAACCAGACACAGACCCTCGTAAGCCATCTTTGGTTCAGCCGTGTCTCCCCCGCCCACCGTCTGTGAAAACCTTACCAAGTCCTTTCCCTTTTTCCTGGCCAGGATTCCTCCCCATTGTGCCCAGCCCTGGCTCCCTCTTTTCCACCCTCCCCAGAGACCCTCCTCCACATCACACCGTTTTTCCTTTCTTGATGTGTTGCAGTTCTGCGTGTTTCAGTGTGTTCTGACCGGTCTTCTCAGTGTTCCTTTATTCCTGCTCCCTTGAATGAATCCATCTTACATTCAACTTGCCGTGTTCTGATTATTTTGCTCCCTTGCCCAGGATGCTGGCTCTCCTCTACCTGTGGAGTAAGAAGGTGCTCAAATTTGTCTGCAGTCTGGCCCCTCTTACCTCTTCGGGGTTCTTCCCCCTTCTCAAGAACTCGGTGCGCTAGCAAATCTGAACGTTCCCTGTCACCAAACGTGTTCTGTTATTCTCCCATGATTAAAACTGTCCTTGTGAAATTCATTCTGTTGGAAGTACCCACTTTCCACCTTACAGATTTCCTTTTTAAGCTTAGTTCGTATATGACTTCTCCCATAAACTCTGCCATGATCTGCCATAACACTTTCCCAGGACCTCCTTTTCCATTCCTCTCTTCCTCTTTAGAATTAGTTGAGTTTCAGTAAATGTTGATCTTCTGAAAGGTCTTTATTTCCCCATGTGGACTGGAGGCTTTTGTACCAAGAGAAAAACTGGCCTTGTTCTTACTGCCCAACCCTGTTTTTCAGTGCTAGTTTCGTTTTTGCCATGACATGGATTTGCAAAATTTGCCTCCCAAAACGTAAAGTCTGGGTTTACTTATGGTGAGATATTTATTTATAACATTAAGCTTAGCAAATAAGAGATTAAAAACGTTAATGCACGTAGATTGCCCTCTTTCATTACCCCCTCCCTCCGTAGTAGTTAAAGCAGTGAACAAAATTCATGACTTTCTGTAAAGTTTTTAGTGGTATTTTTTTTGGAAATGAGATTTACCTAAACCGGTGTACTTGAAGTCTGCAGTTTTAAAATTAGGTTATTCTTACAGTATGTGCTCTTCAGTTCTTTTGATGACCAATTATTTTTCCCCATATTTGAATTAGATGTATATAACCACAGAGGTAGCAATGATGGGCCCGGGGTGTGCTTTCAGAATGGATGGGGAAGAGACTTAAAAGGTAAGGTGTCCTATAGAGCTGGAAAACATCTGTACGTCTGAGAGTTGAGCATTATGCGAGAGTCTGTGGCATATAGCAGGCGGGAGAATCACATAGGAGCCTGTGTTACCGATCCCGTCTGAACCCCTCAGACTGAACACAAGCCTCACTGGGGCCAAGAATTGAAGAACACAGTAGGCGGAGTGATTTTTCCCTCCAGATTGCCTCAATTTATGCCCCACCTCCACCGCTGAGAGCCTTTGGCAAGATTTTTATTCTCCTTGTAGTTCAATTTTCTAACCTCTAAAATGGAGAGATTAATTGTACCTTCCTCATAAATTTGCTGTGAAATCTAAAGGAGATCGTCCACACCTGGCTTGCAGGCAGGGCCTGCTAGTGTTAGCTGTCAGCATGGACAAAGGGCAGAGGGCTGTGTACCCTTAGGCGGTACATTGTAATAGGATAGATTTTCAGAGCATGAACAGTTTCCCTTCATCCAGGGAAAATAGTACTTTGATAGCCCGTAAAATTTTAGTTCTCTTAGCTTCGTTTTTTTTCTTTTGTTTTTTGAAGATTTTGTTTTTAAGTGCTCTCTATGCCCAACTCAGGACTCGAACTTACAACCCCGATATCAAGAATTGCCTGCTCTGGGGCGCCTGGGTGGCGCAGTCGGTTAAGCGTCCGACTTCAGCCAGGTCACGATCTCGCGGTCCGGGAGTTCGAGCCCCGCGTCGGGCTCTGGGCTGATGGCTCAGAGCCTGGAGCCTGTTTCTGATTCTGTGTCTCCCTCTCTCTCTGCCCCTCCCCCGTTCATGCTCTGTCTCTCTCTGTCCCAAAAATAAATAAACGTTGAAAAAAAAAAATTAAAAAAAAATAAAAAGAAAAAAAGAATTGCGTGCTCTACCGACTGAGCCAGTCAGGCACCCCTAGTTCTCTTAGCTTTGAATCCATGTTTTAAAATAATTCTGTTCAAAAAGGAAAAATTTTTTTAAAGTTTCCTGGTTCAACTTCATATTGAATACAAGTCTTCCAATGCCAGAAATAAATGTCTTCAGATTCCAAAGAGGTATCACAAACCTCTTCCTTCCTTTTATTCTCAGAGTGAAAAACAAATTTATGGTGTTTCTTATCTTAAGAACATCCTCAATCATGTATATTTTCATATCAAAAAGGAAAAAATAGTATTTAATTGTTTTGCTTATGTTTAAATAGGCTTTTCCTAGTGGGAAATTGAAATATTTAAAGCTGGCATCTCAAAGACATGGCAGATTAGGATCATACCTCAGAATTGTAAATGAGCATTTGCATTGTTTGCCCCCCCCCCCCCCCCCCCAATGCCTAGATTCTTCTGCTATCCTCATCCCCAAACCTTAGAGGAGTGCAGGGTCAAGTCTAGTCCTGCTTCTCCTGGGAAAGGACAGAGGACAACCAGGGAATATCACTTCAATCCCTGATAAGCCTCATTTTGAGTTTTCTTGATAGACTTTAATGCATTTCCTTATCCTTAGAACTAGTACATCTAACATAAATCTGTTGGAACAGTTTTATCTTTTACAGATGTGACTTGGTCCATTCAGACTGCCATAACAACAGCAACAACAACAGCAAAACCAGATTGGGTAGTTTTTAAACCACAGAAATGTATTTCACAGTCCTGGAGGCTGAAAAGTCCCAGATCAAGGTGACCAGCAGGGCCTAGTGAGGGCCTTCTTCCTGGTTCATGGCCAGCTACTTTGCACTGTCTTCACATTGGTCAGAAGGGGCAGGGATCCCCCCAGAGTCACTGTTATAAGGCACTAATCCTATTCCTGAGGGCTCCACCCTCATTACCTCTAAGCACCTCCCAAAGGCTCCTCCTGTTACCGTCATCTTTGGGGGTTAGGATTTCAACATGAATCTGGGGTGAACAGACATTCAGACCAAAGCAGTGTGCTTTATCTTAGAATAATCTTTCATATAAATCCTAGAATAAAAAAGCTGCCTTCTTAAAAGCTTTCCCAGTGGTCATACCCACCCAAGGACCACAGTGGCCCACCGCTGCTTCCCTTTCATGTCCTACTTCCTCTGCGTAACTTTCAAGATTTCATCCTGTTTCCACCAAATGAACTTCACCATTTAAGTAGTCAAGTAGTGGAGCAGATCAATAAAATACCCCCCAGTCACTTAACTGCTGTATTTGTTACGCTCTTACACTCTGCTTTTCTTCCTGTCACCTTTTCAGATCACATCTGTCCTTCAAAGATAAGCTTCAGTCTTAGTGTAGCTCAAAGCCTCATCCCCTCACTTTACTTTATCCTACACAAATGCTTCCTTTTTTCAGATTCTTTTTCTGTTTATTATTTATACGACTCAGTTTATTTGTTTTGTGTGTGCCTATTTTTTTTTTTCTTTGCAGTTAAGTCCTTTGAGACCGCTACCATAGCAGCCCTTTTTGTAGTTGCAATATGGTAGGTGTGCCATAAATAACATTTTTTTAATTCTTTTTTTAAAGTTTTTGTTTAAATTCCAATCAGTGCCATAAATATTTTTTAAGGCTGCTGATGACATGTAGATTAGAATGAGTGGCTATTAGTTGCTTTACCAACTGATTCATAGAAAAAAAAGTGAGTTTACTAAAAGTATTATGAATAAGAACATGTTAGGTGCATATTGAAAGCAAACAAAACAAGAACAGCAACATCAGAGTCTTTTTACACAAATATATATAAAATGCACTAGGAAAACAAAAGTACCAATTAAGAAATAGAGCATGAATATCATTTCAAAACTGGAAGAACTGGAAAAGCTATGTTACTTTTGAGGAACTTTATTCATTCATTTATTTATTGAGAGAGAGTGAGCAGGGAAGGGGCAGAGAGAGGAAGAGAGAGAATCCCGAGCAGGTTCCAGTGCAGAGCCCACCTTTGGGACTTGATGCCACAACCCTGGGATCATGCCTTTGCCTAAATCAAGAGTCAGACGGTCAACTGACCGAGCCACCCCGGTGCTCCATATTTAAGGAACTTTAAATTTTGATAATTCAGATCTTTTAGGATAACTTTGTTTAAATATGAATACTGGCTGAAGACAGTTGTAGCTGCCAGATTTCATGAGATTAGAAAAATACCTTTTTTTACAGTTTTTAAGTTTTTATTTTGATTCCAGTTAACATACGGGGGTTATGTTAGTTTCATGTGTACAATGTAGCAATTCACCAATTCTACACATCTCCCTGTGCTCATCAAGACAAGTGCCCTTCTTAATCCCGAGCCCTAGAGAAATACCTTTTTGTGTTTTCTACAGTCCAAATGAGAGGAGTCTTGGTACGTGCGTCAGTTACTAAATGCACTGTCCCCATATCAGTATTTGAATGAATTCATCCAGACCTTTGCAGGTTTCCTACAGGGTTTCTCTTTCCCCAGAACCTCTAGGAGTGCCCCCCCCCCCCCCGGCCCCCGCCCCCGCCCAGCTCACAGGTTTCCTGTGACAGTCTGGTTTTTCTGGGTATGCTTAGGCTCTGCCCTCCTAGTGTCTGCCTGCAGGGATGTGCTCTGGGGACTCACTCCTGGCCTTGCTTCCTCAGTTGCAAACCAGCATGTGGGGAAATGCTGCCCCTAGTTGAAGGTTGGGGCAGAACCGCCTACTTTGGTCTCTTCTCATTTCTTTTTTTTTTTTAATTTTTTTTTTTAACGTTTATTTATTTTTGAGACAGAGACAGAGCATGAATGGGGGAGGGTCACAGAGAGAGGGAGACACAGAATCTGAAACAGGCTCCAGGCTCTGAGCTGTCGGCACAGAGCCCGACACAGGGCTCGAACCCATGGACCGTGAGATCATGACCTGAGCTGAAGTCGGACGCTTAACCGACCGAGCCACCCAGGTGCCCAGGTCTCTTCTCATTTCAGTGCCTCCCCCCCATCCTCCCCACTCACTTCCCCTCCTCCACCCCCCCTTCCCTTACCTCTACATAACCCCAGGATTCCAAGGAAAGCAGTTTAGAAGTGACCAGTACAAACAGATCCCACGTCGAGCCATAATCCCGCTGTGCAGTTTTGTTCTGCTCTGGCGTGTCTGGCTCATCCTGACCATTGCTGAGAAACTTCTTTCCCCTTTTTAATAAAAACCGCTCTTTCACCTAGTATTTCCATTTTGGGGAAGACTTAACTCCATTCATCCGATGATATAGGTGGAGAACCTTGAAGTCATCCTTGGCTCTTCCCGATTTCTACTTCTGCTTTGTTAGCAAATCACCTTGCTTTTCTGCCTTCAGAGTATGCCCCACTCTGCCCGCCTGGGCAGCCTCCTTTTCTGTTTCTCTGCTAGAAACTACAGCGGCCAGCTAGCTGGCCGCCTTTGTTTTCTCACTCTTTCTTCCCCGCAGCCTCATGTAGCGGTTCGGTACGTGGATTCCAAACCACATTGCCTGCAGTATACCTGGCTCTACTGTCACATGACCCTGAGTGTGTTAGACTTTCTGGGACTCCGTTTCCCTCACAGTTAAATGAAGACCAGGATAATGATACTTTTTACCTCGTGTGGTTGTATCAGAGGAGTTCTTACACACAAATCTCTTAGAATAGTGTGGGCAGATGGTCAGCATCTGGCAAACGTCAGCTAGTAGGTGATACTGAGGTTATTGCAGTTGCCATGTTTTATGCATCCAGAACTGAAACCGACCTTCTTGAAACATTGATCAGATATGTTTCCATTGGCTTTGTGTCCCTTTTAGAGCAGTATCCGAAGTCGTTACCATGGCTTGCTGAGCCCTTCCTAATTTGCCCGTGCTCACTCTAGTCCAGCTGGCCTGCGATGGTTTTCCACTTGGCCCAGCCATTTCGGCCTTTGCTCTCATTTTCCCTCAGCCACAGTGCTCACCCACAGATATTTGCACAACCTGCCACTCCCTTCATTTTAGTCTCTGCTCAGATGTGAGCTCCTCAGAGAGGTCTTCCTTGATTTCTGTTCTAGAAATCATCCTGTTTTCTGTGTCCTTCAACCTTATGAAAAGATAACTACCTAACATTATATGTTTGTTTATTGGTTATTTATTCACTACACTAAGTTCCATAATAAATGAAAACAAGGGACTCTGTTTTGTTCATCATTGTAGCCCCTCCCTACCAAGGCCTTTCAGGTACATAGTTGATGCTCAGGGGGTGTTTGCTATGGGATGGATGGGGTGGGGTGGTGGGTGGATGAACAAAGAAAGATTTTCCCCTTTGTTCTTTGCTCAAGATATGCTCAGGTTACCAGATAGCTGGAGAGGCCTCAGTGAACTTTTTTTAAGATGAGATCACTTTAGAGAAGAGAAGACTTCAGGTTGGGTGTTTTGGTTTTGTTTTAAGTTTTATTTATTTTGTGAGAGAGAGTGTGTGCACACACTCGCAGGGGGGACCAGAGAGAATCACAAGCAGTCTTCCCGCTATCATCATGGAGCCTGCCTGACATGGGGCTTGATCTCACAAACCATGAGATCGTGACCTGAACCGAAACCAAGAGTCGGACGCTTAACTGACCAAGTCCCGCAGGTACCCTGAATTGGTACCTTCTTATACTACTGTTCAAGGTCTGCTACACATGCCTTCCCTAGCTGCTAGTGACAAGGAAATTATCTGGGTTTATTCAATCCACTGAGCTCATGCTGTTTTGCCTGTTACTACCAACCTCAAGTCCCAAGAGAAAGCATGTAAGTCTATCTGGAATCAGAAAAAATAGAGACGTATGGAATGTTTACCAAGAATTCTGCTTCTGAAAGAGCTGTAGGTCCAGGCTGTTTATGAAAATGTGATTTTTTTTTTTTTAAGCCTTCAGGTTTAAAATGCTTCCTAGTCTCTCAGAGATGGAACACTGAGTTACTTATTCACTAATCAGTTGAATATGAATTTTAAAAATTAGCATTTGCCATTTATCCTTTAAATAATGATGTAACTTAATTAGTGTGTAATAACTTTATACTAATTCATTGACATTAATACTGACCCTATTAAAAAAAAAATACTGACCCTATTGACTTCAATCCATGAAGAGATTGGAGAAGTGAAGGATTTCGGGAATAAGTGGTGACCATCTTTATTTTTGTTTTTTGCATAATTCCTGAGGTTTTTTGTTTTTAATCACTCTTTCTAATTTCAGCTGGTTACTATACTACGGTCGTAGAACCTATGAGTTCTTTTAGTGCTTCCTATTTTAGACCTCTCTTCACCTTCGTGTTTATTAACCCAACGGTCTTCTGAACTATATCTTGTTATAATCTGAGTGAAAAAACGACTTTCTTTCTGGTTTGAGGAGGAGTGAGTCACTTAGCCTTTTTTTACACTTAGCCTTTTTTTTTTTTTTTAAAGTCACTGACAAATGAGTTAATGTTTGGAGTTGAACTAAATTCAGAGACAGTGTCAGATTGGGTGTTTCGCCTTCGGACAGTAATAATGTAGGTGTTCTTTGGTTGAGCTCAGGGATGATAGTCTCCCCTGGAGCAGAACAAAGACTCACTTGATCTTGATTATCAGTACGAATGAAGGTGAAAGTAGTTCCTGAATCCTTCTGACCTTTGGGGTTTTAAGCAAGGGCACATGGCTTGTAACAGCCAAGTGATACTCTCTGATTCTTCGATGTCAGTTCTTCCCTTCACCGTGAAGCAGATTTCCCCAGGCTTTGGATTACTCACCAACCTACCTTTGTAGTCTTTGTGTCAACGTAGAATATCTTCGCCTTTTCTTACCTACAAAATACGGTTTTTGTTTAGGAGAATGTAAGTGTAAAAGTAGTCCCAAATCAGAGATTTCTTTTATAAAATGTTTTCCTTTTTATTCATGTATGTATAGATTTTTAAAACCATCATCGTTATTATTACAGGCTATGGTTGCTTGTTATCCAGGCAACGGAACGGGTTATGTACGTCACGTTGATAATCCAAATGGAGATGGAAGATGTGTGACGTGTATATATTATCTTAATAAAGACTGGGATGCCAAGGTATGCAGCTTGCTTGACCGTTCTTTTTTTTTTTTTTTTTTTTTTCTCATAGGTATTAAGACTCAGATTCCTCTTAGGTGAGACTGTCTTTCACACATGGAATAGTCTAAAATTTCTTAGATTTGTTTCAGTCTTGGGTATTAGGAGTGGATCTTTGTAAGTGAAATCTAATAATATGTCTCAAAAAGTGGATTCCCTTGTTTTCAGATATTAGAGCATTCATCCAAATGTAACATTTTGTTGTTGTTGTTGTTTTTTCTCTTTTAAGTAAGCTCTACTCCCAACGGGGGGCTCGAACTCATGACCCCGGGATCAAGAGTCGCATGCTCTACTGATGGAGCCAGCCAGGTGCCCCCCCAAATTTAACTGATACCAAAATGTATTTAATTAAAATATATACGTTTTAGTGGCTTTTATAAAAAACATTTCTGAGAACACTTGTTTTATAACGGCTTTTGAGGGAGATTATATATAAATAATTATTATGGGTTATTTCCTACTTCTTGTTGTTGCAGAGATACTGTCTGGCATTGGGTTATTGAATTGAATATTGGAGGCAGGATTCCTTCTCTCCTGATTATGGAAAAACTAGAAGTTTATCAGTGCTGACAAATCCTGTAAAACCTACTAGAGTTTACAGTACATTTTCTCTTGTTTTAAATATTTATTTCCTTATATTAGCCTGAGTTTCACTTGAGTTTAAATGATTGAAACCTCAGAAGTATGTCATGCTTTGTTACTGCTTTGTAGGTTGTTTAAACTAATTTTGGGTTGATTTTTTAAAATCTATATTTACTTTTATTGAAGCAAAATATTCAAATAGAAAAATGAACACACTGTATGTGATAGCTCTGTGGATTTTCAGAGGGAACACACCTGTATAGCCAGGGTAATTTTTTTTTAATGTTTCTTCATTTTTGAGAGAGAGAGAGAGAGAGAGAGAGAGAGAGAGAGAGAGTGTGTGTGTGTGTGTGCGTGCGCGCGCGCGCGTGTGTGTGTGTGTGTGTGTGAGCGGGGGAAGGGCAGAGAGAGAGGGAGACAGAATCTGAAGCAAGCTCCAGGCTCTGAGCTGTCAGCACTGAGTCTGACATGGGCCTCGAACTCACGACCCATGAGATCATGACCTGAGTTGAAGTCGGATGCTTAACTGACTGAGCCACCCAAGTGCCCCAGTAATTTTTAAAAATCAAATAACCTTTAAACACTTCCCTCCCACAAACAAACATATACACAGAAATGGAAAGCACCAAGTCTTAATTATGTAAAAACCTAGTCCTATCCTAAATCATACCCTAAAACCTAAGGCATGCTCACAGTGTTGTTCTAGTAATCTTTCTGTGTTATACTAATTTAAAGATTTTCCTCTGGTTTTGCCCAAGTTCAAAATGAAGGTAAGTTTTACTACTAAGTAGATGTTGAGGCATTACAACGTGCATGGTTTTTCTATTACAGCTTTCAAAGTTTAAAAGAAAGAAATTTGGTCATTCACCTTGAGCCCAACATACAAAACAGATTGATGTAACTTCGGTTAAAACTTAAAAAATATTTCTCCCCAATTCTGTGAATATCTTGACAGCTAGAAATATGTTTGAACAACTCCTAACTTCTGTATTTTGTTAGGTTTTTTTAGGCTGCTCTCCTTTTAATTTTGATATGACCTAGCCAAGGTCATTAATACGTAGTTTCTAAATTAGTACGTAAGAAGAAAAAGTCATTAGGATTTTTGTATATAGATCTAAAAGCTTCCATTGCAAGATTACACTGAGTATGTACAGCATGCCAGACATCATTCTGGATGCTGGAAATAGACCAGAAATAGAAATAACCCTCATGGAGCTTGGAATCTAGTGGAGGGAACAGATGAGTACATTAACAATTGCTTATGCCCAGTGCAGGATAGATTGCTGTGGGACCACGTAGGGGGCCACCTAATTCAGGGTTCAGGGAAGGTTTCCCACAGGGGGATTGGAAGCTTTAATTACCTGTTTTCAAATATTTTCAGCAGATCACCTGTGATATTCCCAGTGACTCCAGTCAAAGGGCAAGGGGAAGAAAGGATATGTTCTTGGTCATAGTCTAGAGATTCTTTAGATGTTTGCATGAGTGCCACGGGAATCCATCTGAAGAGAGCCTGAGGAAGGCAGGCCAGGGTACACAGTAGCTCAAATTTAACTTAAGGATGAGCCTGATAAACAGCTTGTCTACAGATTCTGGGCATAGGCTCAACCTCCTTGATGTCTTGATTAAGTATGAGTTCCTTTCAGTTTTAGAATCTACGTGCTTAGGAGTTCAGTTCTTCAAGGGTAAAGAGCTACTCAGTTGGGTGGGTTTTGCCTCACTTTAATTCCCCCCAGATTGTAAGTACCACAAGGACAGCATCTGTGTGCACAGTTCCCTCCTCTGTCCTGAGGGCCCGGCACAGGTCCCAGAACAGTAGACACTCGGTTGGTATGGGAATAAATAGGTGAGTCCATCTGATTCCAGATAGAGAAGGATGTGTATTTGGGTGAATAGTAATTATCCTTTCTGGATGGAATCCAGTGCTGTAAGCAGCTAGCCGTCAATGTGTGAGGCCCAGTCTTGCAAGGGAGAGCCCCCATTTCTAATAAAATGACCGCAGTGATGATCATAAATGAGGACACTTTCTACTGATAGTTTGAATTCCTTAAGTAAGAGCCATTAAATTTGTGACTGTCCTGTTAATTACTGTTGAATGTTAAAACACAGTAAGCCCTTTATTCGACATACTTAACCATTTATAGTAATTGAAACGGACACATTTTTAAAGAATAGGCTAATTAAGCATATCATTAGCATACCTAAATCAGAAAGGTGTAATGACTAGTTTTTAAAACTTCGAAGTGTCATGTTTAAGCCTTTTGAATTCAGAATATTCATCTGTTTCACCAAATATTTACAAAAAAGTCCCTAAAAAAATGAATTTTTCCTCATATCATTGCATGTACTTGGAATCTCAGCTCCTTTTCATACCTTGTTAATTGGAATGTATTTGTGAATAATCCAGTTAAGAATTTTGATTCTGAAATGATCTCCCCCGCCCCCCATCAATTTAATTTTATAGTATTCTTACTCTCATACTCAAATATTTGGCTCTTTTCCTTAGGTAAGTGGAGGTATACTTCGAATTTTTCCAGAAGGCAAAGCCCAGTTTGCTGACATTGAACCCAAATTTGATAGACTGCTGTTTTTCTGGTCTGACCGTCGCAACCCTCATGAAGTACAACCAGCATATGCTACAAGGTAGTATTCCTTTTAAGAAAAATTTGGAAAAGACTGTGGTAGAAGAGGAGGGGATAGATAGGATATACTTGAAAGTTTTCTATTTTCCTGTTGTCGAGTAATCTTTATCATAATGCTTCAGTCATAACTTTTAATTTGGATAATTTTATATGACTTATTCCCAGTTCAGTGCCAAGCGTTTGTGACTTTCTTTGCACACTCACTTATGTTTAGGCTAAGAAATGGAAATACAGGCCATCTGTCTCCAGCCCTGTCTCCTTGTCTTATGCATCTCTAACTACTATCCATTCTGCAATTCTGTGATAGTCATTTGGGGGACAGAAGGATTCTACAGAGAAGGAAAAAGGCAGTTTTTTAAAAGAGAGTGAGGGAGGAAAAAGAGGGATAATGTAGAAAAATTTTACAAAACAGAAAAATCAGAAGCACTCAGAGAGTAGAAGTGAGGAGGAAAAAGTTGCCATGTGTGGGAGTTCACGTTAGCCAAGTAACTCTTCAGCTTTAATAATAAGCATCTGTGAGCCTTATTATATATTCTTTCTGCCATTTTCCTACATTGAAATGTTAAGAGTATTAAAATGGAAGATGTTGCGGACCTCATTATAAATATTTATAGAAAAATAGCACTGTTTTTCAGATACCCACTTTTCATTACAGAAGGGACCTTGAGCATCATGGTAATGAATTACCGGCATTCAGTGGGTAGGTGGGGGCAGAGGAGGCCTAGCCTCAGATACAACAGGAGAAGAGCGGGCTTTACCCGGTGATGCTAGGCGTGGGCCAGCCCCAGTGCGGCTCCAATTCCAAAGACTTTGTTGTCATCTCTCTTTTTCCTTCTTTGCATTTTTTTTGTTTGAAGTAATCCCTATACCCAGCGACCTCCAAGGTCAACAGTTGCATGTTCTACCGACTAAGCCAGCCAGGTGCCCCTCTTTTCTTCCTTCTGAGCTGTGTTGCCTTTAACCCTGATTCACACAGCTGGTAGCAAGCCTAGTAGTTTGTGGTAAGAGATCCTAAGAAGCCACAGATGGAAACCAGGGGGGATCCTGTCCCATCAGATGATGTGCCTGTCCTGACTCTCCCATCTCTCCTGCTGGCACCCGGTGCCCGTCTCTGCTCCTGCTGCTTCTTTAAAACCCCTTTGACCTAGAAACGGCTTCATAGACCTTCCTTTTTATGGAATCTTGAGTATGGTCTGCTTGTATCGTTTCTAGATAAAGAGAGAGTGGACATTTTTAGGTAGTAAATGCCAAACAGCTGTGGAGAGTAGATGCTACAGGACGTTGGAAGAGGGAGAGAGTGGCATTAATTGGAAAAGATGGACTAGATGAGCCAGGTGTCACAGTGAAGAGAGGAGCTCAGCTGGGCCCAGAATGACCAGAAGCGCAGAGTTAATGTGAGGAGAAGGACTCTTGAGTAGGTTGATGGGAGATCAGGGCAGAAGAATAGAATGGCGTGTGAGTTTCCAGCTGTGTTCCGGTGAGGACTACGGGCTAGAGAAGGGGTTGATCCAGATGGGAGGACTCCGATTACTAAGTAACTGAAAATTTGGGGCAATATCTGTGCACCTTTCCCATTGCCAAGGCCACTGGGGAAACATAGAAGAGGCTACATGGTTAGAAGGGTGCTGGAGCTCTGGAAGGAGCAGAATCTGGAAGTCAGGAGGCCTCATTTTGACCTCCTTGTTGTCACTCAGCAGCTGAGTGATCTGTGAACCTCACTTTGCCCAGTTGTCCAGACTCTGACTCTCCTCTGCCTTTGACGCCTTCCTTGAGACGCCTACCTGATTCAGTTCTCGTTCAGTTCACATTCATGGGCTCTTCATCCGATCCGTGTTGCTCCCCCACCAGGGAGCCCTGGCCAGAATCTGCATGATGGTTTCACTGTTGTGTTCTAAGGAATTAACCATTTATAGGGTGTTTTTACTTCCTTGTGTGTGTGTGTGCACTTTCCCCATTATTGGTACCAGAAGCTGTAACTGTGCTCTGTAGTATTTGATAAACCAGAGATTCTTCCTTTATTTGTGGAATGAGCTCTTCCAATTAAGTGAAGTTTTCAGAGGAATGGAGTTTAGCTAAATAAACTTGAAATGTTAAAACAGAGTGTGTTTTGGTAAAAATCCTGAAAACTCTTAGCATAATTTGAAGTCTTTCTTGATGGCTCCAGGTTATAAACTTGTAAACGTCCCTCAGTCTTTGCGGTAATTCAGCGACGTCCTCAGAAGCGGTTCAAACTGTTAGCCCTCCTCCTCTCCACAGGACCCCAGCCTGGGGTTCTGTTCTGCGGAACTTAATGCTATTGATAGTGTGCTTTTTCTGTAACAGCCAGTTCTTTTACTTTCTTATTGTCGGTTTCCGATCTGTGGGCTTGCAAAACAGATAATCAAGCAGGTTAAGTAGGTGGTAAGAACATCATGAAAACTCATCAACTTGGCAACATCACTGTTAGGTGCTCTTGCCCCTCTGCTATACTCTTGAGCATTGAGCTTCCTGGAGAGGTGGGTTGTTATCCTCTGAGATCATTCAATTTAGGCATTACTTTGGCATTACACGTTTTAATAGGCTGTTGGAAGAGCTTACCACTTTTTTTCTTCCCCCCCGGTGTGATCATTCTTAACCCTATTCTAAATTTTCTTGTAGGTACGCAATAACTGTTTGGTATTTTGATGCAGATGAGAGAGCACGAGCTAAAGTAAAATATCTAACAGGTAAACATTATTTGGGGCCAGGGTCTACTGCAGGGAAAGCGCCCGCAGTCAGGCGGTGCTGTCCGTGAGTGTGAGCGCAGACACAGCCTTTATTAATACCACAAAGACTTGCTCCTTGTTTCTGTCAGATTCCTTAATTCCTTTAGGTAAAAGAGGACTTCTCTGAAGCTCTCTTCGTTGTTATCATTAACCAAAAAATTATTCAAAGATTAGGAAAGTTTGAGGCAAGAAACCGTCAGAAAATTATTCAGACACAAGCGGAGTTTTTCTGTGATTATATCCCTTTCAATCGCAGGCTGCCAAACACTTCTGATAACTGCCATCTGGCTTCCTTTCATGCTCCTCTTAGCAGGAAGTTCATAAGTATGCTTTCCTTTTTATTTATTTATTTTTTTTAAGTTTATTTATTTATTTTGAGAGAGAGAGAGAATCCCAAGTAGGCTCCGCACTGTTAGCGCAGAGCCCGACACGGGGCTCCAACCCACAAACAATGAGATCATGACCTGAGCCGAAACCAAGAGCTGGATGCTTAACCGACTGAGCCATCCAGGCGCCCCAGTACCCTTTCCTTTTTAAAAGTACGTGCTCTAACGAATACGTAAAGAATCCAGGTTTTCCACATTGAACGTGAATTTTTGAAGAACGTTAATACAAAGGAGATGAATTGAAATGCTGAAACCATTAAGTGAGGTGTGCTGAGTCTGTACCTGCCAGTGGTGTCCATGGACCAAACACACTTGCACCAGATCTGAAGATCCTTCGGCGTGCTGGCCTCCCCCGCCGTCCCTACCACGGACTCTCTCCCAGGAGAAGTGGGTCTTACTTTTCTAACAGATGGACCACTTCCTTCTTTAACCCTACCCTATATCTCCAAAGGCTGCTCAGTGCTCACATTACTGATTAGCTGTATTTTCATGAGCCGTCGATAATCCCACACCAACCTTTTATAAAACTATAAAATTGGGGGCGCCTGGGTGGCTCAGTTGGTTAAGTGTCTGAGTTTGGCTCAGCTCGTGATCTCGTAACTTCTGAGTTCAAGCCCCGTATCAGGCTCTGTGCTGACACCTCAGAGCCTAGAATCTGCTTCGGATTCTGTGTCTCCTCCTCTGTCTCTGCCCCTCCCCTGCTCACACTCTGTCTCTCTCTCAAAGATAAATAAAACATTAAAAAAAATTTTTTTAACCCTATAATTGGATGTTTGTGCTTTTAAGTTCTTATTTGTGGCAGAACCCTAGTGGTGAGCTTTCAGTGACAACACACTGCTATTTTGTAGCAATTCACATTGCTTTTGAAGTGAAAAGGAGATAAAATCATGATCGCTGTAGAGAATGGCTTTTCCTTTTGAAGGTTTGCTAGTTCAGAGTAATGCATCAGTTACAACAGTGCTACCGGTAGATTTTAAGAGTGAGAGTGTGATCGTTTTCAGGGGATGTATGTTTGCAAAGCTGAGGCATGGTGCACACTGTTAGCTCAGTGGGAAGCAGTAACAGAAGCTAGCTGGTGCTTAATGAATGAGTAATAATTGTTGTGTTTTTTTTTTGTTTTTTGTTTTTTGTTTTTTGTTTTTTTTTTGCCTTGCAGGCGAAAAAGGTGTGAGGGTTGAACTCAATAAGCCTTCTGATTCAATCAGTAAAGACGTCTTATAGAGCCTTTGATCCAGCAATACCCCCCTTCACCTACAGTAATTGTTGACGCGATTTGTTAACTTGTGAATACAAATAAGTGGGATAAAGACAAATAGACAACCAGTTGGCATTTTAATAAGGAAACAGAAACAACTTCTTTGTGTTGCATCAGAAGGAAGATCTGGACTGCGTGACTTTGTACTGCATGATCGACTCCAAACCTGTGATTGCTAATGGGAAGAGTATAAGCCACCAGCTGACAATGGTATTGACATCTGGACATGAAATAAGTGCCCTCGGTAGAATTTTTTCATTCTTAATATTTTGCCAGATCTGTCATCTAGATGAGTTCATTTCATCGCTCCCTTTTTTATATAGTCAAGTTTGAATTTGAAGTAATTTTTGTATGATCAGGTACAATATATCAAAACTGAATTGAGAAAAAATTACAGTATTATTCCCCAAAATAGCATCGATCTATTTTTGTAAACTTCTTCGTACTATTAAATTTTGCCCTAAAAGACCTCTCATAATGATTGTTGCCAGTGACTGATGATTCCTTTCATTTTCTTTTTACCTAACGTAAGAAAAGGAGCACTTTACTCACCAACTAAAAAATCAGATTGTTTTGTAGTCCCGTCTCGTACACTAATTTGAACTCTTAAAAATTGCTGCTGTCGTTTTTTTGACATTGTTAATGGAACATAACAGTACAAACCATCACCATTTACTACTACAAATAACTTTCAGTTCACATTTTGTAAGAAAAAATACCCAGAAGGCTTTATTTTTTAAGTTAGAATTTTTACAAGACTAAAGTGACTGGCACTAAATGAACTTGATCTGCCCTCTGCATCAAGTTCCCGAGATAAAGGGCTTTCTCACGCTTTCAGGTATATTCTGTAGATGTAGAAGGTAACGTCCCCTTCCTAAGAGCTCTCCTTCCCAGCCAGTCAGTCGTACTTCCAATTTTGCTGTTATGTTTTCCTCCTCCTGCGACCCACGTGATGTGCAGATCAGAACCTTGCTTCTGTTGGATGGCGTCGGGGCAGGGGCGGGCGGACAGAGCGCCAGGGCTGAGCCGAGATAGCGCAGACCAGTGCTGAGGCAGGTATTCCCTAGGCGTGATACTCGCCTCCTTGTCAGTACTGAAAGGTGTGTGTTTAGCTTAAAAAAACAAAAAGTGGAAAACCAGATGATTTTTTCTGTTTTATGATTTTTCTTTTACTTTTCAGAAGAAGAGGGAATATTACAGTATCACACAAGGCCTCCCAGACTTTTGTTTTTTGATATATGAACTGGGATGGATACATAAGACTTCATGTTCCTGGGCTAGTCTTTAGCAGAGCCCAGAGGGTGGTATCCGTATTTAACGTGAATTAGGGTCTAGACCTTGCCCACTTCAGTTTTCTATCTCTGTCCTTAATCTTTGCCAAAATGTGTGTACAGAAATATTTCTGTATATTTCAACTTATGACAGTTTTAGCATCTGTATAGTTTGTATTCAATTAGAGACCTTTTCTATGGAAAGCTCAGTAATTTTTATTAAAAGATTGTTATTCATGTAAAACATGAAAAAAAAAAATCTAGTGAGACCAATAGTGTGGACTTAGGGTGGGGTTAAATATTCAGTATCGTGATCTCACTTAGAACTTGCAGGAGAAAATTAGAGCTTATGGTTGTTTTTCCTTGCCCGTGTTCAGTTTTGTTCCACTTCCTCTCTCTGTTCCAGATAATGCAATGTAACATCTCTCTAGTAAGTGCCTCTGCCAGCCGGACCTGGGAGAGCAAGCTGTCTTTGCCATCTGGTCTGCGTGCGGCACGCTGCACTCGGCCTTGACTCAGAAACGCTGTCATGTTTAGGTCTAGTGGAGACTGTTCTGTTGATGGGGGGAGGGGGGGTTGTGTGATTGTCAGGGTGGGAGCCCCTGTGTCATTCACATGTGTGTCTCTGCAGTTGTGCAAAGTGTCAGATTCTACTCTATGTGGGTTGTGCTTTCCAGGCAGGTCTTAACATTTGTACTTTTCGGAAAATTTTATCTAATTCCTTGGAGATCATTGTGAAAGGATCAAGGAATCCAGGAGAGCCATTTCTTTAATATCCATTTAAAACCTGTTTGTTTCATGTTAGCGGGACCGTTAACTTGTCACCAAACAGGACTATGTTTAAAACAAAATTTAAAACTACTTGTGGCCTATATATGTTTAATCCTAGTTAAAGACAAAGCTTCTAATGCTGTTTTTCATTGAATACGTTAACCGGCTGTAAAACACAGACCTTTATCAACAGCAGGCAAAGAATTTCAGGATTCATATACAGATAGACGGGAAAGTCATGTAATTTGAAAAGCAGTGTTCCGTTACGAAAGAGCTCTCAAGTTGCTTGTAAAGCTAATCTAATTAAAAAGATGTATAAATGTTCTTGAAAAATTATGGTTGTTATTTCCAGCTGTCTTTTTTTTTTTTCTTTCGGTTTTTAAATCTTTTATCCTACACGGACAGTCTTAATGGGCCCTTCTATCAGATAATGTGCTTTTCTATCACACATCTCTGGCTCAGTCCAGAATGTCTGGGATGAATTTTTATAAATGATAATGAGGGAAAGAGAGACAACAGTAAACACAGGAGTCTAACAATCCTAGAGACGTCCTGGGGGTGATTGGCCTGTCCATGGGATCCATGAGCTCTCCGTTTGGATTCTCAACAATTGGATTCTTGCCGTTTCAATAGAATTTTTAAAACTACCCTAACACCAGGGCTGCTGAGCATATCTGTATCACCCACTCTGCAACAAACAAGAAGGGGCATCAGGCATAGATCTATAATTGTCACAGGTGTCCTATCTATGTGTGCACAAAAGTTTACTTTGTGTGGTCATGGACTAAAATGTAAGAGCTCTTGCCATGTGAGATCAATAGACACGTTCCTTTATCTCTTATCTAAGAAACTTTTAGTGTGGTGTTCTCGTTATTTTCCAGCCTCTCTCTTGGGGCATTTGGATAACTGTACTGAAATAAAGCTGGGTGGATGAAAGGAGAGGGCAGATGAGTCCAAGACGAAGACTAATTAAATTAGGTAGTGTTGTGAAAAGAGCACAGGACTGACAAATCTCTCTTCAGTTCTGGCCCAGGAACTTAATTATGTGACCGCTGGGGACTTCTTCATCTGAAAATAAACACAGTAGCTCCGGACCTGCGAGCTGTTAAGACCTAATGAAGTACAGATTATTTCCCAAGGTGCACATGGCCCAAGGATGGAGAGCTCCGCTGTGGCTGTAGACTCCGATGGTCAGTATTTGTACCGTACATTTAATAATGGACTTGTAGACTGGAGTTTCTCCGTTAGTTTATAACCACTCAGGAGTCTGAAGTCAGGAATATGTTCCCCAAATTCTGCTGTTGGTTTTAATGCATATTCTTTTCCTGATCCACCAGCAAGTAAATTTCACTTGAAATAGGGCAAGTGCCCAAGGATAAACCATTGGACCAGTGATGTGCGTGAAGGGCCTGGCCTCACGAGCTGGAAAGAGTTTTGTAAGGAGAAAACAAGAAGAAACCACTTCCCAAGACAGGTGGAGCCCTAACAGCTGCCAGCAGCCAAAGCGCCGTCTATCGAACGGGTGATCTTTTAACTCTGAACAAGGTGTAAAGTTTATTAGGGCGTTACTGGATCAGGTCTTTTCATTGGGATTAGGACCTGTCCTGCCAAAGTTAATTACTGTTATTATCAAGTTCTATAAAATCCCTCTACATTTTTTTCCCTCAGAACCAGCAGAGTAGGCCGAGCAAACCTCATCTCCATTTAGAATTGCAACAGGATAGCGCAGTGATTGGCTCACAGTCACGGAGCTAGTAAGCGGTAGTGAGCATCGGCTTTCCTTTTTCCTGGCGTAACTTTTTAAAAATTATTTTTTAGGTAATCTCTGCACCCAGCGTGGGGCTCAAACTCCCAACCCCAAGATCAAAAGTGACATGCTGTACTGACTGAGCTGTCCAGGCGCCCCTGTTTTCATAGTCAAAGCTATACATGTGCATGTAGCCAAGTCAACTTGTTCTGTAAGGGTTTTTAAGGAAAACAGCCCCTCCTGTTCTTCATCTGAGAATTTAACTCTTACATGACTCTTTGGGTTTAATTTGTGGCCAGAAGAGGTCTAAGTAAAATAATCCCATTGCTCCATGTTGGATCTTCGGTGTGAGACCTTATTATGTACTGACCGGTTCCCCACATGAAAGATAAAAATGTAGGTTCCTGTCTGGCCTCCCTCACCATCCCCGCCAAACATGTACAGCACGCCTCCATATCCCCCCATCTTCCTTTTGTAATTCTTTCGTAACCTAGATCGGGTTGATAGTCAAGACTACTGGTGATATTCAGAGCATGGTTTACACGGAGGAAATTGTGATGACTTGTCTTCCACAGTTTTTGCTTTTATCCTGATGTCCTGGTTTTTCATACTTTTCCTGTGGCTTCTAGCCTGCAGCAGTCCGGAGCTGCTGTCCTCTCTGCCTGGTAGGCAGCCGTCTTCCTGAGGTCTCCTTTCCCCATTGTTCTGGAGACCCCCTCCACCACTCTCTGTTGGGTCTCCTGTTTCCTGGATCCCTTCCTTATCTTCCCCTTTCTCAGCTGATTTCCTCGGTCTGGTGGAGCGTGTCCTTCACGTGTCTTCCTGGGAAAGAGTATGTGGGTGGTAAATTTCCCAAGACCAGTGTCTTTATTTTGCCCTCACGCTTCGTTGGTAACTAGAATGGAGCTTACCATTCGAGTTGGGAAATCATTTTCCTTCAGCGTTTTGAAGGCATTGCCTCACTGGTTTTAGTTTCCAGTGTGGTTGCAGAGAAATCCGAGGCCGTTCCTACTCCTCACTCTTTATATGTAGCCTGCTTGTCCTCTGTGGAAGCTCCTGGAATGATTCTTCGCTCCCGGGTCTCTGTAGTGTTACAGCATGCTTTAGCATGATCCTCTTTCTCAGCCAGTGTAGCAGGCATGCAGACTGTACCTTCACGCCCCACATTTGAGGATGTTTTCTTAAACTATGAGATTATTTCTCCTCTCCGTTGTCTTGCTTTTTCTGGAACTTCTGTTGTCCAGACAGTGCATCGACTGGTTTGTGCATATTGCTCTTAGTTACCGTGTCTTTGTCCTTTACTTGTTTTACATCTCTTTTCCAGTTACGCCAAGTGAGGGTTTGGTGTTAATTTCCAAGAGCTCTCTTTTCTTCTCAGTGTGTGTGTGTGTGTGTAGGATACAATAACCTGTTCTATTTGATACAGTATTTAACCTTACTTTGGGTTTAATTTTTCTCTTTCACGTTGTAAGTTTTGCTCAGATGTCATAATTCTTGTGCGTTCATATTTAAGGGGAGGTAGCTGGGCTTCTGGTGTTCCAAGAAATATTGGCAGCTGCCTAAATCTGAATCTCTTTCATAATCTTCCCAAGACCATACAGACAAGGAGAACCAAGTAAGTTCCCTATAACGCATACCTGCAATACCTGCAGTGTAAGTGTGAGACACAGACAGAAGTTCAGCTTTCAGGAAAGCAGAGAAATAAGCATCCGAGGCCAGCATCAGGACCCATGTGAAGGCAGAGTCAGGTGGAAACTGTATGATAAGGGGACGAGGGCAAGAGGGGCCGAGTGGTGGCAGTACACGGGACCCCACCACGAGTGATGGAAATACAGTCCCGGCTGATGATGGTTCAACTTAAATGATTTTTTGACTTTACAGGGGTGCAAAAACAATGCACATTCAGTAGAAACTGTACTTCAAATTTTGAATTTGGATCTCTTCCCAGGCCAGCAATACGAGGTACATACTCTCTCATGATGCCGGATGACGGCAGCGGCTTCAGCTCCCGGGCAGCCATGCAATCACAAGGGTCGACGACACACTTCATACCATTCTGCACCCACACAGCCATCTGTTCAGCACAGCATTCAGCTGATTACATGAAACAGTCAACACTTTATTATAAAATAGGCTATGGGGTGCTTGGGTGGCTCAGTCAGCTAAGCATCTGACTTTGGCTCAGGCTATGATCTCATGGTTTATGAGTTCGAGCCCCAAATTGGGCTCTGCGCTGATGGTACACAGCCTGCTTGGCATTCTCTCTGTCCCTCTCTCTCTGCCCCTTCTCTGCTCTCTCTCTGCCTCAAAAATAAATAAATTTAAAAATTAAATAGGCTGTGTGTTAGAGGACTCTGCCCAACCACAGGATAACATAATTGTCCTGAGCCTGTCTAAGGAAGGCTGGGCTGAGCTAGGATGTGGGGTAGGTTAGGTGTATTAAATGCATCTTCAGCTTATGATGGGTTTGTTCCACTGTAAGTTGGGGAGGATCTCTGTACCGCTAAATCTGACACCAGTTCACCAGAGCACTGGCCACTGGGTCATCAAGAAGTTTGAAAGTTCATGAGATTGCAGGTGGCTGTTTGGGGAAAGTATTGTTTGTTGGAGGAGGGGCTGGATGGTAAAGTGCAAGAAGGAAGCGGGGGGAGGGGTGGGGGGGGTATGGGCAGGGGGAAATCACAGAATCAGAAGAGAACCACCCTCCCAGCTCAAATAGCAAAGTGTTCCCTCTGAGGAATACTGCATGTCACGGTACCAACAGAACACTCTGGAATCATACCCAGTAAGCCACACAAACCCCTCATGTCTGCCTAGATAGAGCCAATTTTCTGCAAGTCAAGAGAAAGAATGCCTTTCAAAATGAGCAGAAAAAGGAAGACAACATTTATAAACACTGCCATAGGAAGAAGACAAAATGAGAGTCAATTCCAGCTGATGAAAAGCCCCTCCTCAACCAGAAGGCAGAGAAAACCACAAGAGCCAGGCTGAGTCAAATATCCTTACCCAGGACTTTGCAGAAATTAAACTTCACGCCGGAACTTGAACATTCAAAATGTCAGCACAGAAATGAAACAAAAAAGAAAACCTTCAACGACCTGTAAAAAAATGAAAAAGACAAAATCATCTCATGATTAAAAGGTGAACAAGGAAGAACAGATTCAGGGAAGGGCAGTGAAGAAAAGTAGGAGAGCAGGCAAGGGTACACAGCAGAAGTTACACAGAGGAAGCAGAACGGGTGCACACAAGTGTGTGTGCATCGCGGTGCGCTCACACAGTGACGAGAATGGAGGGGCTACTGATACACAGCCTCCCCTTGTAGATCGAATGGAGGTAACTGGATATCTGGCATTAGGATGCCACTGAACAAGTGTGGGTCGGTCTATCTTCATAAATGAGTTCCTGGAAACCATTTATACCTGTGTAGGTACACACATTTATATACTGAATTTTTTTTTTTTTTGAAGATTTTAAGTAATGTCTCCACCCAACATGGGACTCATCCCTGAGATCAAGAGCTCTACAGACTGAGCCAGCCAGGCGCTCCTCTATTGTTATTTTATGTGTATACCAATACATAAAAAGAATCCTGTGAGGAATCTTGTAAGAACAACAATAAAACAAATACCCTCCCCATTTCTTTCGTATAAATGCAGATTTTCATACGTTTCGTTTGTAAGGAATATTTAGTTTGTAAACAGTGCTGCTAACCTGGAATGATTTGCATCTCTTAAGAGTATTCTAGCTTGAGAATGCACAAACTTTGGTTCTTCGGAAAGCGTCCGTGTTCATGAAGGGATTATTGAAAAAGCACATAAAAACAAACTTGAGAAATGTCTAACTTAACACCAAGAATCTGAGAGGCTCCTCTTTGTTCTTTTGGACCGCTGATGTAGGGTCAAGCGACATTATTTGTGTCCCAGGAAGCTTCCAGACTAATCTATGATATGGAGCAAAGTGCTAGATGTCAGACAGACTCAAAGGAACAGCACTGTAATTTCAGAAATAGTAGGAAAATATAGGTCTTGCCTTGTCTGGAAGGCTTCCTGTTCTGAATTATTACCATTAGGCCCTATATGTGGGTTCCGGGTGTCTTTCTGGCAGAAGACTGTTCTGTTAGTGTGTCCAGTGAAAGGCCAACTGAAAACAAGGTTGGGGAGGTGAGGGTGCCTTGTGCATCGGCCCTTGTTTGTTTGAACAAGCACACATTCTTGGCCTGCCGTTCCCTTCTCACAGGACTTGAGATCATAACCTGTCCTTTCCTTTCTATGAATCAGAACTGGCAGCTATCATGCCAGTTGCTGGCAAGTTTCCTCCATTTCCTTTGGCTTCACCTTCAGTTTTTCAGATACTGAACTTCCCAAGAGCGTCCCCTGGTGTTCAATAAACGAGAGGGTAAATTTGGGCAAGGGTAATTCCAGCACAGAAACAAGCCAACAGCAGCTAGTTTCTGTACTACAGTATACAACACTGTGAGCCTTGATGTGGTTCCAGAGTCATTTAAGAAGAGCAAGTCTTTTGCTCTTCATTTCAAAAGACAGCTGATGATGAAGTATGATACGTAACATTCTGGGGGAATGTCAGAAAAGCGCTAATCACGTGACGTCCTTTTCTGTTAATTTTAACTCCCTGGGCGATTTAACCCGTAATGATAATTGTCACATTAGAGTTTCACTTCACTAGTCAACAACAACTACAACAAATTGCTAAAAAACCAAGACAAAGAATAACAGGAAACCCTTGCTCTTCAGTAGGAATTAAACTACAGAGAGCTCAGCTTTTTTCTTCAAACAACCCAATGAGAGGAGGTCCTGCACGTGCCCCGGGTGCAGGATCCCAGGGAGGTAGCAAGTCTGTAAGAAGATACAGCAGCTATTCCACTTTGACATTGAAATTGACTTAAAAATCCTACGAAGTCCGAAAACACATAAACAGTGCTTTAGGACAATGGGACAGCATGAGATGCTCGCTCTTGTGTCTTTCACTTAGATACACATTTATAGTCTAAAAAGACAGGACTTTCCAGATTTGAAGTCAGGTTTGCTAGATAATGAATAGCCCTGGCTCTAAGAAAACACAGAGTTTTTATAAAGTCTACTCCCCTCCCCCCCCCCCCCCCCCGCAACCCATGTCCCCAGAATGAAGGGTGATAGCATTTAAAGGTGGACCCAGAATTTCCAGCTGGTATTAGGGTAGGAAGTTTGCTTTTTTTAAGGGATAAAAAAACAAAACCAACAAAATTTTCTTTGTTATAAATGACTCAGAGTTGGGGGTAACAGAATTCTTCAGGTAACATTTTTTCTCAAAAGTTTTAATGCGAATTGAAGGCCATTTAATTTCCAAATTTAAAACTAACTTCCCTTTTCTTGCCAGCCAACAGTCTTCCATCATCCCTTAAACCTGACCACCTCTTGATTTTACCAGCTGGCTCTTTCTCGGCCCACCCCTCTCTCATCCCGGCCAGTGCCCTTCCTCTGCCCATTGATGTTGCCCCCGGAGAATCCATCTGAACGCTTCTCAAACGTCCTTGACTCTCTGGCTTACAAATCTTTCCAACCCCCCCCCCCCCCCCACCTGAATCAAAAGATGTGTACTCTCAGGGGCCACACGAAGTGGACAAAGTGACAGACAGGGTCTCCACCCCCGAAACTCTATTCAGCTAGGCCTGTCTGCCGTCCTTCTGCAGCTTTACCCCTCACATCTTACTCTGTTCATTCGGAACAGCTTACTTCTGCCAGAACAGTGTGGTGGTCTGTCTCCACCGCCTTTCTGGTGCCCCTTCGCTCTGCTCAGCCCTTTCCACCCTTCCTTACCCGGCTAGCTTGACTCACCCTAGAAGACCCAGCTTGGATGTGGTCTCATCCAGGAAACATCCCCCGAAGTCCTGACGTCCCCACAGCACCCAGCAGAGCACTTTCTGTGTTCAAATTAATCCGCTCTTGTCTCACTCCCCAACCAAGCTGTAAAACTTACGGACATGGGGCATTTTACTTCGTTGCCCCAGAACCTTGTACAGTTTTGAGTCAAAAAAATGCTTACCTGCACATAATTTGCCAAATGAAGAGAAAATGATCCTCTACGCAAGCAGGTAACGGCATATACGCAACATAATACACATATTTGAAGTCCTTTATCTGTAAATACTAAGTACTATTTTTTAACTTCATACTTAAGAAATATCAAAACTTGTCAACACTTCACCACACAAGCTAAAATGAAAAGGAATAATAGATAATAGTTAAGGTATTAGCTATTAATAGATAATAGATGGTAATAGATAATAGTTAAGACAGATGGATACCTGAAACGCTTCCATACTGCTGGCCCGAGGGTCCCCTGGCAGCATTTTGTAAAGCGAGACGTACATCTACCCTGCAGTTCCAATCCTGGGTATACGCCCAACAGAAATGAGGAAGCACGTTCTCAGCAGCATTATTCCTGATGGGCAGCCCCAGATCGGAAAGAACTCCCACGCCCAGCAGCAGTGGAATGGATGAATGAACGCTGGCATATTCATACAAACGCCGCAGAGCAATGAAACAATGAACTTAGACATCTACACCGGCAGCAGCAGCGAGGAGAGTACCTTTGTGAAGTTCAAAAACAAGCTCACCCACCCATCTGCGGTGACGGAGATGAAAACCGTGTTACCTTTGGAGGTTGTGAGTTCGGACTTCAGGAGTGGGCACCCTTGAGGACACCTCCTGCGGGAACCACAGCGTTCTCTAACTTGATCTGGGCAGCAGGCGCCCAGGGGCCCCCCCGGGGAAGCTCACCCCACTGTACACTGGGGATCTGGCCCCTTAGGAACACACAGGTCGTGTTGCAACAAAGTCGAGAAAAGGGAGAACCCGTGAACTAAACTCTCGGGAATATGCCAACCAACCTGCTAGAGGCGTCGCCAGAGACAGAAACTCGGCAGACGAAAGTATCTTCGTCTCTTTGCCAGAGGTGGAAAGGAGTATTTCCAAAAAGAATTCTACTTTTCAAAATGCACAAATGGTATTCCTTTTTATTAGAACGATTACAACTTTGGCTTACGGCTCATAATACTGTTTCCAGAGAACGCGCTACTGTGAACACCACCGAGGCAGCTCTGTGACGTTGTACGTTCCAGGTGGGTAGCGCCGGATCCACTCACTCGGCGACGCGTTGAGAAAACCGCTCAACCCTGGCCTACGAAACTGCAGTAGCTATTTGTTACTGGCAACATTCTAAAAGGTTTATTTTACTGTACTCCTTATGTACTTGAACCTAAAATCTGCTGCCACCTTTCAGTGATGACAGAAGTAAAATTCTTTAAAACAGAGAAAATTTACTTCCTGTGAAGATTGAAAAAAAACAAAAACAAAACAAGCCTCTGAGTACCCTGAAACAACTAATATGCTGTGTACCCCAGATTGTGTTTTTTGGTATGTCTGACATCATGAAATTAACATCAGTTCTAGGACTGAGTTTTAATGTAACTGAAGAAATGCTCAGCGAACCAAACACCGGACAGGATTCCTCACGGAGTATTCTGAGGAAGGTGTATAAATAAAAAGATTAACCGCAAGAACACAAATATCTAAAAATTCTACGTGTATACATGCAGAGTAAACTCTGGGCTACAGTATACACAAGGCAGGAGTGAACGGTAGCGCCTTAAAACATAAAATATTTTTCATTATAATCTCAGGTGTATATATAAAATAGAACTAAATTCTAACCGACAAATCGGAGTATGTACAAGAACTTCCTGAGGGCCTGACACTAGACTAGTGAGGTAATTCAGGTGGCGTGTGACACCCGTCTGTTTTCCGAAGACCTTTTCAACTTTTGCCATCGACGCTAGCACCTTCAAGGCACCGGTCCAAGTGCTCGTTAATTTGCGACTCTAGGACTTCGTTCCAACAAACAGGACAACTGACCGCTCTGCTCTGACTGGCTGAAGGGCTGGAGCTCTGAGCCGCAGCTGGAGGACGTGAACTCCACTTAGAATCACTTCCACCACGTTGCACTTGCTCTTTCTTGATAAAAAGCTCGTCAGAAACAGACTGGTCTTCTAGCCTGGCTCGTTTACTTGGCAATCTCTCTTCGGGCCCGCTCCCGTCCAGGGCCGCGGTCACAGGTGTTGATTCCGGGGCTTTTAAAGAATTTCTCGGGGCTATCTTAGAGGAGGGGACCCTTCTGTGAGACGTGGAAGAGACGGAGTTTTTAGGGAGGTCGCGGACTGCCCCGCTTTTTGGTGGAGATCCACTCACACTTCTGCAGGCCTTCTGGTTGGCAGCTGACACTCTAGGAAAGTAGTTGCTTAGGACATTTTGGCGACTGGCAGCAAGAACAGGGGCGACGAGAGAGGTTTTTTTGCTTGGACCATTCTGTTCAGAGTTCACCTCCATTTTAGAATTAGGTCTCAGAGCTGTTGCTGAGTGGTCTTGACTTAAAAGATCTTGGGTTTTATTGACGGCGTGTGAAGCGACAAATCTCCCGGACGAAGGCGAATTGCTCGCGTCTCCCAGGACGTATCCTTTCCCACTGAAAGGGATCAACAGCTGGGTCTCACCTCTGTTGGGCTGATCTGCAAAAGAAAGCAGAGGTTTTCCTGACTCGAGATCAACACGGTAACAAATGTCGAGCTAATGGACAGGTTTTTTTTTTTTTTCCAAATGAAGAAATACGGTTTTATTCTGTAACTTCGGTCCCCGCACCAACTACCTATTCGTCGGGAGGGGGATGATCTGCAGCGGTCAGGGGGCGCTGGTGGGGCAAAGGCCAGAAAACAACATCCTCTCCTATTTAGATCAGGGGTTCTACCATCCGAGGGCCACTAGCGAAGGCACTTGGACCTTGAAAATCACATAGCGGTCTTGCGGTTCCGCCCCAGGGGGAAAAGTCTGCTCCCACATGCTTCGCTTTCCTCCGGCTCGCACAAAATGAGGATGCGTCATCTCCCCACGGACGTTCTCTAGCGCCTCCACTCACGTAATGTTTCGGATTCGGGAAGGGCAGCTTATTAGGCTCCTGCATCCAATCAGCAACTCGCCAAGGGAAGAAGCATTAACTCAGCGACCTGGTTCCCTCTTCAAGAGGCAGTGACTCTGAACTTCATAGGAAACGGATAAATCTTGCAGATGAAGGACCAGCACATACATGTCATATCCTTTTCCCATTCTCCCAGTGAAAACACGTCCATCCACAGAAGTCACTTGGACAGAATCCAACTGATAGGAAGGGGTGGAGTCAGGACTGATTCCGGGCATTGTTATTTGAATCCCTGTTTTTATTTTGACAATCTTTTTGCCTTCTGTTTCCCAGTGACTCAGGGAGCCCAGACCGTGAAAGGGACTTTAGCCTCTAATTATGGCCAGTGCAAACCATTTCTCCCTTAGTTTTAATGTAATGCTCCATACAGAGCAGCGTGAGTCACACTAGCAAAGGGACTTTTTAGTTTCTGATATGGCCAGTGCAAACTATTTCTACCTTAACTCCCCTCCATACAGAGCAGCGTACGTTTTTCTACCACCATTTCAGAAAAAAAACGTGATCTTTTGAGGTCCACGCTTGCAAACATCTACACCAGCAACAATCCTTAAGCTCATCTAAACACTGCTCCTCCCCAGGCCAGGGCTGGCTTTTTGGGCCATCAGCTGCAGTCTCGGCAGAGGCAGAAGGACAGACAGAAGTACCTTTCTTTTCGGCCACCGGCTGCCTTCCTAGTTTTGTCTTCCCCTTGCCTTTCCGGGCGTAGTTCTCCGGCTCCTTGATCTTCACGTAGGTGCCACCACACTTCTGCTGGTGCTCTGCCCACCAGTAGTCGTGAGCAGACGGCGCCCTGTTGGTGGCGCGTTTGACGTAGCCGTAGTAGGGCTTCCTGTGCCGACACGGCCCGTCACAGCGCCACCAGTGTCGCCGGTACTCATCCACCTCGTCGTGGAACGTGTGGTACACCTGCGCGGACAGAACGCAGTAGGCGTTAGGAGGGGCAGGTTAACGATTTCCAGAAAATACACGGGCAGCCTTTTCTCGGTTTCAACCTTGCAGCTTCCGAGAGCTCTCTGTAGGGATACCCGGGGGAAGGTGGCAACTAGATTTAGCTTCTGTTCGAAATTTCACGTTAATGGAAGGGCAGCAGTTCATACTCCAGGAACTGTGTGAAGATAGAAAACCGCAAGATCAGAAGACAAAAGAAAATATTTTCTGACTCACCAAAAGCTCTATCACATGCTAGAAGTTTTAGAGACCAAATCGTAAAACAATCAAATATTTGGATAAAGACAAAACTGTGCATAGTGCCATGATAAGGAAGAACTGTTGCCACTGCTCAGTGGCAACTTTGCCCTCAGAGGTGACAGAACCACAGGGTGCTGGACCACCTGCTGCAAATTCTCGGCCCCCGCCACCCAGCACCCTGCGCTGTCCCGGCCTCTGCCACACCCGCTATCCACAGCCCTGCAGCTCTTTGCTCCGGTCTCTGTAACGAGCCTCATGGGGCAGCATTTTATCTGGTTAAGGCAAAGGCTCCCCAGGATCGTTTTCGTCTTTGTTCCCCTAGTGGCTAACTTAGGCTCCGGCACAGTGAGTACCTGCTTGCTGCCTGGGTGAATGGAAAGCTTCACTTCTTGACTCAAATAAAATTCTCTGCGAATGTGTTTTTTGATCCTTACATGGGATCCTTTCTTTTCACCTTCTAGATGGGACCTTACTCAGAACCCAAGCAGAGGACAGATCAAAGAGGTCTGAAAGGAAAGTTAGGCCTACCACCTTGGGGGCCTGGAGGATAGCAGGGCACCATTTAAAAACCGATAATCTGGGGTGCCTGGGTGGCTCAGTCAGTTAAGTGTCTGAATTCGGCTCAGGTTGTGATCTCAGAGTTCGTGAGTTCGAGCCCCGCGTCGGGCTCTGTGCTGACAGCTCAGAGCCTGGAGCCTGCTTCGGATTCTGTGTCTCCCTCTCTCTCTGCCCTCCCCCACTTGTACTCTGTCTCTCTCAAAAATAAATAAACATTAAAAAAAATTTTTTAAGAACAACAACAAAACCCCGGAAAGTGTCTTTTAAAAAAATAAATAAAAAATAAAAGCGGGTAATCCTAAATAACCCTGAGTACCTTTTTCTTCTCTCTTCTCAGTGGAATGTTACTATTGTACAAGATAAGGAGCATCTATAGATGAGACTTTTTTATTTTAATTTTTAAGTAATCTCCACACCCAACGTGGGGCTTGAACTCACAACTTCAGGATCAAGAGTGGCATACTCTACCGACTGAGCCAGCCAGGCGCCCCAGTGAGACTTTTCTTAACCAGAGACTGAGTTTTCTAATAAATTCCCCTAAGGGAATGTGAAGCCTTCCATAACTCTACACCTAGTTTTATAGCACCTCTCCATCCTAAGCAAAAATCTCGTATCACTTGGCAAGCATATCAGTAACGCACAGTATATGAGGCACAGAAGGAACTGGAGGGCAGAGGTTTAGGGGCAAAGAGATCGGGAACGCCCGGCCGCTTCTTCGCTTCATTTCTTGGCCAAAAAGATCAGGGAGTGGGATCTGTTTTGCTTCCAAGTCCTGTAACTCCTCCTCCAGCATGGGGATGTGACTTCTTTAACGACATAGTCACTAAAATAAAATTGTGAAACTGGATGCCCTGCGGAGTTTGTTATAACAGGATGTAACCTGTAAAAGCAAGGGGTGTCCACTCGATAAAACCTCCTAAATGAAAACACACAGACGGCCGAGATAAAAGAATAGATGCTCTTTTTCCAAGTGAACAAGAGGAAGTATACCAGGACTTTGCTTAAAGTGAAAACACCAGTGAGGAAACTAAAAGCCTTTTGTACTGTACTAGCAGCTCCATACTTGTTCTGCTAATCTGGATTTGATGGGACTGATTTTTAATGCAAGCTACTTTCTTGACGTTGAAGGAACTCTATGCAATAATGAAAAGAGCTCTGGGGGCGCCTGGGTGGCGCAGTCGGTTGGGCGTCCGACATCAGCCAGGTCGCGATCTCGCGGTCCGTGAGTTCGAGCCCCGCGTCGGGCTCTGGGCTGATGGCTCGGAGCCTGGAGCCTGTTTCCGATTCTGTGTCTCCCTCTCTCTCTGCCCCTACCCCGTTCATGCTCTGTCTCTCTCTGTCCCAAAAATAAATAAACGTTGAAAAAAAAAAAAAATTGAAAAGAGCTCTGGAGAAAATGAAAACCAATAGCTAGAAAAAAAAACCACACAGAAGGTGAACATTTCCATTTTCCACCACAC
This sequence comes from Prionailurus viverrinus, assembly GCF_022837055.1. Taxonomy (NCBI): domain Eukaryota; kingdom Metazoa; phylum Chordata; class Mammalia; order Carnivora; family Felidae; genus Prionailurus; species Prionailurus viverrinus. Next base: position 16,929,966 of record NC_062571.1, read on the forward strand.
CGGTCTTTACCGCCCTTTAAAGGCAGGAAATAACCAAACACACCAAAGAATTTAATCTTTGTAGGAACTAAGATATAGAACTGGGGCCCCTGGGTGGCTCAGTCGGCTAAGTGTCTGACTTCGGCTCAAGTCACGATCTCACGGTTCGTGGGTTCGAGCCCCATGTCAGGCTCTGTGCTGACAGCTCAGAGCCTGGAGCCTGCTTTGAATTCTGTGTCTCCCTCTCTCTCTCCCCCACCCCTGCTTGTGCTCTCTCTCTCTCTCTAAAATAAATAAACATTCAAAATAATTAAAAAAAAAAACTAAAGACATTACGGTCACTTGATAAAATACATCAGTAATAAAAACAACCTGTATTTAACTTGTGCTCAAACCAGGCTACGACGTTTTGTATTTTCTCCTCTGATCCCCCCCAAGGACCCGCAGATGAGTTCGTGCTGCCTCGGAGTACGCGGGGGTGCAGAGAAGTTAGGGAGGAGGCCCCCCAGTTAACCATCCACAGAGCCAGCATCTCAACCCAAGCAGTCAGGACTCCTCACGCTTTTTTGACCCCAGGCTCTGCTTCCTACAATATTATGCAGAAAGAGGAATCAAGGAAGACTTTCAGTGAGTGTAACAACACATGAAATGACAGAGCACAGGAACTATCGGAGGAGGAGGCCGTAATCCAGAAAACTAAGTTAACAAAGAGACAAATGTCATAACCCAGAGGTACCATGGGCCTGCGGTAACCATGCACAACATGTCACACCAGATGTGCCACGAGGCGACAGCAAGGGCGCTACTGTGAGGCCCAAACAAGCCAGTCAGCTTCTCTCGGCCTGTCTTACCACCCACCGTGGAAAATCCTCAAAGTTGGTATTCGTTTCCACCCTGTTGTCTATTTTTATGATTTTTAGTGACTAAAAATCATAAACGCGCGCGGCTTTACACACCGTTATGTTGGCTCCGGTCAGGTGATTGATGCGATGCATATGTTTGCAGAACTCTGGGCCGTGCCCTTCCCGGTCTTTATCGTTATTAGTGACAAATAGATAGGCATGGATCATTTCATGCAAGAGGGTCTGAAACAGAAACATACAAATGCATTTGTTAGGGCGCTTTTGAAGAGAGAAATGCATTTTCCTTCTCTACCTGGGGACCTAACTTCCCTTGGATCACAGGCTCCTTTCAGAAACTGTTAAGTCATGAACCATTTTGCTAGAAAAATTACGTACACATACATTCACAAAACTCAGCGCATGATATCTGAAGTTCTGCAGATCCCAGGTCAAGGACTCCTGTCGCAGGAAAGCCCTTTTGATTCTTACTCAGAATCCAAAAGGAAAGATCAATGAGCTCAACTACAAAAGAACTTTAAAATTCCGCATGGGGGAGAAAGCGGCATTGAGTGAAAAGACAAATTCAGAACAACGTGCAATGCCTCTCACGGGCTACTAATTCTTCAAACATAAGACCGACTGAAGTCAACAGGAAAATGACCTAAAATCCAATTTTTAAGTGGGTAAAGGTTATAGATGGCTCACAGAAAAACGTAAATGACCCATAAACATGAAAAGAAATGTTCGACTTCATTTATAAAAATAATTACAAATCCATGCTACCTCTCGCTTATCTAGAGGAGTAAATTCCCGAAGTTTGACCCCATTAGTAAAGCTAAGGGAAGCAAACGTTCCCAGCTGTCTCTGGCAGGAGGTGCAAAATGTTTTATAAACCCCCACGGAAGAGAATTTGGTAACATCTCACAAAATGACAAAAGCATTTATCCCTTGACCCAGCAATACCTAAGCTAATAGGAAAGGTCATAGGTGCAAGGTATTTTCATTGTGGCATTGTTTATGGTAGCAAAACAATGCAAGTAAGTGTCTAGCAATAGAGACCTGGTTGAATGAACTATGGAAAATCCTTACAAAATTCTATACAGAGTTAAAAAAAAAAATGAAAAAGATCTCTGAAATCATTTGGAGGAACCTACAGAGTACATGCTTTTTTTTTTTTTTTAATGTTTGTTTATTTTTTTTTTTATTTTTTTTTTTATTAAAATTTTTTTTTTTTCGACATTTATTTATTTTTGGGACAGAGAGAGACAGAGCATGAACGGGGGAGGGGCAGAGAGAGAGGGAGACACAGAATCGGAAACAGGCTCCAGGCTCTGAGCCATCATCAGCCCAGAGCCCGACGCGGGGCTCGAACTCCCGGACCGCGAGATCATGACCTGGCTGAAGTCGGACGCTTAACCGACTGCGCCACCCAGGCGCCCCTAATGTTTGTTTATTTTTGAGACAGAGACAGACAGAGCATGAACAGGGGAGGGTCAGAGAGAGAAGGAGGCACAGAATCTGAAACAGGCTCCAGGCTCTGAGCTGTCAGCACAGAGCCCGACGCGGGGCTCGAACTCACGGAGTGTGAGATCATGACCTGAGCCGAAGTTGGCCGCTTAACCAACTGAGCCACCCAGGCGCCCCCAGAGTACATGGTTTTAATGAAAAAGGCGAAAGGCAGAAGACAGTACACAATATATCGTGTAAGAAGTATGTTATGTGATCAGGAGAGGGAATAAGAATGGACATAAATATTTGCAAAACAACAATAAAAGAAAAAAGAAACTAATGGCAAGAGTGTCATACAGTAATTGGGGAGTTCTGGATACAGGGATGGGGTGGGACATTTCTCTGTGTACAGCTTTCCATAGTTTGGGGATTTCTGAATATGTAAAATTTTAAAACACACAAACACTAAAACCTACTGCTCTGGTGAATAGCATCTGAAGGTAAATCCTGTGACTGGCCCAGATTTTGTCTGAGTTTGTACTTAGAGAAATTCCAAAAATCTCTGACTTAAAACAACACAATCACCACGCTCCTGCTCATTCCCACACCACGAATGCAGACATTTAGGTGCAGAATTAAAAGTATTTAAAGCTGCTGTTTCATAATTGGTCCTAACAAATATGAAGACGTTTTTTAAAAAGTGAAAGTCATACAGGTCTTCAAGAACAAACCTTGTTCATAATTTTTATAAAAAGAATTCCTGCCAGAAGAACCAGATTGCCATTAATGAATCGTAGGCTTATCAAATTATGCCGAACAGAAAAACGGGTGTGTCAAGCACTGTAACTTGGTCATTGTGAAAACACCCCTTTTACAATGATCGACTCTGTAGCTCTGAAAATGAACTTAATCTTTTCAAGTAAATGCCACTCTACTAGGACTCAAATTCAAAGGGCATTCTACATTTCAGTTTTGTCCAATATTCTAAAGTCATGATCAGTAACTATTCTTACAAAGGAGGAATAAATTTAGATCCCTAATCTGGGGTTCAACGGAAACATCCTGAAAGCGGCACACGGCACCACACTGAACGTTTCTATTTTTATGTATTTTCTATTTTGCACATTTAGGCTAGATTCAAGGTTCTACTCAACACGGTCCCAAAACACCTCTATTTCCCACCACTGGGTTCTCTACCTGGCCAAAAGCAACTACTTCTAGTCCTCCATATGCCCTGAGATTCACGCCTCAATTTTGCTCACGGCACCCTATTCCTTCTGCCAAGAGTAGTTTTCCTGTACCGTCTCTACTTGTCAGAATCCGATCTGTCCTGTGAGGCTCAGCTCCATGTTATCATTTGCAGCAGTAGCAATCACACAGCAGTAGTGATGAGGGGACAGGACAAGAGCTTTAGGGCCAGGGAAACTAGAGCCTACCACAAGGGTTTGTCACTTATTACGCACAAGACCTTGGACAAGTTACAACTTGCTGCTCGTCGCTAAAATGGGGATATCCTAATCTTGCGGGGCTACGGGAAAGGCACACACTGGATTAGCTATTAACTAGATGAACCCTAGTCCAAAATCTGGCATATAATACGTGCTCAATAAAGAGTGAGAGGCAGGAGTGGTGATGTTAGGTAGTAATAAAATACATGCGTATGAAGCTTTTCTTCTCTGTCCTCACCCAGACTCAGTCCTTTCCTTTCCTGAATCCTATTCATTATAATATGTGTCGCTACTTTATGTACAGGCCAGAGTCACACTGTTCCTCCGTGGGCCTTCTTACACTGATCTGATATTGTAACTTTCTGCCAATAGCAAATGCTCACTTGACAGCATTACCACACATTTTCCGTTCTCTTCTTGCCCGTTACTTTATTTTTTTTTTAATTTTTTTTTCAACGTTTATTTATTTTCGGGACAGAGAGAGACAGAGCATGAACAGGGGAGGGGCAGAGAGAGAGGGAGACACAGAATCAGAAACAGGCTCCAGGCTCTGAGCCATCAGCCCAGAGCCCGACGCGGGGCTCGAACTCACGGACCGCGAGATCGTCACCTGGCTGAAGTCGGACGCTTAACTGACTGCGCCACCCAGGCGCCCCAATTGCCCGTTACTTAAAAAAAAAATTTTTTGTAATGTTTATTTGCTTTTGAGAGAACGAGAGAGAGAGAGAGAGAGAGAGAGAGAGAGAGACAGAAGAGTGAGTGGGGGAGGGGCAGAAAGAGGGAGACACAGAATCCGAAGCAGGCTCTAGGCTTTAAGCTGTCAGCACAGAGCCCAAAGTGGGGCTTGAACTCACAGACTGAGATCATGACCTGAGCTGCAATCAGACGCTTAACTGACTGAGCCACCCAGGCGCCCCCATCGCCCATTATCTTTAAAAAGAACACTGTTCGTGTGTTTACTTAATCATTCACACAATAAATATTCATTATGCAACTACTACTCTAATTAGGGCTCCTCAGAAGGTGGATTTGGTTAATTATGTTCAACTTTTTTGTTTTATGTCTACAGTTTTTTTTCTGCTTATTCACTGAGTTACCAAGAGTGTTGTGTTTAACATCTGCAACTATGATTATGGGTCGATTATTTCTCTTTTTGCTTCTACTCATTTATGCTTCATGTAGTTTAAAGCTACATTATTACTGTTAGAATCATTATGTGTTTTTATTTAATAGATTATTTTACCATTATAAAACATGAACTTTTTTTTCTAGTAAAACTTCTTCCCTTAAAACCTTTAGTTTGCTACAATAGCTTTCTGTTAGGGTTTTGGATGATATACTTTTTCTGAACCTTTCACATTTAACGTGTGTGTGACTTTAAGCACACCTTTTTAATCTAGTATGTCACTCCATGTCTTAAACCAGTGCTTAGTCCATTTACATTTAATATAATTACTGATATCGTCTTCACACCTACCCTTCTTTTTGGAGGGCTTTGTTCCTTTATTCCTCCTTTCTTTTTTATTAATCAAGTATTCCTGTTGTACCATTTTATGTTTAGTAGCCATTTACTTTTTTTTTAATTGTAAAAAAAAAAAACACAACACAAAATTTAACATCTTAACTATTTTTAAGTGTACAGCTCAAGAGTGTTAAATGTATTCACAGTGTTCTGCAACCCATTACCTTTTATTATCCTTAAAAACAGCATCTTTTGTATTTCCAAGCATATTTTAATGTACGTCCCATCCAGCCTCTACCACTCTATCTTCTTTGGTGCCCACGTTTCAAGTTATACAATTGGGGCAAGACAAGTCATACTGGGTATATCTTGAGGAATTTCAGACATCTTCTAAACTCAAACTAACCATAATCCGGGAGCTCCTATGGCTCCATTTTGCTAGTCAAGTGCCCTCACTCACGCGGGCTGGTTCTACCAGCTCAGCGAGATGTTCTGGGAGGACAGCGTCATTGTGGCTGAACAGAGGACAATCAAAATTTGTGTGCCTCAATAGGAAGATATGGGTCCTGATTCTTCTCTGCTTCTTAGTATGTAACTTAAACTAGCTTACTTACGCTCTCTGAACCTTAAATTTCTTCATTTATAAAAATGAGGACAACACACACTGCACATAAACAAGGTGGTTGTAAAGCTCAAATCCGGTATTATACCTGAAAAACTTTAACTGTGAAGAACCATAAAAATATAAGGTAATCATTATTATTGGCCCTGCAATTAAAGTTGTGAGGAAATAAAATTTTTTTTACATGTATAGGTGAATTCACATCAGTCTAAATCAATAATAAGCATTTTTAAATAACTGAGGTAAGAACCAAGTTTATGCAAAGGATACCTCTACAAGATCCTTTCTCGGTCTCAACTTTAAAAGAGGTTCACTGAGCCGGATGGAACACATTCCGCCCCTCCCTTCATAGCTGCATATCCCAGCACACCTGGAAAACAACCACCACAAAAGCATTATTTACCAAATATACACAAAAGGGAAATAGAAATGAAAGAGTAAATCACTTCACACTAGTTCCCACCAGGACACCCTCTTTGTCAGGAGATATTTGCATCTCACCCTAGGGAGAAAGATGTGTGAATGGTAGTGACATCCCTTGCCCCAGCCAGGCAGTGACTGTCCCTTGGCCTTGCCAGGCTGCAAGAGCCCAAAGAAGATCATCCTCCTCTGCTGCGCCTAGTCTCCTCCCTACAAACTGTAATCGGTTTGCGGTGATTACAGCCAGGTCGCCATGAGCACGTCTCCAAAGCGGTAACAGAAGCCTCTATGAAGGAGATTTGTTCTTTACACACAGTTTTATATCATTATCTTAACCTGGCTTACTTAAGGCTGTCGTGTAGCACTTCAAAGACAAGCACATAGAACACAACCCCATCTTAAACTTGTTAGCTCAGCTCATGTGCAGGAATAGATGATTTCAAATTGGGACTTCTCTCCTTGGTGGGAAAGGGATCCTTTTAGAGGCATCCCCTAAGATCCCTTGGGTCCAGCAATATGGAAACGGTCAACCCTTCTAACACCTGAGCTCAGTACTAAGTGGTGGTGTCTTAACGAGCATGGAAAAGGACAACACCCACCCTTGGGAGGCTTCCCTGTGTCCTCAGCATTCTTTTTTTGGGGCAGACTCGCTTCTCCCTCCTGGGTCCCAAAGCACTACCATAAGACAAATCTGGAATGTGTTAATTGATTTTCAAGTGAGGGGAGATTCAGAGAAATATCCTTTCGGGGCCCCTGGGTGGCTCCCGCTTTCAGCTCCGGTCATGATCTTATGTCCCTGAGTTCGAGCCCCACCTGGGGCTCCACACTCAGTGTGGAGATTCCCTGCTTGGGATTCTCTCTCCCTCTCCCCCTGCCACCCCCCTCCCGCTCGTGCTCACTCTCTCTCAAAAACAACAAAAAACAAAGGAATATCCTTTTCTCTGTGTCCTTTATTTGCTTTTTAAGTTTATTTATTTCGGGAGAGAGAGACAGCGCGTGCGCGCGAACAGAGCGAGGGAAAGAGAGAGAATCCCAAGCAGGCTCCACACTGTCAGCCCAATGGGGGAGGGGGATGCAACTCACCAACCGTGGGATCATGACCTGAGCCAAAACCAAGTCAGACACTTAGCTGACTCAGCCACCCAGGCGCCCCTCACTGTGTCCTTTATAAATCAAACTCTTGGCGAGATGGCCCACACAGCTTTCCTCAAGTTGTTTGAGCACGAGAGAGACAGAGACAGAGACAGAGACAGAGACAGAGACAGAGACAGAGAAAGAGAGAAGGGAAGGGAGAGATACACCAGGAGATGCTGGCCCAAAACAAGACCGACACCGACACTCCCCTCCACGCCCCGCATTGCACAGGCCCTGGGACCACTGGGGACGGAGAAAGAGGAGAAGTTCGCGGCCGGCGGCTGCAGAAGAGCTGCCAGCCGGTCTCTTTTCCCCAGCGGGGTTCGAGACTCACAGGGTCATTCGCATGCTCCACTTCACCTCGACAGCCTCCAGCTGGCCCCAAAAGAACCGATCGTTGAACTGCACAAACAGGGCCTGCAAATCCGGGGTTGGGTCCACCAACTCCCAGGACGCGTCCACCAGCGACAAGGGCGCCTGGGCCCGGTCGCGCTCCGACGCCTGCAAGTTCCACTCCTCCTGAAGCCGTAGTGCCAACACCAGATCCTCATCCATCTCTGCCGGGATCCCAGGCGGCGTTCGCCGGCGTTAAGCGGGCCCCCGGGGGAGGCCGCGACTCCACCTCTCTGAAGCGGCGGCGGCGGCCTGACCCGGCTCCTAGGAGATACTGGCTCTCGGGCTACTCTCGAGGCAGCCCGCCGATCTCGCGAGAATTCAAGAATAACCGGCTCCAGAACGAAAACTGAATTTGCCCCAAACGCCGAAGCCAAGATTCTGCGGCTTAAAGTAGAGAACTCAGCATGACACCTCTTAGTGGGCTCAAAACGTGGGTTCCCAGGCCTTGGTCTAGAGGAAGGTTTCAAGAAACCGGTTACCGCCTTTACGCTTCGCCACTAACTTCAAATACCAACGTCACGCTCAGAACATGCGCAGTACCCACGTCTCGCTGCCTCGCCCTCCACTCTCTTCCGCAACAGAGCCTCCGGCGCATGAGCCCTAGCCGCTGGCGTTCCCGCGCAGGCGCACTGTCTGCGCTCGGCCCCTGCGCAGGCGCAGTCTGAGACTCAGACCCGGGCGCAGGCGTACTCGTCTCCCTTCCGTCCTGCTTCCTCAGCCCTGGAGCTCCGCGGGACTTGGGTGGGTCTCGACCGCCGCGGCACCCGCGGAGGCGGTAGTGACAGCGACTGCGTGAGACTCGGAGGGAAATGGCGATGGCGATGTCGGACAGTGGGGCGAGCCGTCTGCGGCGGCAGCTGGAATCGGGGGGTTTTGAGGCCCGGCTGTACGTGAAGCAGCTCTCGCAGCAGTCGGACGGGGACCGGGACCTGCAGGAGCACCGGCAGCGCATCCAGGCGCTGGCGGAGGAGACGGCGCAGAACCTGAAGCGCAACGTCTACCAGAACTACCGGCAGTTCATAGAGACTGCCCGCGAGATCTCCTACCTGGAGAGCGAGATGTATCAGCTCAGCCATTTGCTGACAGAGCAGAAGAGCAGCCTGGAGAGCATCCCGCTTACCCTGCTCCCGGCTGCCGCCGCCGCCGCCGCCGGGGCCGCCGCGGCCTCTGGAGGAGAGGAAGGAGGAGGTGGCGCGGGGGGCCGAGACCACCTGCGGGGCCAGGCTGGCTTTTTTCCCACACCCGGGGGCGCCTCCCGCGACGGTGTGGGTCCGGGCGAGGAAGGGAAGCAGCGCACTCTTACCACTCTGCTTGAGAAGGTGGAAGGTTGCAGGCACCTGCTGGAGACGCCGGGGCAGTACCTGGTGTACAACGGGGATTTGGTGGAATACGAGGCGGACCACATGGCCCAACTGCAGCGGGTGCACGGCTTTCTCATGAATGACTGTTTGCTGGTGGCCACCTGGCTGCCTCAGAGGCGTGGGATGTATCGCTACAACGCCCTCTATCCCCTGGATGGTTTGGCCGTGGTCAATGTCAAGGACAACCCGCCCATGAAAGACATGTTCAAGCTGCTAATGTTTCCCGAGAGCCGTATTTTTCAGGCGGAAAATGCTAAAATCAAACGAGAGTGGCTGGAAGTGCTGGAGGAAACCAAGAGGGCCCTCAGTGAAAAAAGACGCAGGGAACAGGAGGAGGCAGCGGCCCCACGAGGACCACCGCAGGTGCCTTCCAAGGCCAGTAACCCATTTGAGGACGAAGAAGAGGACGAACCAGCTGTTCCTGAGGTAGAAGAAGAGAAGGTGGACCTCTCAATGGAGTGGATCCAGGAGTTGCCTGAAGACCTGGATGTCTGTATCGCCCAGAGGGACTTCGAAGGGGCCGTTGACCTGCTGGACAAATTGAACCATTACCTGGAAGATAAGCCCAGCCCACCGCCTGTTAAAGAACTAAGGGCCAAAGTGGATGAGCGCGTCCGACAGCTCACGGAGGTGCTAGTTTTTGAACTCTCCCCAGATCGTTCCCTGAGAGGTGGTCCCAAGGCTACTCGAAGGGCAGTTTCTCAACTAATCCGGCTTGGCCAGTGCACAAAGGCTTGTGAGCTGTTTTTGAGAAACAGGGCAGCAGCTGTGCATACTGCAATCCGCCAGCTTCGCATCGAGGGTGCCACTTTACTCTACATCCATAAGCTATGCCACGTCTTCTTTACGAGCCTCCTTGAGACTGCAAGGGAATTCGAGACGGATTTTGCAGGCACTGACAGTGGCTGCTACTCTGCCTTTGTGGTCTGGGCGAGATCAGCCATGGGCATGTTCGTGGATGCTTTTAGCAAGCAGGTGTTTGACAGTAAGGAGAGCCTCTCTACAGCGGCTGAGTGTGTCAAAGTGGCCAAGGAGCACTGTCAGCAACTGGGTGACATCGGACTGGACCTCACCTTCATTATCCATGCCCTTCTGGTGAAAGACATCCAAGGGGCCTTGCACAGTTACAAAGAAATTATCATCGAAGCCACTAAACATCGCAACTCTGAGGAGATGTGGAGGAGGATGAACTTGATGACTCCAGAGGCCCTGGGCAAGCTCAAAGAGGAGATGAAGAGTTGTGGGGTGAGGAACTTTGAGCAGTACACCGGGGACGACTGCTGGGTGAACCTGAGCTACACGGTGGTTGCTTTTACCAAACAGACCATGGGCTTCTTGGAAGAGGCACTGAAGCTGTATTTCCCCGAGCTGCACATGGTACTTTTGGAGAGCCTGGTGGAGATTATTTTGGTCGCTGTGCAGCATGTGGATTATAGCCTTCGGTGTGAGCAGGATCCAGAGAAAAAGGCCTTTATCAGACAGAATGCATCCTTTCTATATGAGACCGTCCTCCCCGTGGTGGAGAAAAGGTTTGAGGAAGGTGTGGGGAAACCTGCCAAGCAACTCCAGGACCTGAGGAACGCATCTAGACTTATTCGTGTGAACCCCGAAAGTACAACATCAGTGGTCTGATGCTCGCGTCGTGGGTATATGTATACGTATATGTTGCTCATATATTATTTATATTTATATATTAAGTTGCATTAGCATATTCTTTATAGTCTCAAACACAGCTTAAAAATAAAAGATGCCCTCTCAAACAGAAATGCAGAATCAAAAGGAAAAAGAAAAGAAAGTTCCAATTAAGCCCCAATGACAAAACATTGGAATTGTTAAAATACATGCTTTCCTTTTAAGTTATGCTAAGAATATGTTGTCATACTGCAGCATTTCAGTGTATCCTTTGAGTCAAAACACACTTCCTTACAGTATATTTTATGCAGCACAGAGAAATCATATCTAAAATACATAGGGTTTAAGTATGTTGTGAAGTTTCCCCGTTGACTAAAATGTTAGGTTTCTTAAAGAGTACAGTTCCATACAAAACACCCTGGGTCATATACTTCCCCACCTTAAAATGTGATTGAACAACTTTGGGAAAAGAAAGGAATTGAGAAGATTGGTTTTAGGGTACATTTTGGTCAAAAGAATTCCTTCTTAAAAGTGGCTAGTTTGTGGACTAGTACTTGGAACCTTCTAGAATACAAGGGGGAGCTTTCATAAAAACAGTTCAGCAAACATTTCCAACGTCATTTGAATGGCTGATTATTTTGAGCTGCTAATTAGCAGCTTTATGATACTTGATTTGGGAGCATTTACTTGAATCTTAAGGACTATGGTAAAAAACATTTTCAACATGTTCCTGAACTGTGTGAATTTCCAGCTGGAGCTTTTGTCTTTATCATATTAAAAAAATAAAAATGATTAAAGAAGCAGGACACACTGAGGAACCTGGCAACCACCAGTGATTTTTAGCTGCCTCCCCCGATTTTTTCCATGTAAATTATATAGTGGCTCAGACTTCATGCAAATGGGAGAAAAGTATACATGGAAATATTTATGTAGATTTCAGGTCTGGGTGGATGGGAAAAGAGAAAAAATCATATGCACACCCTATAGTGTTCTCAAGTATGACTGCTTTCAGCAGAGATCTGCTTTTGGTTTTTTTGTAACAAAGTAGAGAACAAAAAAGTGAGACAGTGTGCCCAAAGCAAAGGGAGGAAACGAACGTTTGGTGACTCCTACTGCATGTTTCATGTTTTATATTTTCCTTTATTCTTAAAAGTGAATATAATGCTTCAGATTGTTTAGTGAAACAAAAATAGCTCAAGATATTTGAGCTTCCCAAGGTTTCTGAACTACTGTTTCTACTGTACCTTGAGCATATCTCTCATCCGTGGAGAGAAATTGTGCTCAGGTTCATTTTTCCACTAGCTTTCAGTTGTGATTCTTGTCCAAAAGTGCCATTTCTGATGCCACGGACTTCAAAAGGTCATATCTTTTTCCTGAATTAAAATAGTGATATTAAGACTGGAAATTAGGTAAAACTTAAAATTGCTTTCAAGAGTGGCTTAGGGTTGCGAAGCTCCTTGACGTCATTACTCATTGGCAGAGGAGCCCTTTTATTTATTTTTAGCGATGCCTTTTAAGGGTGGAAAACTATCAGAGTTACAGATTTTCTTTGATTAATTTTTCACATACAGTTAGGATTTTCTAGATAACAAAAAAACAACTATAAATTGTCTTTTTTAAGATCACTGGAAACATGAATTTGATAAAAACTTTTACGATTACTTTGTGCAACTTACGGTTTCTAAAATTATATTGTGTGAAACACATAGCGTGTAAATATTTGATGTTGGGTCCAGGAAATGATACTTTGGAAGTCAAAACTTAAGGCATGAAGTTGTAAACACTTAAATGTATATACTCAGATAATTCAAATGGTTGCGTCTTCATAGAACCGTTTGCTTTTTAAAACTGGAAGTACAGAATTTTCTTCTGGTAAAATCTGTGTGTTCCTTGATCAGAGTTATAGTTGTTGGTGATTCAATTACCGTGGGAAGTTGATCAAAGACCACCACCAGTGTTACAGTGTACCTTTGTGCCAAGACAGAGCCATTACATTGCATTCCCCAAAGTGGAATCAGAGCTCTTCTCTAATTCTTGTTTCCTTAGATTCCCAAGTGCTAAAAATGGAATGAAATTGTCCAAAAATATATAGTACATACTGTAATATACCACCGAAGAGTTGATTGCCTTTGCTTGTTTGCCTCAAACAGAACACTGTCGCTCGAGCTTGGAATCACAGACTTGATTGAATTCATTACTGTTGCAAAAAAGACACCCTGTGGTATTAAGTCTCTCTTTGATTAAAGCCTCATTTAATTTAAAGTGCTGAACACTCACTTTTCTTTAAAATACTACCTATAGTTAAATTATCGGCACTTGTATTTTGCAACTTGCTTACCTGGGATTGGGAATTTGGGGCTTGACATGTAGGATAAAATCAGTACATGTACATCTTGCTTATTGATATGCTGTGATATGAGGGAATCTGAAATGTTTTATCAAAATAAAGCTTAAAATTTTTCTTACGCTGGATAAAATTGGTATTACAATGTTATATCTCTCTTCTTTAATTAGGATTCAGTATTCTTACATCCTTGTTACTGAAATACTGTTTTATGAGCCCAGGTTTTGTTTTTTTGGTTTTTGGGGGGTTTTTTTGGTTTATTTTTGTATATGGGGATGATAGGTAGGAAGCTGTTAGCTAATTTAAATAAGTGTTCTGCTTACTATCCAAATTGTGATCAAATCAGATCTGTTTTGGGGGGACTCTCTTGAATGGGAAATTTCAGACACACAAAGTGTGAATTGGCTCTAAAAAGTGGATTTGATGCCATTTGCACATCCCTAAATGAAGGAAATGTAATGTCGGCCATGTGACCCAGGACCTAGGAACATAAATGACAAGGGTCTGTTTTTTTTAATACATATAGATCCTGAGGGAGCTTTCACATATGATTGATTTAAAAAGTAAAAGTATTTGTTGAATGCCATGCCTCACATGGACTATAACGTGGGGTGGGGAGGACAAAATAAATTTGAGCATGCTTTCTCTGAAATGCTTGAGACTTGGAAAAAATAGAGAATAAAAAATTGGAAAAAAATAGGTTGGAAAGTAAATGAAATACACAACAGTGTGATGCAAATTACATCAATTAAATAATTGAGTGCAGACAGCATTGCAAAAAAGCCCAAAGCCCTGTGTGTTGTCATTTTCGTGCTCAGTAATTTCGTGGGAATACTGAGAAGGAAGAGGGCGGCATTGTTTTGAGAAGTTTGGAGAGTCCTCATGGATTTGTTGGCCTTTGAGCTGGCCCTTGAAGGATGGACAAGATTTAAATGCACAAAGGAAAAGGAAGAGCAAAGGTGAGCAGGGACACAAACGGGAGTACCTGAGGCACAGGCTAGGATGGGCTGCAGGGACACACGGAAGATGTTTCAAATATTGGAGGCAAGAAAGGTGGGGTCATTCATTCGTGCTTATTAAGAAAGCTTGAGCCCACGCAGAAAGGCGTGAGGTAAAAAGGGTCATTGCACCCAAGCCCGGTGACCCAGTGACCCACTAACCATAGGTGGCCACTCAGAAGAGTTTCTCGTACATTTTTTTCCCTCAGAAATTGGACTGGAGACACCTGGATGGCTCAGTCCATTGAGCATCCGACTTTGGCTCAGGTCATGATCTCACAGTTCATTGAGTTCGAGCCCCACATAGGGCTCCTAGAAATAAATACTAAAAAAAAAAAAGAAAGAAAAAAGAAATTAGATTGTATTATACATTATTGTTCCGTATCTTGCTTTTACTCACCAATTCAGTATTTTTAAGACTCTTAAGTGAATACCTGTAGCTACACTGACTGGGTTTTGGGGTTTTTTTTCCCTGTGATTTAAACAGTATTCAGTCACATTGAATGGATTTATCATGATTTTGCATTTTCCAATTACAATAGTTTGTTGGCTTCAGGTTTTTATGTTACAAAAACTCCTGAAAAAAGTTCCCTGTACGTATATCTTTGCTTACATGCGTGAATATGTCTATAGGATGCATTTCTAGAAATTGCTCTACCAAACTCTACCTTAAATTTAGGCAAACATTGCCAAATTGTTCATTAGGCAAGTTGAACCATTTTACCTCGTCCCAACTATGTACGGTACCTGTCCACATTTATTCATCCAGTTTTAAATAATCAGATTATTCTTATTAGTAATAAAATTTATTTTTACTAATCCTATCTGTGAAAAACTAGTACCTAGTTTCGTTTGTAATTTTTATGAGTGAGGTGAGCAATTTCGTATTTTTTTAAGCTACCCGTTTATGTTCTTTGCCGTTCTTAGATTATCTTTGTGTTACCATTTTGCCGGATTCTATTGAATACTTGGGAAATTCATGAGTACGAAATGCTGTCGGTTTTTCCTACTGTCATTTATTTGTCTACTTATGTAGTATAGTAAATTAAAAAAAATTTTTTTTAATGTTTATTTATTTTTGAGAAGGAGCACAGGTGGAGAGGGGCAGAGAGAGAGAGAAACCAAAGCAGGCTCTGTGCTATCAGCGCAAAGCCTGCCTGATGTGGGACTCTAACCCTCCAACCATGAGATCTCGACCCGAGCCAAAGCCAGATGCTCAACCAACTGAGCCGCCCAGGCACCTTTGTAGTATAGTAAATTTTAATTGAACCCAGGTATACCTGGGGTTTTTTTCTTCTCTGTTTTCCATCAGGCTTAGAACAGCCTTATCACTCAGATTCTTACCCTACCCAGATTCTAAAAATGTCATGTTTTTGTCCATTTTAATATTTGATTTTTTCCCACTTATAGTTCATTTTAAAGAATGATGTAAGGATCCCATTTTCCCACAATAAGCACGTTGTTTTCACAGTTTTGAATTGTCCTTTTTCCTCACTGACTAGAAGTGCCATTTTAATAATACATTACATTTTGGGGTGCCTGGGTGGCTCAGTCTGTTGGGCACCTGATTTCGGCTCAGGTCATGATCTTGTGGCTCATGGGTTCTAGCCCACATCAGGCTCCGTGCAGACAGCAATGAGCCTGCTTCAGATCCTCTGTCCTCCTCCCTCTCTGTTCTCCCCTGATCGCTCTGTCTTCCTCTCAAAAATAAATAAATGTTAAAAATGTTAAAAATAAACATTAAAAAAATAACAATATATTTTTAACTACAGATATTACAACCAGTGCCTTAATTAGGTTATGAGTTTTAATAGTTTCCCAGTTGTTTCTTTGGAGTTTTCAAGTATATAATCACATCACCTGCAAATAAAGATCATTTTGCCTCATTTCAATTTTTACACATCTTACGTAGTTGTCTTAGTATCTGTATTAAGTTGAACATCCAGAACTATGTTACATCACTCTTTTTGCTTGATATTCCTGCCTAAGAATTAGGAATTATACTGGATGTGTATCTGGTAGGAGCGTTTTTCCTATTTGTCCATTGAAGCCTGACATTGGCTTTTGGTCATTATGTTAAGGAAGTGATTCCCTATTCTTGTTAACTAACAGTTGTTTTTATTTTTTTTTTAGGTCTGGGATGCATTCTGAAATACCAAATGAATCTTAGTGTCCGCTGAGCTCCTCGTGATTTTTCTTCTACGTCATACTAATTGGATGAGTTTTTAAAATCGATTTCCTAACACTGAACCACACTTACACCCTGTGAATTAATTCTGTTTGGTTGCAATATATAATTGTTTTAATATACTGCCTGATTCTAATGAAGACTTCATTCACATTTTTGTTTCGGTATCCATTAGCAATATCAGTCTATGATGGCGTGTGTGTGCTTTGTCATGCTTCTGTCACTCATGAGGTGCGTGGAGCCTGATAATAATGATAATGAAATGATAAGACACATTCTCATTTCTTTCAGTCCCCAAATAGTGAGAATGAAAAATCAGACAGGGTGACACAGCTGGCTTGTAGCCCCTCAAATCAGAATTAGCCACTCTAAGCTTATAGGACAGTTATAGCTCTTACACAAAGAGATAAGGAGGTGTTCCATTGACCCTCCTCTCCATTCCATTTTACTCTTTAACAGAGTTGTCCGGGACATGCAAGATACATGTATGTTAAATATATTCCCATTATGTTGAGAAACACATGTATGTTTTAATCTCACACCACACATACAGAATATTTGCATTTCATTTTTTCTCATCGGCTTCCCTAGAGCAGTGTTGGGCATAACATAGACACTTGATAAATGCTGATTAATGAATATTATTGACTGGATGATTCGAATAACTAATGACAGTTCTCGGTTATGAAGGTCCTAGTTTGCACCGGGCTCTTTCCAGCCGTTATCTCATTTGACCCTCACAGTAACTCTGGAAGATAGCAATTGTTCTAGTCCTTGTCCAGCTAAGGAAAGAGACAGAGAGGTTGCTGTTTGGCCAAAGCATCTCCCCACTGAGCATGAGAGGCAGTGCTCAAGGCCAGGTCTGTTCAACGCCAAAGCAACATTCTCTACACTCCACCTTTAACCCTACCACTACTAATACACAGAATTCTTTCAAATTGGTGTTTCTTTGTACATTTTCTGAAGATGAAATTTTCTTGACATGTGGCTCCATCAATAAGAATCAGAATATTTAGGGCACCTGGGTGGTTCAGTTAGTAGTTAAGCGTCTGATCCTCGATTTTGGCTCAAGTCATGATCTCACAGTTCGTGAGATCAAGTCCCACGTCGGGCTCTGCACTGACAGCACAGGGCCTGCCTGGGATTCTCCCCCGCTCACACGTGCTCTCTCTCTGTCTCTCTATATATATCAAAATAAATAAACATTTTAAAAAAGAGAATCAAAATATTTGACATGTAAAAAATTCAAGTATGATAAACAACATGCAAACCTTCCTTTGGAGAACCATTTATCGATGATTACAGCACCTTTAACAGGTTATTTTATCTAATCTTCACATCAGTCTCTGAAGGCATTAAGGTTTTGTGAAGTTAAGTAATTTGCAAGTAATTCAGCCTGTAAAGAGTTCCCATAAGTAGCCTAGATGGGATTTGAACTCAGATAGACTTTCTTCTAGGGCTGGCTTCTGAGCCAGTAGGCTAGATTATTGGATTATGTCTGATGGTTATATCACTAGTATAGATCACTCTTTATTTCAAAGGTTTATCCATTTACAGTTGTAAGTATTCTGTTAAAGTTAATGGTGTTTTGACAGAGGATATCATAATTTATAATTTCCTTGAAGTGGCAGATTTGAGTTAATGAGATAGATAAAACCAGATTATTTGCATTTGCACCAATTTGGGTTTTTTTAAAGATATTTTATTATTTCTTTGTTTATTAAGTAATCTCTATGCCCAATGTGGGACTCAAACTCATGACCCCAAGATCGAGTCACATGCTCCACCAACTGAGCCAGCCAGGCGCCCCATTAACACTGACGTGTACGTTACTGAATTCTTTGTAATTGGCAAAATTAAACAGTCTCAAACTTGAAGAAATTTCACTGGGCATGAAGATACATATCACTTAGCTGTTTAGATGAACCTTCTAAACAGGTGAGTAGGTGTCATTTAAGTTGGAAAGTTGCAGGACAAGAGCTTATGTCTTAAATGTCACATTTGATTCCTTTTACCTAATATGTTGACTTACCCTCTCTAGCTAAACATGTCCCTCAAAGTTACAGGATCCACACCAATGTTGAAGTGTCTCTAAAATATTTGTGTGTGTAGCCTCAGCCATTGCTAGGGGGGAATTACAGTAAACTGGGTCACTGGCACTTTGGCGATATTTACAGATTGGAAATAATTACAGAGCTATGGGGCACCTGGGTGGCTCAGTCAGATGAGCATCCAACTTCAGCTCAGGTCATGATCTCATGGTTCACGAGTTTGAGCCCCATGTCAGGCTCTCTGCTGTCAGCACAGAGCCTGCTTCAGATCCTCTGTCCCCCTCTCTCTGACCCACCCCCCGCCTCAAAAATAAATAAAACATTTTAAAAAATACAGAACTATACAAACCATTTGACCCTACGATCCATTTCTGGAGATTTATTCTACAAAAATATTAGCATACTTCCTAAATTAAATTTACTCCGTAAACTTATGTGATTTATGAATCAGATTTTTTAAAGTTTATTTATTTTGAGAGGGAGCCAGCAGGGGAGGGGCAGAGAGAGAAGGAGAGAGAGAGAATCTCAAGCAGGCTCCACACAGTTGGCACAGAGCCCAAGTCAGGGCTCAATGCCACGAACTGTGAGATCATGACCTGAGCCAAAACCACGAGTCAGAGGCTAAACCAACTGAGCCACCCAGGCTCCTGTAAATAAGTTTGTAAGAACACTTCTAGTTTCCGGTTTTGCATGTAAGCCCAGGAGTCTCCCTCTGTCCTGATAAGTAAAAGCTGAAGAGACTGAAAAAGCAGCCAGTCTTCTTGGATCCACAAGTGGGGGTGGGGGTGGGGCACAGGTGGGGTCCGCCCCCAGACTGAAGAGACCAGTTGGCAGATATAGGATGTCTTATCTTACTAGAGCAGAAAGAAGTTTAGGGTAGAAACCAGTGCTGGGGCAGAGAAATCTGAACGCTCACTGGAGGCTCAGTGCCCAAAACTCTGAGAGTTAACTCCAGGGGGACCCCCACTGATGAGGGAAACAAAGGCAAGAAAAATGTCATTTAAATGAAATGCCCTTACAGCCTGCAGCCCATTGATAGATGTCAGTGTAATACTCCCCAAGACGTTCATGGCTGCCTTAATGCTTAATGTTGACACTTCCTTAAAAACTAAAAGCAACCTTACCTTGACAATAGCTAAATCTTCAGGGTCCTGGGAGACCTGCTTTCAGCATCCAAAAACTCCTTGGAGACCTCTGTTATCTATACGTCCCTCCCCTCCCTCCACAATCTTAAAAGTATATAATCAGTCATTCCTCACAACCCCAGTGCAACTCTTTCTGCCTACGGTCCTGTCCCCGTGCTTTAATAAAATCACCTTTTTGCACTAAAGTAGTCTCAAGAATTCTTTCTTAGCTCACGAACCCCACTTCAAATTTCATCACCCACCATATTGTGAAATATACCTCCTTCTAGGTTCTCCTAGTATCAGAGGAAAATATCCAGAGGCTTCCAGCAGGGGGCGGGGCAAGGTACTTCCTGAAATAGGGTTGAACACTCTGTTTTTCTTAAGGCCCGCCCTCAGGGGAGACTAGTTAACCAGAGCCTAACCTACTGGGGCATTAGCAGAGCCTAGCTGACTGGGGAAGGGAATACCCAACCCCAGCCCACTCTAGCCAGCCTGTCCCACCCAAGGGGGGGGGGGGCGAAAACAGCTGAGAAACACTCCTGAAATTCACTAAAGACAGACCTTATCATTGGATAGTACAGCCCTGCTCCCCCCCACTCACCATATCACTAAAGGCCTATTTACAGCAGTTCCTTTCTTCCCCGGGAACCCCATGTCCAGCCACCAAGAAAAAAATGACAAGGTGTCCCAAAAGGCAAAAACAGAATTTGAAGAGACAGAGCAAGCATCAGAACCAGACATGACAGGGTCCGTTGAATTGAAAACAGACTGGGAATTGAAAACAACCATGATTAAAATGCTAAGGCCTCTAACGGATAAAGAAAACAGCCCGCAAGAACAGATGGGCAGCAGTAATGCAGAGATGGAAATCTTAAGAAAGAACCCCCCCCAAAAAAATGCTAGAGATAAAAGCAACTCACAAAAGCCCACATCGCAGTGGAAATGGAGAGCGCCTTTGATGGGCCTGTCAGTAGACTGGACCTGGTTGAGGAAAGCTGCAGGATGTATCAACAGAATCCTTGAAAACCGAAAAGCAAGGAAAACAGAGACTGAAACCCAACTAAACAAACACAGAACAGAATATCCAAGGACTGAGGAACAACTGTAAAAAGTGTAACAGGGGCCCCTGGGTGGCTCAGTCGATTAAGCATCTGACTCTTGATTTTGGCTCATGGGTCCTGGGATCGAGCTGACAGCACGGAGCCTGCCTGGGATTGTCTCTCTCCCCTCCCCTACTCATGCTTTCTCTCTCTCTCAAAACAAATAAACATTCAAAACAAAGTGTAACATATCATAATGAGAATACCAGAAGGAAAAGAAGAAGGAAGAAACACAGAGTATTTGAACGGGTTTCGCTGAAGCAGTGTTTGTATCAGCAAAGGAATGGAAACTACCCAGAACCATATCAAACTTCAGTGCGCATGCACAGTGTAATACTATGCAGCTTAAAAAGGAATGCCCTGTCCAGGTACCGAGGTGGAAACATGTCTTAAGTAAGTTGTTAAGAGGGGTGGCTGGCTGGCTCAGTGGGCAGAACGTGACTCTTCATCTTGGGGTCATGAGTTCAAGCCCCATGTTGGGTATAGAGATTACTTAAAAAAGATTTCTTAAAACAGGGGTGCCTGGGTGGCTCAGTCAGTTGAGCATCCTACTCTTGGTTTCGGCTCAGGTCATGATCGCAGGGTCGTGGAATCGAGGCCCGCATCAGGCTTTGCACTGAGTATGGAACCTACTTGGGATTCTGTCTCTCTCTCTCTGCCTCTGCCCCTCTCCCCCACTTATGCTCTCTCTCTCTCTAAAATAAATAATAATAAATTACTTAATTAAATAAAAATATGTTGTTAAGTATAAGACAACATACAGAATAATCCTACAGTGTGCTGCTTTAGGAGTAAAAAAAGAGAAAATACAGGTGTATATTTGCAGAGAAATTCTGAAGGGGTCTGGGCAGCTAGAACTGGGAGACAGGGATAGAGATGCACTGTAGATTGGTTTTGTTTCGTTTTGTTTTAGTACTTGAATGCATCACCTTTTCAAACCATTAAATAAGAAAAAGAAAATTAAGTACGTTATGTTAAAAATTAGATCCACTCTCTGTTCTGTGCTACATCTTCCCAGCACTTTTGTTCTATACATTATGTGTGAGGTCTAAGGATACTTATTATTTTTTTTAATGTTTATTTATATTTAGAGAGAGAGAGAGAGAGAGAGACAGAGCACAAGTGGGGGAGGAGCAGAGGGAGAAGGAGACACGGAATCTGAAGCAGGCTCCAGGCTCCGAGCTGTCAGCACAGATCCCGACGCGGGGCTTGAACCCACAAACTGTGAGATCATGACCTGAGCCGAAGTCGGATGCTCAACCGACTGAGCCCCTGCTAAGGATACTTATTTTTAAAGACTTTTTATTTTGAATTTTTCAACACACAGACAGTAACAGAGCAGTATAAAGAATCCCCGTGTCCTCATTACCAAGCTTCAAAAATTGTCAACATTTGGCCAGTGTTGTTTCACCTGTACCCAATAGCTCCCCCCACCCCACCCCATCTCCACTGGTTGTTGTTAATTATTATTATTACTTACAGTTTTGCTGGAGATAAGCTTTGGATGCACTGGAATGCATAAATCTTGGCTCGAAAATTTGGAAAAATGGTTCTGCGGATGTAACAACTCCCCAGTAAAGATGTAAAACGTTCGTGTTTTCCCACGTGGCGATGGCGTTACCTTTCTTGCGTGGAGCACTGTGCTTGTTCTTGCCCTTACCTCAGGTTCTTTTTCTGGAAAAGAAAATCATGTTTTCAAACATACTTGAGAGTAGTAACACTTAGACCCCGTTGCTTGGAGCTCGAAGGTCTCAGTCAGGTACGCTGGGGAGGATGTTAGGGGAATCTGGGGTGGGTGAGTCTAGTCTTTCTCTAAGAGATGAAACATCTAAGGTTGGACTGTCCAATATGTAGTCACTTAGCCACATGTGGCTGTTTAAATATAAATTATCAAAGGACGCCTGGGTGGCTCAGTTGGTTGAGTGTCCGACTCTTGATTTTGGCTCAGGTCACGATCTCACAGTTTTGTGAGTTTGAGCCCCACGTTGGGTTCTACGTTGACGACAAGGAGCCTGCTTGGGATCCTGTCTCTCTCCCTCTCTCTCTGCCCCTCAGCCTCTCATTCTCTCCCTGTCTTTCTCAGAATAAATAAACTTAAAAAATATATACAAATTATCTAAGGGCATCTGGGTGGCTCAGTCAGTTAAGCCTCCGACTTCAGCTCAGGTCATGATCTCACAGTTCGTGAGTTCGAGCCCCCTGTCGGGCTCTGTGCTGACAGCTCAGAGCCTGGAGCCTCCTTCGGATTCTGTGTCTCCCTCTCTCTCTGCCTCTCCTCCACTCTCACTGTGTGTCTCTCTCAAACATAAACATTAAAATATATATATACTATTAATAATAATAATAATAATAATAAACTCAGTTCTTTGGATATACTAACCACATTACTAGAGCTAAGTAGTCACAGATGGCTAGTGTATACCCTATCGGACTATGCAGTTATAAAACATCTCCATCATTACAGAATATTCTACTGGACAGCGCTGATCTAGGGCACGGATGAGGGGTGAAAGGGAGAGAGAGGGATGTGGGGGGAGAGAGGGACAGAGAGAGGGAAAGAGAGGGAGGTAGAGGGGGGGACAGAGAGGGATAGAGAGGGAGGGGGGAGAGAGGGACAGAGAGAGGGAAAGAGAGGGAGGTGGGGGGGACAGAGAGGGATAGAGAGAGGGAGGGAGGGACAGAGAGAGGGAGGGAGACAGAGAGAAAGAGAGGGACAGAGGGGAGGGAGGCGGTGGACAGAGAGGGGGCCTAGCGGGGTGGGAGGTGGGTCGGGTGCTGACGGGAAAGCCACGGGCAGCCGGAAGCCCTAGCCGCCTCACCTGAGAAACTGAGGCTCCCAGCCCAGGGCTGTTCCGTCCCCAGCAGGGTCCTAGAGCTTCTGGAGTCACGCCATCCCCCATGGCCTGGCGGTGTCGCTGCCCCAGCTCTGGGCCTTTGCCTGGGTTCCGGCTGCTCTGGCCATTAGCCCCCTGGCCTGAGATTTTTGTTTTGTCTTGTTTTTCATGGAAACAAGAATTGGACTTTATAGTCTTGTTAGTCCATGATTCTTTCACAAAATTCACGTGAATGGAACCGGGAGACGATTTACTCCCTCGTGTCACTGACCTTCCACGGGGCTCACTTCCCTTGTTGGTGAAAAGGGGGTAATCCTCACACGACCCTCTGCACACTCGTCCCGAGCACTCAAAGAGTTATTTTTTGGGGGGCACCTGGTGGCTCGGTCGGTGGAGAATCCGACCCTTGGTTTTGGTTCAGGTCATTTCCCCAGGGTTGTGGGATCGAGTCCCATGTGGGGCTCTGCAATGAGAGGGTGGAGCCTGCTTGGGATTCTCTGTCTCTCTCTCTCTCTCTCCTTCTGATCCTTCCCCTGCTTGCACGCACTCTCTCTCTCTCTCTCTCTCTCTCAAAAAAAAAAAAAAAAAAAAAGAGCTAATGTTTGGAAGGCACTTCTAGAAGTGCCTGGCACACAGTAAGTGCCCGGTAAGTGTTACTCAAATAGAACAAGTAAGTCGCAAGTCTTCCCTCTGCAGGGGACACAGCCAGCCCGTCAAGGCCTGACATGAGCCCAAGGTCCCCCGGCTCCCCACCTGCTTCCCCTAAATTAAGCTCCTCAGTTCAGATGCTGTTGCACAAGACAAGGAGTGTGCTGGGTGAAAGTCACCTTCGGTTTTTTGAGCTAACATTACCTTCCGTTTTAATAAGCGATTTTTACACTTTAAAAAAAATGTTGATTTATTTTTGAAGGAGAGAGAGACAGCGTGTGAACGGGGAAGGGGCAGAGAGCGAGGGAGACACAGAATCCGAAACAGGCTCCAGGCTCCGAGCTGTCAGCACACAGCCTGATGCGGGGCTCCAACTCACAAACTATGAGATCATGACCTGAGCTGCAGTCGGAGGCTTAACTGACTGAGCCACCCAGGCACCCCTAAGCTTTTTTCTTTTTTTTTTTTTCAAAGTAGTTGATTGAGAGAAATCTGGCAAAAACGTCGCAGGCGTGCGCTGAAAGTTACCTGACTTAGGAGATCCAAACCTTAACCTGCAGGAGACAAGCCAACCAGTGTGCGCCAGGGAACCCAGCCCCGGAACCCTAGCGAGGCTCAGGAGAGGCAGGATCGTGAGGAGGAGCCTGGGAACCTGTGAGAGAAGCAGTTAGAGTCCTAGAAAGCCCGCCCACCTCGCCCCTCCCAGCAGCTCTTCCTCATCCTCCGGGTTAGAGACTTACTTTCTGAAGAGGTTAAACCAACGTGACCCTAGTCTTAGATTCACCGAGCACCCCGGGGCCGGGTGTTGTGAAAGCGTATACGCTGGAGGAGACCCCCAGGCTCCCGGATGCTAGGAGACCAAACGATTCCTCTCTGGAGAAACGAGGGCTGCCGATCAGCTCAGTCCCGTCTCACTCCTAAATGTGGATAGATAGGCAGAGGTCGCTAGGCATCTGGGGAAATCTCATTAAGATGGTAGTGTGTCCCTCAAACAAAGACAGGGCGTTAGCAAATTAGAAGCCAGGGGTCCTAAAATAAAATAATATGACTTTTAGCTGTAAAGAGTAAAGGAAACAGAAGGAAGACAGTTATAAAAGAAATAATACAAGGACATTCCCTAGCACTGAAGAACACGCATCTATTAAAAAGGTCCACTGAGGGACCAGGATAAAAAATTTAAAAACATTGACAACAAATCAACAAAATGAAAAGGCAACCTACTGAACAGGAGAAAAGATTTGCAAATCACACATCTGATAAGGAGTTAATATCCAAAATATGTAAAGAACTCATACAACTCCGTAGCCAAAAAACAATCCCATTAAAAAATGGGCAGAGGCTCTGAACAGATATTTTTCCAAAGAGGACGTCCAGATGGCCAACAAGTACATGAAAAGGTGCTCAGTCTCACTCATCCTCAGGGAGACGCAAATTAAAATCACACTGAGATATCACCTCACACCTGTTAGAATGGCTAAGAAGGTTAGGTGTCTTCAAAAAGACAAGAAATAAATGTTGATGAGGATGTGGAGAAAAGGGAATCTTCGTGCACCGTTGGTAGGGATGTAAATTGGTGCAGCCGCTGTGGAAAACAGTATGGAGGTTCCTCAAAATATTGAAAATAGAATTACCATATTATCCAGTAATTCCACTTATGGGAATTTATCCAAAAGAAATGAAAAGATACCTGCACCCCCATTTCACTGCAGCATTATTTACAACAGCCAAGACATGGAAGCAATCGAAGTGTCCATTCATGAATGAATGGATAAGAAGGTTTGGTTCATGCACATGAAATATTATTCAGCCACGAAAAAGAAGAAAACTTTGCCATTTGCAACCACATGGATAGAAGTTGAGGGCATTATGCTAAATAAAATAAGGCAGACAGAAAAATATAAATACTGTACGATTTCACTTATAGGTAGAATCGAAGAAACCACCCCTCCCAAAAACAACGACAACAAAAAT
The DNA here is from genome assembly GCF_022837055.1 of Prionailurus viverrinus. Lineage (NCBI taxonomy): Eukaryota > Metazoa > Chordata > Mammalia > Carnivora > Felidae > Prionailurus > Prionailurus viverrinus. The sequence goes on from NC_062571.1 coordinate 16,955,972, forward strand.
CAGTTAGTTCATGGATACAGAGAAGAGATTGGTGGTTCTCTGAAAGGGGTTTGGAGATGCGTGAAATAGGTGAAAGCAGTTTATAGGTATACATTTCCAGTTATGAAATGAGCAAGTCAGGAAGATGTAATGCACAGCATAGTGACTTTAGTTAATACTGTATTGCATATTTGAAAGTAGATAGATTTGATCTTGAAAGTTCTCATCACAAGAAAAAAAGCTTTTAGAACTATGTATGGTGACAGATATTAGCTGAACTTAATTGTGATCATTTTGTAATATATACAGATATCAAATCATTACCTTGTACACCTGAAATTAATATACTGTAATGTCAGTTATATCTCAATTAAAAAAAAAAAAGTGGAAGAGGAATATGGAAGAGAAAAAACAAAAGGATGTAGAATGAGGCCTCCACCTGACATTGCTGGATTTGAAGAAGCCCCAAGCCAAGGAATGAAGGGAGCCTCTAGGAGCTGGGAGAGGCAAGGATACTGATTCTCCTACTAGAGCCTCTGGATCAAGGGGACACCTTGATTTTATCCTAGCAAGACTCCTTTCAGATTTCTGACCTTGGCAACTGTAAGATCATAAATTTGTCTAAGCCACAAAAACAAAACAAAACAAAACATAAAACACAACAAAGCACATCACCTGAAATTTCAGAAAGTATAAAAAACAGATCCTAAAAACTTCCTGAGAAGGCAAATAGTTTGTATTCAGGAATCAGAATGTTCTTTTGACTTCAGAGAAAAATAACTTTAGAAACTAGAAGACAATGGAGAAATACGCTTTTCAAAATTTTCGTAGAAAATTATTTCTAAACTAGAATTTCTATACCCAGCTAAATTGTCAGACAACTGTGGATGGAAAAAAGACAAGGTGATGTCTACAACATTAATCCCTCCTACAGCTGGAAGATAGGCTTCACTAGAATTGATAAACAAAAGGGAATAAATGTGACCCCAAAGAGGGGAATCCACCACAGAAAAGTGAAGGGAATTGTCAAGAGAACAGTGAAGGGAAATCCCAGGTTGACAGCTGTGCAGCAGGTCCAGAGATGGCTCTAGAAAAAAATGATGCTTGAATCTATTTTTTTTAAGCCTATTTATTATTATGAGAGAGTGCACATGTGCGTGCATGGTGGGGAAATGTGGAGAGAGGGAGAATCCCAAGCAGGTTCCATGCTGTCGGTGCAGAGCCTGAAGCAGAGCTCGATCCTATGGACCATGAGATCACGACCTGAGCTGAAATCAAATCGATGCTCAACCGACTGAGCCACTCAGCTGCCTAGATGTTTGAATTTGTCGATGGGAGATTTGTGCTTCTGTCAGAGTTGGTAACTTAGAAAAAAAGAAAGAAGAAAGAAAGAAAGAAAGAAAGAAAGAAAGAAAGAAAGAAAGGAAAGGAATGAACAAAGTCAAACGATACATCAAAATCTACTTTCTACCCTACATTGAATGTTCCCATTCTATTAATGGAAGAAGAGATGTAGGGAAAAGTTGTGATTTCCAGCACCGCTCAGCTGAACTTGGAACATGACAGGTGTCTGTGGATGAGGTACTGGGGCAGCGCACAGCATGATGCTGTTGGGCTGAGCAGCTGGGCTGAGGCACATGCATCTGCAGCCACAGAAACCACCTGAAAGCATCCAATCTCATCTTCTTTGAGAAGCCAACTAGGGTTTGTCCCTGTCAGTAGTAGTAGTAGAAGATAATAAGTAGATAGATAAGATAAAGATAAGTAGAAGTGTAATAAGATCACACTTATTGCCAAAGACTGTTTCAAATATGCTACCGGCATTTCTATTTCTTTTTTTAAAAATTTTTAAATTTACATCCAAGTTAGTTGGCATATAGTGCAATAATGATTTCAGGAGGAAGTTCCAGTGATTCATCCCCTACTTATAACACCCAGTGCTCATCCCAACAAGTGTCTTCCTTAGTCCCCTTACCCATTTAGCCCATTTCCCCACCCACAACCCCTCCAGCAACCCTGTTTGTTCTCTATATCTAAGGCTCTCTTATGTTTTGTCTCCCTCCCTGTTTTTATATTATTTTTGCCTCCCTTTCCTTATGTTCATCCATTTTGTATCTAAATACCACATAGGAGTGAAGTCATATGATATTTGTCTTTCTCTGACTTATTTCACTTAGCATAATACTCTCCAGTTCCATCCATGTAGTTGCAAATGGCAAGATTTCATTCTTTTTGATTGCCGAGTAATACTCCATTGTATATATATACCACATCTTCTTTATCTATTCACCAGTTAATGGACATTTGGGCTCTTTCCATACTTTGGCTATTGTCGATAGCGCTGCTATAAACATTGGGGTGCATGTGCCCCTTTGAAACAGCACTCCTGTATCCTTTGGGTAAATTCCTAGCACTGCAATTGCTGGGTCACAGGGTAGTTCTGCTTTTTAATACTGTTTCCATACTGTTTTCCAGAGTGGCTGCACCGGTTTGCATTCCCACCAGCAGTGCAAAAGAGATCCTCTCTCTCTGCATCCTCGCCAACATCTGTTGTTGCCCGAGTTGTTAATGTTAGCATTCTGACGGGTGTGAGGTGGTATCTCATTGTGGTTTTGATTTGTATTTCCCGGATGATGAGTGATGTTGAGCATTTTTTCATGTGTCTGTTAGCCATCTGGATGTCTTCTTTGGAAAAGTGTCTATTCATGTCTTTTGTCCATTTCTTCACTGGATTGTTTTTTGGGGGTTGAGTTTGGTAAGTTCCTTAGAAATTTTAGAAATTTCTTTTTGCTTTTTGAAGTAAGCTCTGCACCCAACATGGGGCTTGAACTCATGACCCCGAGATCAAGAGTCCCATGCTCCACTGACTGAGCCCCCCAGCATTCCCGTTTCTCACAGCCCAAGAGGGATCATCATCCCTAGTTGATGGATAAGGAAGCTGAGGCTTTGAGTATAAGTAAATCCTACAAGAACACAGGGCTAGCAGATGGCAGCGTTGGATTTCAAACCCGGTTGGGTTCCAGACCCTGCATTCTCAGCTGCGACATTGTGTTGGGATAGCAGACTTGGAAAGCCACATGCTAGGGGCCTTTCTACCCACTTCAAAGCAGTGGCAGCTTCAGGATTTATAGATGGGATGGAGTGGAAGGGTGTAGGCACAGCAGTGTGGTCTGAAACCACGTGTGTGTAAAGGAGCACATGTGGGGTAGGATAGCATGCTTTGAAAGTACGTTAGCATAGGGAGCACGCTATTCCCCCAAACTTTAGGTTTGCCTGGGTGATCCCAGGGGGTTTTAGGGGAGCAGAGCCTCTGCTGCAAAGCCTCGTTTGGTTTTGGCCACCCCCGCCCCTCTTCCTGCCCCTCTCTTTATCTGCTTATTTGCTGGCTCGGATGTCAGAGCTGGCCAGGAGACAAGTCCGTCGCCACCTGTGCCCAGAACCCCAGGCTTTGCCCCCAGACCTGAAACGTGTTAAATGTAAACAAGTCGTCTTACTCAGTTTTCAACATTTATATGCATAGCACGACTGTCATGGAGAAAACCAAACCACCAAAATCGGCTGTATGGGGACTCTTTCGAAGGCACATCTACTCGGGAGGAATTGGCCAGGGTCCCAGGTTGCCAGCTGCTTTGAACTCACTCTCCCTGGATGGTCAGCTTTGTATCCCCGTCTAGCTGGCATGCCATGAAATCCTTTGCCAGGAACACTGTTTAATTGACTTCTTGTTGTCAACACACATAAATCTCTGGCTTTCCATACAAGCAGAGCCACACAGAGGGCCCCTCTGCCACCAACGTGTGGACCAGCACAGCAGCTCTCCACAATCTGCACGTGCAGCAGAAACCGCCTGGCCTCTGCAAAACAAATGCACGTTCCAGGAATCTGGATACAGCAAGTCCTGGCACCACATGCCGAAACCTTCCAACATTTTCCATGGCACTTACGTTCCAGTTCAAATGTCTTACGAGAGTCCCTCAGTCCCCATGTGTTAACCCTGCTGCTGTGGACTGAATTGTGAGCCCTGAATTCTGATGCTGAAGCCCAAACTCTCCCAAACGTGACTGTGGAGAGGGAGCCTTTGGGAAGTCATTGGGGCTACACAGAATAACGAGGGCAGGACCACCGTGTGCGCTCACAGCAACATGGTGGCCTCCGACAAGCCCAGAAGAGAGGCCTTGGAATGAAACCTACCTTGTTGGCACCTTGATCTTGGGACTTTCAGCCTCCAGAACTGTCAGAAAACGGATTTCTGCTGTTTAAACCACCCAATCTGGTATTTCGTTATGGCAGCCTAAGCAGACTAATACACCTGCCTTTCTTTTTAATTCCGCTGCCCACGACTGTGGTTTCAGCCACGTTGGCCTTTCGGGTTCTCCAGAACTAACCCCAGAACACTGTGATCACCCTTCTCTCAGCACACTCTGCTCCTCTGTCCCCGCTCTGTCCCCCCAATCCCACACTTGGAGGGCTGGCACTCATCTTAATTCTTAGCTTAAATGCCACTCCCAGTGGTGGCTGGCTGTCACAGTTTTTGGTGTCACCCATCTTATTTCGAACTCTTCTCCTGGATTCTTAAGCCTATTTATGATCAATCACATAACGTCTCTTTGTTGCACATACTTTCTCCAATGCAGCTTTATTGCTTAAGGCCCCTGGGTGGCAAGCTTTCATGTAAGCTGGCTGATTTATCACACACCTCTGTCAAACTGGTACTTGTTTGACGCCACGTGAGGTGAAGGAAGCCACAGGAAATATAGGTGTGCCACTTCCGACAGCCACCGCCTTTCGTGCTGATGTCACACTGCAATTCAACAAGTCGGTGTAAATGTATAATACATGTAACAAGTTAGTGAAATAGGAGCTGGGCTTTGTTTTTCCAAACATGTTTCCAAAAGACTGTTTTATTTTAAAACACACACAGAGTCGGACACAGATGCCTTTTGAACCGTCACGGTGGAGAGAGTTACACTGATTGCTTACACCGGCTACCTCTTCCTCTCTGCCGAGCCCATGGCTCTCACGTCTCGTGAAGCACGAGCAGATGACTCTCTTCCTTCATATCACTGCTTGCTGGAATAAGAGTCCTCAGATGACAGCAATTATGTGACCACATTTCGCATAACTGTTTGGCAATTATTAAAGTTTTGCAGTTGCCGGCTTTCCTAGGGGTATCTTACAACCTAAGGAAAAAAAACCAGCTCATGAAATGACCTTGAGTTTGCCCATCCCCATACAGCTGTTTAAGCCTGACACCTGTGTGGTTTCACAGGCTGACAAAGCCCCGATGGAGACACCTGCCTGTCCGCAGGGGAAGCAGCAGCCCCTCCCCTGCTCTACTCCCACCCCCGTCCCACTGGCCAGGCCCAGAGCCAGGATTAGAACCCAGTCTGCTTTCTGAACTTCCAGCCTCCTATGTTGTAGTACATCCACACCCACGTTACATTTGCCATCCATGATTAAGAAATCCATTCTGTCATCCTCACTGAATGAGGGTTTTATTTAGGGTTTGTTTTGGTTATACGCACCTCTTACCAAACTAAAAGATTGCATGTTCTGAGATTGCAGACATAATATGACAGAAGACTGGGATTTCATCATTCATATTTTCTTCAGCAAGAAACTAGCATTCCCACCTTCGCTATTTATGTCAACCATTCCTTTGTCCGTCTACCCTTTCTCTTCAACCCTTCTCTGTCAGCCACACGCCCCGTCCTGGTTTTCCCTTCATCCTGGCGGACAACTGCCTAAAGCTCTTTCATGTAGGTTTGACAAATGTACTGAATTTCATGTAGGGGTAACAAAACTGCTACTTGTAAGAATATCCACTCAACGATGTAGTGCTTATTCAATATAATCAGCAGACAAGTATTTTTTTTCAGATGCTAACACTCTCCCCTTCTAAAACTATCCCATCATTCCTATGAGAAATGTTTGCTATCTCCTCTGACCTTTAGATCTCTTTGCATACCATAAACAAATGACCCTGCCTTTCTGGACTGGATTATTTGTTGATAAGCCAATGGCATCTGGAGAAGAGTAAGGCTGGATTATTCTCCCAAGGAGGTGCTATCGGCCCCTATTCTGAGTTCAGAAAGTCTATATGCTGTGAACACTGACCCCAACCCTTTACCGGGGAAAGAAGGGATCCAAGAGTAGACAGGGAGAAAATGAATCCAAGGACTCGGATGAGAGGTATTTTCTCCATGTCCAATAAGACTGGATGTGAAGGGTCCAGATCTCAGACCCTGATTAGTTATGCTAGAAGCTGGTAATTTTTTTTTTAATGTGTATTTATTTTAGAGAGAGAGAGCATGAGCAGGGGAGGGACATAGAGAGGGAGACAGAGGATCCAAAGTGGGCTCTATGTTCACAGCAGCGAGCCCAATGCGGGGCTTGACCTCACGAACCAGGAGATAATGATCTGAGCTGAAGTTGGACGCTCAACTGAGTCACCCAGGTGTCCCTGAGGCCGATAATTTTTTAATTTAATGAAAAAAATTTTAAGTAGGCTCCATGTGGGGCTTGAACTCATGAGCCCTAAGATTAAGATCTGAGCTGAGATCAAGAGTCGGACAATTAACCGAGCCACTCAGCTGCCCCACATAATTTCTTTTAAAGGTTTGGTTTTCAAGTAATCTCTACACCTGGTGTGGGGCTCAAACTCAAACTCTGAGATCAAGAATTGCACGCTCCACCTACTGAGCCAGCCAGGCGTCCCTAGAAGCTGATAGTTGTTATGTTGTGAGGAGACTGCCCATTTTATGCTTGCTGTGTGTTCTCTGCACTTTGTCCTCACTTCCCTTTGGAAAAACCTAGATAATATAAATAGTTCTCTTTATATTAAAACTCTACTGTTGTTCATTTTGATGAAGTTTCTGGTGCCACAGTATATTTTCTTGTTTTACTGCATGGTGATAAATACAATGTGAAACCACATATGTCACTAAACTGTACTTACCAAGCATTTCTTCTAATTTTGTCGTGGCAGGTTCATTCACATTAAATACACTGTGACTATTTCTAGGGGAAGAAAATGCAAAAAACTCTTATCGCATAAACTTGGGTGGGGGGAATGTTCATTATTTATACAGTCAATGTTCATTATTTATACAGTAAGACTACTTTTCTTTTGTTTTCAAGTTTATTTTATTTTTTAGTAGTAATCTGTACACCCAGTGTGGGGCTCGAACTCACGACCCTGAGATCAAAAGTTGAATGTTCCACCGACTGAGCCAGCCAGCCGTCCCTAAGCTTGACCGCTCTTACCTTCATTCACTCAGAAGAGGAAACATCTAACGATCTGCACATACACGGATGTATTTAGGTATTGCACGTGGGCATATACAAGTGTATACATGCACACACACTCTACTGTGCTCCCCCAAAATCTTTCTTATAATTAATCTATACATTTCAATATTAGGTCAAAGCCAAACTGCTGGCCTAAAACACTTTTTTTGCCTCAGTATCATTTTTATTCATATCCACATAAAATTTGCACAGTAACTCATACTGACGTGACCCATCAGCAGATGGGTGAGGGAGGTATGGTATAATGTTTACAGATCATCTATTTCTACGACTTTGTCTGGATTCGGGGCTCAATTGTCATTAGCCGTCGCCGCCCCTTCAGCACCCATGCGATCCCACGCAGTACTTACACTTTCTTCTTCTCTACCACACCTAGCCTCACAAAAGCTGCTAAGGCATTTTTCTGTACATCGGAAGACAATACGTCGTAACACTGCGAGGCACCTGGGACAGAGAAAGAAGTGAGTGGACCACTTCTTGTTTTCAACCACAGGAAATCACCACCCGCAGGGGTGTGACTGACCTTGATCAAGAAGCCCACTGGTGAATTTTCTAACTCCATCCAAATACTGTTTCTCGGTGAAGTAGTCTTCTTCTTCGTACAAGAGGTATTTGCAAATTATCTGGTTTTAACAGAAAGAGAAAAAGGCAGCCAAATACAATAGGACAGCCAGTAACGTGATAGTGCCCCTCGTCACAGAAAGATACTTTATGTAAGAGCAGAATAAATGCCCTCCAAGGTTTGGGCACAGAAAAGCCACAGAATTCTTGGGTCCCTCTTGAGCTCGTATCACTGCTTATAGTTAGAAAAAAGAGTTTGAAATAGTATTGACATTTATTAAAATACAATTTCTCACTTTGAGGGGTTGCAAATTACGTGAATCACCATCAGCTTAACAGATCTTACACTGCTTAGGAAGAGAGGACCGAAAGTTTTCCAACTGTTTTTTCTCTAAAAACACCTAATAGGCCCCAAATGCTGATGGCTTCTAGCACAGAATGGTACTTTGAGATAGAAGGAGCATTTATCATTTATCTACTAAGTGCCAGACTTTGTACAAGAACTATTTCATAGGCCAGAGCGCCGCTCTGCCAGGAGGTCAGTCCCGGGTGCCTCTAACCGGTGCACAGAGCTCAGAAACAGAGCCCTCTTCTTGCAAATATGTACAGTCCCTTGAGAGCTTCCACTGCAAACTCCCCTTCTCCCTTTGAATCCTGGCACAGTTCCTGCCGGGCATATAGACCCTCCCCCTCTCGAAGCACTCCTAGAGCTCTGACACACTCTTTCTGATACTTGCACCCCAACCTTTCCTTTCCCTTCCAACATCAGCCTTTAGTGATAGAAATAATTTGTGTAGAAATTCTGATAGAAATGACTTTCTGTATCATTCAAATCTTGCATTTACCGCGCGCCTATGATGTATCAAACACCTTGCTACGTGCTACGAAAACAGCTGTTAAGATACAGCATGACAGTGCTTGGGTGTAAGTGTAGTTATGTGGCGTCATAAAGCTGCTACCCTCTGGGGTCTGAGAGGGTGAATCACCTGAGAGGTGAATCTTTCACCCTATTGATCAATCTCCCTACCGTTCCACCATTCACCTGGGGGAGACACTTGCCCTTGGGACCAGAAGGAAGTACAGGCTGGGGGGATCTTAGTTATACCGGATATGGGAGGATGAAGCAGAACTTCCTAAGAGTTACATACCTGGTAAGATTCCACAAAAGGTTTAAAGAGGCCTATTAAAAATTCTAAGACAGGATTTCCTTTCGGGGTAACTAGGATGTCCCTTGTTGTCACTTGTATTGTCTCACTTTTACAGAGCAGGTAACAGCCTTCTTCAAAGTCCTGGGAAGGAAGAGGAGAAGACAGAGTGCATCCACTAATTTAGGTTAACGGGGACACTGAGAGAACACCAGTTAATTCCACAACCCTTCCGGAAGGTTCTGGCTGTTAGCAGCCAGAGAAGCGTGTGTGCTAACACACAAAATGCGGAACCTCAAACAGCAAACACACAGAAGATTCATAAGCCTTAGAAATCATGACCCGGGGGATGGATTTTCTCACTCTGCATGGCCACACTCCTTACATTCCAACAGGAAGGACATACAGCAGGGCCTCAAAATATGTGGGGTTATGCTTATGCTCAAAATCTGCTGCCCTCATTTTCAACTGAGGAAAACCTGTGCTCCCTGGCACAGCGTACAGAAACCTAACTACTTGCCATCCTGGTACACCGCCCGCCGCGGCAAACCAGCGGGCCAGCAAACTACCGGGAATCTGGGAGCCCGATTCCTCATGAGCTGTCTATACCACTGGGTAACACTACTGCTCGCCAATCTCAAAGCAAGAGGCCCGGCACATTCCAACAAGTTGTTAACGGGAAAATGTGTGGCAGTCGGTAAATTTTGTTTTAAGTTTATTTACTTATTTTGAGAGAGAGAGAGCCAGAGAACCAGGCAGAGCGAGTGGGGGAGGGGCAGAGAGAAAGGAGACATAGAATTCCAAGCAGGCTCCATGCTTGCCAGCACGGAGCCCAACATGGGGTTCAAACTCACGAAACCGCAAGATCATCACCTGAGCCTAAACCAAGAGTTGGACGCTTAATGAACCAAACCACCCAGGTGCCCCTGCTGGTTGGTAAATTTTTAACAAAACGGTGTTGATTTATTTACAGTGGCTGCACTGAAGGTTGAAAGAAAGACTCTCTTCTCACCAAATAAGCCCTACATTACTGATTAAACTTGACCAAGAACCAAAACAGAGCTTGCTGAGCTGTGAGTGTCCAAGTGTCTCTTTAATTCTGCCAAATGAAGCCTTGGAGAAAGGGAGGTCACACTCGTGGATACAAGCCTACCATTTCCAGAACTCACACTGTGAACACACTTGGGCTCTTCGGCTGTAAGGATTTACCTTGACTGTGTTTCCTGGAAGGAAGATGAACTCATCTGAAAAAACACTGACCAGGAAGCGAAAGCAACCGTAGACATCCTCTGGAAATAAATTAATTACATCAAATTACAACATTGCTTTTGAAGGGAGTACCAAGAAGTCCACGACTTTCCAAAATGCACTGCTTCAAAGGCATGTTATTCAAAGCCAGGGCCAAGAATTAGGGCCCCCAAAGGAAGTTATAACCAATCCAAATTTTACGTACAGAACAAACTATAGTTTAGCAGTTTCAATAGTTGAATCTTAATCACAACTAGGCCTCAAACCAGTCAGTTTGGTGACGAACGAGATGCCACATTTCTTGGACGCTAGGGTCCTTCACTTTCCCCTGCCCATGGTTCCTTAGTAGAGAAGGAAAGCAATGACTTACTTCAGTCCCTTCTCTATTCATATTTCCGGCTGTCTTTACTATATTTTTAGCACTAGAAGACACACAGTAGAAAATACGGATTCTCCAGACACGTAGGTCTACCTCGCCCATCAACCACAGAGCCTTCTTCATTTTTCTGACATATGCTATGAACTTCTCATTAGAAGAATATACAGACGCATGGACAGGAAATGTTGCCTCCAATTTTAGGGTGTCCCTAACACTCTAGAAGACCATGCATGTGATCCTTAGTTGTGAATGAATTTCAATGTAAGAAGCCTCAGATCAAGATTTGAGTTTCCTGGGTCTTGAACTAAATTGTCTGACTTCTCTCCAGGGCCATTTCCCCATCCACAAAATGAGGGCATGGACACAGGACCCTTGAGGTTCATTCCAATGCTAAAGGTCTATGGTTGGCACCGATAATTCTATCTTTGGAGCTTTGAAAAACAAAAACAAGCACAGCAATGTGTGGGCCACAGTCCAGACCCACTGAATCAGAACAGGGCTCGCCCTTAGTAATTCCAGCATAGCCTGGGTAGAAAACCCCTGACCTCGACTACAGGTTCCGGTGGACAAAAACGGTTTTATTCATTGTTTACACTCCTCATCGCCACTGGGACGTTACTGGGTATCTAGTAAGCACTCCTGCGCTGCTGGATTGTTGTGCCCATGCTGACCGGGACATGGACAGCCGTGCTCTAGTCCCAGAACCTTCCTTAGGTGATTAGGTACCTTTCCAGGCCTCACTTCCCTTACTTATAAATGGAGAGGTTCAGGTTAGATGATTTCTTAGGTCCCTTTCAACTCCCAAATGTTAAGTGGATGGCCATGTATTTAGGGAACAAGCCTAGCTTCTTCCGAGTACACAGGGCCCCTTTGATGGTGTCTGGGACGCACACATGTGGCTGAGCGTGATAAGGCTTCAAATGCTGCTCCCTATATACGGAGCTGAACGGCCAGGTCTCTTCTAAAGTTCAAGACCACATTCCCGAAAGTTACCTTTCCGCAACCCGGGTGTCATGTGCAGTGCCATGGCTACTAAGGAAGGGCGGACAAAAATGTTGAGCAACTGGTTCCTGTAAGCTGAGCACATGAGGAGAGTGATATGCTGGAAGAGAAGCCCATGGACCACTTCTGAGTCTCCGGAGTCCACGTTCAGAACCACCTGGTCTTTGACAAGGCTGGCGATGTTGGAATGCAGAAGAAGGCTGGACTGGATAACTTCTTCAGCAGCTTCATTATCTACACACAAAGACAATGCGTTCAGGCAGCAAAGAAATGGGATGGGTTCCCTGCTGGGAGTCTTAGGCCAGTGCATGCATCAACGGTAGGGACCTGACAGATTTACTTTCAAGCACCAGGTTCTGGTTTTAGGCTCTACCAACTGAAGTAATGATACCCTACATGAAAGATACCTATTTCTTTCTCTCTTTCTTTTTTAAGTAATCTCTATGCCCAACATCGGGCTCAAACTCACAATCCTGAGATCAAGTGTCACATGCTGTTCCCATTGAGCCAGCCAGGTCCCCTGTGAAGGATATTTTCCAAAAGGAGTATAAACTCTGAGGACATTTAATGCACTTTCTTATCTACCCCTAAATTGTCAGCCACTCTGAAATGCATATCAATTCCCAGTCTAAAAACCAACACTTCCTCAGGAACCAAGGGTATCCAGAGTTTTGTAATAGCAAGTTACAGGATAAGAAAATCACATGCATGTGAATTCGCAAAATACTAAGATAAGAAGGCTCATGATGAAAACATACTTCACTCTCTCTCTCTCTCTCTCTCTCTCTCATACACACACACACACACACACACACACACACACACACACCCCTTGCTTAGACCAATTAATTCCAAGATGGCAAGAATATTGCTTTGCAGCTTTGCTGGTGAACAAAGGGTAAACCCAGAGGCACTCCCCTAGCACCAGGCTTCCCTGGGCACAGGCGGACCCTGAGGAGGTTTTCTGGTTTTTTCACATCGGAGAAAACTAAAGAACTGAGCCCCTAACAGATGCTGGTAACTTACCACCTGACACCATGCTGGCCTAGAGAAGGCCAAGAAGTTAGTATTACAGAAGCGTAAGGAAGAGATGGTGATATTTAACCAACATTCTTGGCAAGGGAAATCATTTTACTGTTTCCCTGAGCCAAAGAGCTGGTTGCCGGGTATGTAGCCAGGCACACTGGTCAAGCTGGGCAAAGTCTGCTAATGCTTTGCGGAAGAGACAACTGAGGGGTGTGGGGTTTCCTTCTGGACTCGATCACATTGCTCTAGATGCACGTGTCTTGTCTCCGCTTGCTCAAGGTAATGACATATGGTAATGTTATATACACGATATAATATGACATGGCATAATGATACATGTATCATGAAGACCACTTGATAGGAGAATGCTTAGAATACGTGGTAAGTGGAGTAAGGAAGAAAAAAGGAACTGAACGGATATACCACATTCTGAATCAGAAATCATATTTAATCACTCTATTACTGTTACTTAGATACCAACAGACTCTCACTCTATAATAACTTATTTTAGTTGCTGAATAGATACTCTTAGCTACAGACTGGCCTACTTCTTCCATCTTGAGAAAACAAAAACGCTTGCAAAGACAGGTGTCTAGGTTTTCACATGCTCCTGGGCCAAGTAGGAGTCAGCACTTTACCTACGCTTTTCTCATGATTTTCTACCTGAATCACACTCAACGTGTCCTTTGCCGCCCACGGGAACATGTGTCTGACTCATCTTTGTTTCCCTACTGGTGACCACTATTCAAGGCGATGGCCACTTCTGCTGGCAGTTCTGCCTAAACACCTCATAGCCCTACCTCAGCTCTGCTATTGCCTTGTTCAGGCTCCTTCCCTTCCCATTCGTGTGGCCCAGCTTGAAAACGGACACTGGTTGTTTTCTACAGTTGTTTGCAGTCATGTTTCCCTGCTTAAAATCCTCGACTGTGGGGTGCCTGGGTGGCACAGTTGGTTAAGTGCACAGCTCTTCATTTCAGCTCAGGTCGTGATCTCACGGTTCGTGGGTTCAAGCCCTACATCGGGCTCTGTGCTGACAGCATGGAGTCTGCTTGGGATTCTCTCTCTCTCTCTCTCTCTCTCTCTCTCTCTCTCTCAAAGATAAATTAAGGGGCGACCAGGTAGCTTAGTCAGTTAAGTGTCCGATTTCGGCTCAGGTGATATCTCACGGTTCGTGAGCTTGAGCCCCGCATTCGGCTCTCTGCTGTCAGCACAGAGCTTGTCAGAGCTTGCTTCCGATCCTCTGTCTCCCTCTCTCTCTGCCCCTTTCCCACGCTTTCTCTCTCCAAAATAAATAAACATAAAAAAATAAATAAACTTAAAAAAAAATCTGCAATTGAGTCCCGTAAACTACAGCTTCCAGTCCAGATCCCCCAGGCAGCAGGCCCAGCTAACCCAGCCTGTGTCCACATCTTTACCTTCCATCATCCGTCTCCCAGAGCCAACACTGTAAGCTCACCCACCCACCTGCAGGCCAGCATCACCGTGATGCGGTGCTGTTGCACCATTTCACGTTTCCCAATCCCTACGTTAGCAATCCCTTGCCCGCTCGTCTTCCAGAATGGCTCCTGCTTTTCCATCAAGATCGGTTCAAAAGTCATTTCTATGAAACCTTCCCCGAGCGTGGCCCTTCCCTACACAGGGGTCTCAGCAACGTTCTGCGGTCCATTCAAAGTTCTTTGTGTGTGTTTCGCTGGCCCCGCTTCACTAGATGCCCCGCCCCTGCCTTCCACACGCCAGGAGGACGTCCCACACAGGGGTTGCGCCTTGTTCTCTCTGGCCTCTGGGTAGTTCCCAGCACCCACCAGGCACTCAAGAGGTTTAATGAGTGACCAGTGGGGAGCTATGAACGGATTACATTTCCATCTGTGGTCTCTGCAATTTTGACTCAAAGAGATTGGAAACAGCTAAAGCTAACACTTGGCACACACGTCCCAAACTCCCGGCGAAGTGTTTATAACGCCAATGAGGGCTTTACAAAGTTGTCATTTTCTGAGAATCGTATAAAGGTCCACGAGACTGGCCCTTTGGTCCTTTTGATGGGGTGAATCGAATGGGCTGCAAATCTAATGTGGTTTAAAACGAGGTGGGTGTATTACACTGACCACGGTGAGCAGTGAGTAATGCGTAGAACTGTCCAATCAAGGCTGCACACCTGAAACAAAACACGTGACGCTAACTGTATTTTAGTAAAAAAAAAAACAAAACAAAAAACTTTGAAAAAATAAAAATAACAAGAAGTGGGTACGGAGGGAGGAATATGCGGAGGAAAGAAGATTCATCCACTCTCCACCCTGCTAGGTGCCAAGGAGGCAGCATTTTAATTAACATACCCAGAGTCTCATAGGAAGAAGTGACACGTAAGCAATTGTTCTCAAATAATCAACATACTGTATTCAGTGTCCCCCAGTGATAAAAACAAATGACGTTTTCTTCCTGTCTGGGGCGCCTGGGTGGCTCAGTCAGTTAAGCATCGACTCTTGATTTGGCTCAGGTCATGATCTCACAGTTTGTGAGTTCAAGTCCCTCATAGGGCTCTGTGCTGAGCCTGTGGAGCCGGCTTGAGATTCTCTCTCTCCCCCTCTCTCTGCCCCTCCCCTGCTTGCTCTCTCTCGCTCTCAAATAAATAAACTTAAAAAAAAAGTTTTCTTTCTCTCTGAGCAAAGCTTTGCTCGGTGTCCTGTGTAGGTGTTTCATGTCTAGGTGACAGCTTTTCCAAATTAAGAAACAAAAAGCAAGCACGCTCCTCACATACATCTCACATACGTACCGGGCCAGGTGAGAAACCCCCCGAAGGCCTGGGTTAAGCTTTTCAGCCATAAAGTCTTCTCCACCAGAGCGTCAAAGTCCATGGAAGGCCGGTTCTGAAGCAGAACAGCAGCCATGAGGGCCCACGGGCTCAGAACCAGGTTTTGAATTTGCAGAAGCTGCATTTTATAGGCAACTTCAGTGACAAAGGCATGCATGTCCTCTGACTGTTTCTGAGGGATATACCTATAAGAAAGAACAGGGAACAACAAATTACAGTTTTGCTACCCACATTGATGTGAATGGTGGGGGAGGGGAACGGGAGAAGGCAGACCCTTTAGAAGGCTTCTCATTCTTTCTGCCAACCCAATTCTCTCAGGTCACAGTGCAAGAATATACTTTCACTGTGGTGTCATCTGTCCCTCTGTCTCTACGGTATGCTCTTGAGAGGTGATAAAATACACTCAGGGGGACACAGTCCTATTCTTCCTGGTTCCAGGCAAAACAACTTCTGTTGTTTTATAACTAGGATGTATCACTTCCTCTGTGAAACCTGATGCCTCCCCCAGTGGACTGAACTACTCTGCCCTCTCAGAATTCGCTCGCTGCCCTTTGAACACCTCTCTCACAGAACACACCAGCTTACGTGGTAACCGCTCGTGCCTGCCCTGGATGGGCTACACAGCTTGCCTGACTGCTACGCCACTCTGCTGAGAAGCTCACGATCCTCACCTGACAGATTCTTCAGGCATGGATCACCAACCTCGGCATCCGATATCAGGAACCGATACAGAACAGGCTGAAGCAGGGACAGGCACAGGACCTGAGAGTGTCCACACCGTAAGGTGGCTTAATGGGAAAGCTAGAGCCAGTGAGGGCACCCCGTCCTACGTATCCGAGATCTATAGCGTGGAGCCTGTGGCGGCATAAAGCTACCATCTGCTTGATCGCCGGCGAGGCCGCCAGTGAGGCACTCCAGCTGCTGCGGAACCACTGGCGCTACGGATGAATGATGAATGAGGATGTGGTCGTGTGAAGCCTGTCTGAGCAGGTGGTTTCTGTCTCCCTTACTTCCCCATGTGTATTTCTCTAAATTAAGAAAATCCAAAGGTGTATCTGCACCTGCAACCTGAAAGAACCTAATACATTTCTGTGCCCATAAAACAATAACCTGTTTTTAAAAAATTACTTGAGAGAGAGAGAGAGAGAGAGAGGGAGGGAGAGCATGCGAGAGTGGGGGAGAGGGGCAGAGGGGAAGGGGGAAGAACAGAGCGAGAATGCCAAGCAGGCTCCACGCTCAGTGCAGAGCCCGACAGTGGGGCTTGATCCCATGGCCCAGGGACCACGATCTGAGCCAAAATCAAGAGTAGCGTGCTCTACCAACTGAGCCACACGGGCGCCCCAAAACTATACCCTTCTTGAGGACTGGGACTCACCGCCATTCATTCTGACCACATAATCCTTTCTAGGATTAACCACACTTTGGCCGACCTACCAATAGTGCTCAACGATTCCCACACACGCAGTACGGGCAGCGCACTGCACACTGTGGTGTAGCGTAGGCGGTAGGGCACTGGCTCCCCTGAGAATGAGCACTGACCTTGCCTATTTGACACACGTATCCTGCAAACGTAATTCTTTAATTGAAGCTTTCTGCTCCTCTGATACGTCATCTCGGATAACTAAGTTGCAGTCCTAGAAGGGGTCAACTCAAGAATCACAACTACCCTTCCAGATTTTCATCCTAATCTCTATGTCGGTTATGAAAACACAGGTCTTGCACCTTGGAATCAAGTTATACGGGCTCCGACTCATCCTTCCAGCTGCCAGAGATCGAAGTGACACAGGGTCTCCGAAGTACACGTGGATATTTCCAAAATTTTCAGAGAGAATCTTCCTGGCTTTCAACAATCCCTAGTGGCGTCATGACAGGGGAAATGGGGATAAACAGGAGTAAGTTCAGAAAGGAGTTGGTGTATAAATGAGCATTTTCTCTGAATTCAAGTAAAATCAAATTCAAATAAAAGTTTGGTTGTCCTAAATTTACGCACAGTTGTAGACTCCTTTGGCTTAGGCACCCCCAGAAGCTCATACGCATAAAGAGTTTCTTCCAATATCTTGTCGTAACTGATGCTAATTGGAACAAGGTACGTATCAAAAACTTCTCTTTTAAAAAATGGTTCCATCACAATATTCAGAAGACCTGTAAACAGGGAGAAAGGGTTTTCCAGATGTATTGAAAAGTGGAGTAAACAAGGGGACACAAACAGGAAGACCCTGAAGTGCGCAATAGACATTAAGCCCATAAATAGAAACAGTTACAACTTAAACAGGCAGGCTTAAAAAAGAAAGAATATCTTGCCAAAAAAAAAAAAAAAAAAAAAAAGTGCCCAGCTGTATCCAGTAGCTGTGACCACACCACATCTTCTGGATTTGTATTCTTCCTTCAATCTCTAAAGGACCTACCAAATTTTGGAGTCAGTGTCTTAGCAGAGCGACTTCTTGTCCCTTCGAGGAAAAATTCAACAGGAGCATAACCATTCTTTAAAGAGAAAACAGAAACAAACAAAACAAAACACAAAACCCATTGCCTAGTCTCAGAGTGAGAAATGCTTTCTCCCCCATACCCAAACCATTTATTTATATATTATATATATGTAATATATATTATTAAATATGATTTTAAAATATAATTATTAAACATAATTATTAAATATAATTTATCGTCAGATTGCCTCCATACAACCACCCAATGCTCATCCCAACAGGTGCCCTTCTTTTCATTCCTTCCCCCAGGCTCCCGACCCCCCACGTCCAGCCTTTGGAACCAACACTGTGCACGCGCAGGGCGCAGGGGCAAAGCACGGGCGAGAGGGCCGCAGGTCACACAGGCTGCGGAGGTCACGTGCGTTCCTGCAGCGGGACGAGAGGCTGAGCGTTCGAGAGGGAAGAATTTAAGCTCCTCCAGCAAGCTCGAGTGAAAAGGAAATACAGCTTGAAAGTACTCGGGAATTATCTGCATTTACCCGTAGCATGGTTTTCACGTATTCAGAGAACACGGCCCAGTAAAGTTTATTGCCACCAAAGGTGCGTCGCATGAAAAAGGCACCCGACATCCGCAGCAGCTCACTGACCATTTTCATTCCGAGGAAGTCTAGGAAATAAATACAGAAGGGGATCATCATTTTTTGCAGGTCTTGGAACTTTCCATAAATACCTCAACTCATTCTATGAAGAAAGATTTCGTGTGTGGAAAACACCCCTATGATATTAATAATTACACTTCCCGGGGCGCCTGGGTGGCTCAGTCGGTTAAGTAACCAACTTCGGCTCAGGTCATGATCTCACGGTTCATGAGGTCGAGCCCCGCATCGGGCTCTGTGCTGACAGCTCAGAGCCTGGAGCCTGCTTTGGATTCTGTGTCTCCCTCTTTCTCTGGCCCTTCCCCTCTTGAGCTCTGTCTCTCTCTTTCTCTCTCTCTCTCAAAAAATAAACATTAAAAAAAATTAAAAAAAAAAATAATAATTAGACTTCCCGACATGAACATCCGTTAAGGACCTCTAACAGTCTGATGGGAGAGGAGGGGCCGTGTGGGCAGGCCAGCTGGGAGGCTACCTCGAGGGCCACTGGGCGCCTTGGCGTTTACGGCCAGACCCACCAGAGACCGTGGCCTCAGTGGGCAAGTGGCCAGCTCAATGATGTCATCATGCCGAGGTCTTCAGTTAGCACTGCTGCCGACCTGGACGACAGACCAGCACATGTGGTCCATGTTGGACAGCTGTCCAGACCGACTTTTTCTTTTTGTTATCCACCTTTCTTTTTTTACCCAGCCTTCTCTGAGTGGCACAGAATAAATCCACCAAGTCCCGGATGAGAGGAAGAGTTCTATCATCAGTTTAAAAACCCTCCTTCTTTCCATTTTCCTTACTTTTCAAATAACTCCCTCACATGTCTGTACAGATGAAAATGCTTTTAAAGTACTTAAGTCCCTGGCTGTTTTCACCTTACTGTTTGCTGCATTTATTAACCAAGGTGTATTCTTGAACCCCAACTTTCCTGGCTGCCTCAAAAGGGAGGTGATAAACAATTATTTGCTTTAGCAATCCTGCTTTTGGGAATCAGTCCTACAGAAGTAAAAACACTCATATAAAAATATGTAAAATTGAAACGGAAGAAGGGACAGGGTATTTTCACCATCACCTTCAAACACCTCAGGAACTATTAAAATCGCGTTGGTGAGTATTTTTTATTTTTGTAATTAAAATAAAAAACGGGGGAAACAATACGTACCCATTCCTGCCGCGATGACTGGTACAGGTAAATCATAGTTGTATAAGAGAAAAGACAACATCAGAAAGTCAATGTAACTTCGATGACTGGGCAGCAGAACAACCGGGTGCTCCTGGATAGCTCGCTGTAGCTTTAAAACAAATGTTCCCTTTTGAATCATTTCAGTTTTCATATTGTTAAAATCACATGCCACATCAGAACAGGAAGGATGTGTGTATACGTACAGAGGGAACACTAAGGAGAACAAGGTCTTTCTGCCTCCCCTGCTACAAACAGAATCCCCTATTACATTTCAGAGTTTTACAGAAATAAGCACACATGATGCAAGAACATTAAAAATGTAAATTGCATAGAAAATAATAATAATAGTGATAAACACTAACATATCAGCGGGGCACCACATTAAGCACTTCACATATGAAGCATTTTACACGCATTGTTTAATTCCACATATTTGTAAAGGAGGCCTAAGCATTAGGTTCCTCATTTGCGACATGGTCGTGCATCTGATCGATGGCCAGGCTGGGGATGCAACTGAAATCAGTCTGAATTAAAAAGTCAGCTAGCTGTCAGGGCACCTGGGAGGCTCGGCTGGTTGAGTGTCTGATGCTTGATTTCAGCTCAGGTCATGAGCTCTCCTTTGGGGAGAATGAGCCCTGCGTTGGGCTCCGTGCTGACAGCGTAGAGCCTGCTTGGGATTCTCCCTCCACCCCCCTCTCTGCTCCTACCCCACTCACACGGGTGCGCTTTCTCTCAAAAAATAAACTTAAAAAAAAAAGGTCAGCTGTTACCCACTGTGCTAGACTGATTGTGTGTAATAAGAGGGAACAAAGCTTCTCTTGGGCAGATTAATGAAAACAAATCTGAATTAGAAGGATAAATGAGAGGTACGGTATTTCTCTATACACTGGACTGGCTGCAGGAAGAATGGGAGCCCTGCAGTTCGAAGGAATTTGAGCCTCCAGATATATTTTGTAGGCTGTCAAGATACCTCAAATACATTCACCGTATCAGTGTGTTATCTGCTTTTCTTTTCTTTTTTAATCTAACTATAATTCGCCAAGGCAAGGTAATGTGTGATCAGTTAAGAAGACATGGCCAGGGGCGCCTGGGTGGCTCAGTCGGTTAAGCATCTGACTTTGGCTCAGGTCACGATCTCACGGTTTGTGAGTTCGAGCCCCACATCGGGCTCTGTGCTGACAGCTCAGCCTCGAGGCTGCTTCGGATTCTGTGTCTCCCTCTCTCTCTGCCCCTCTCCTGCTCACGTTCTGTCTCTCTCTGTCTCTCAAAAATAAATACATGTTAAAAAATTAAAAAAAAAAAAAAAGAAGACATGGCCAGTCAACACCAGTCAAGATTCTCTGGATGGCTTTTTTTTTTTTTTTAAGGTTTATTTATTTTTGAGAGACAGAGAGAGACAGACCACGAGCAGGGGAGGGGCAAAAACTGAGGGAGACACAGAATCCAAAGCAGGCTCCAGGCTCCAAGCTGTCAGCACAGAGACTGCCTGACACAGGGCTCGAACCCACCAACTGCGAGATCATGACCTGAACCGAAGTGGGTACTCAACCAACTGAGCCACCCAGGTGCCCCTCTCTGGGTGGCTTTATCAAACATTCTTTGACAGAGATCCAGAGAGTAAGTCAGCAATCTAGAAAATAGTCAGAAAAGGAAAAAAAGAAGAAATACTTGAAAGTAAATGACTGAATAAAACAAAACCTTAAAAGACATGTACAGGAAGGTCAATGAAGGTGAGAGCTTCTTGGTAAGAGGAAAAATGATATTAAAAAACATAAATGAATAAAAATAGGAAAAGCTCTTCCTTTCAGAGGGAAGCAGGCTGTTAACAACAGTGATGGAATTAGAAAAATCACCATTTCGCAATCATTAGAGTAATAACTGGTTCAGGCAAAAATCATCAGTCAATGTAAAAACTAATGGAGGAAGTAAGGCGGACCCCTCTCGAAGCATCTCTCCACAAGATACTTACTCATTCCAAAGGGAAATACCACCTTAACCAAATGCTGAAAGTGCACATCACCGTGCTCCTGACCTGCTGCGCTGAGAAGGACACAATGTTTTCCCACTGAGAAAACATCACTCGAAACCAAATCAAGGCAAGCTATAAAACAACTGGTCTGGTTTTGTTTTTTGGGTTTTGTTTCCAAAACTAATATGAAACACAAACAAAGGCCGAGTTATTGTTCTAACTTAAAAGGGTCTACAGAGATAAGGAAGCTGAATGTGACGCGTGATAGAGGATTTTCTTTTGCTGTACCAGACATAACAGGGACGACTGGTGGACTACGAATGAGGTCTGTATTCTAGCGTTCAATGTCAGTTTGCTTATTTTGATAACTGCGCAAGATGGGAGTATCCTAACCCCTTATGGGAAAAACACACCGGAGAACTGAGGAAAAGGATGAAGGAAATGTTGGAGGGGAATCCAGGTGAACCGCGTACAGAAATTCTCGGCATTACTTCTGTAACTTTGTGGACATCTGACATTAGGTTAGCCTGTAAGTATTACCTGACTAAGTAACTTAATCTCAAGTCTGAAGATCTGAAAGTGACAAACATCACCCTCCAGAGAGGCAGAGCCTCTTCCG
Source organism: Prionailurus viverrinus (assembly GCF_022837055.1). Taxonomy (NCBI): domain Eukaryota; kingdom Metazoa; phylum Chordata; class Mammalia; order Carnivora; family Felidae; genus Prionailurus; species Prionailurus viverrinus. Next base: position 16,978,267 of record NC_062571.1, read on the forward strand.
GCCTGCTCATTTGGTGCAGAGTGAGATGTCTCTGCGTTGATTGTTATCATGAGGGGTAGAAGAAGAGGTTGTTTTTTTTAACCAGCAATACTCACTTTCTGAATACCTTCTTCATTTACACACACTTTTGAGAAAATTTGTTTAAATATTTTGCTCAGCGCAAAGGCAAAAAACCGGATGACTCCCAGACGCAGTTTGTGGCTCATTTCATCCAAGATCTCACAAACTTCCTCTCGGAGGACATCGACGGATTGAAGGGATTCCTTGGAAAGCTAGAAGGAAAAGGAAAAGCAGGGAGACGTTTCTGTAGGAAAGAAGCCAGAACTGTATTCCCTCAAGCCAGTATGACTAGTTCCAAATGGACCAATACTATATAGCTCAAAAATGCTACGCTCTCTTCTTCATTTAAATTGACATAATTTATTTTCCAATATAACCACAGTAGATAAATGATCCTATTTAGATAACCTCACAGACTAGAAATTCAAAGAGAATCGTCTTTCAAGGATAGTATTTTAGACTAAAGAAAACCTCTCACCTTTCATTTGATTTGTTAATAAGCTTACAACCAAATTCTCTAAAATAAGTTGTTGCCTGTGTATTAGTGTCCTAGAATACATATTTAGCAATTTCTTTCCCTAGAATGTTGCAGCACTCCATCTGCTTGCTCAATGCTATTACAGGGTAATATACAAGGTAAAAATGCCAGATTACATCACAATAACCGTTTAAACTATTCAGATATAGAGGTCACTGGGACAAAACTCTCCCAAGTATCAAAGGGTAACTAGTGAAATCAATGACCTCACAATGGAACTCTCTTTATTCATATGGCACACCACATCTTCTTGTAAAGAGAACGAATATGGGCGTGTGCTAGGCCTGGAGATGAACAAGTCCGTTTCTGTCCTTAAGGAATCCCAATCTGACTCTTTTTACTTCCCCCTAAACAAGCATGTTGGAAACAAGTGTGGAGTCTATGTGATAAACAATAATTATCCTTTGCAGAGGAGAATGTTCTGCTTTAGGATGAGGTCCAGAAGATCAGAGGGTAGAATGCTGGAGTCCCAGCTTCCTAAATTACATGTTTTTTTTAAAAAAACAATGAGGTGTGCTCGCTTCGGCAGCACATATACTAAAAAAAAAAAAAAAAAAAAAAACAATGAGGTGAAATTAATATAGCATAAAATTAGCCATTTCAAAATCAACAGTTCAGTGGCATTTGGTACCTTCACAAATGGGTAATTATCCTCTACCTAGCTCCATATTTTATCTTTTTCAGGGAAACAGAGGAATCAGTGGATTAGTGGTAAGGATGGATTTCAGGAAACAAGCCTAGGAAAGGGAGTCCATTTGAAGAACTATCAAAATAGTTGAGGCCAGAGACAGAAAAGGCCCAAACAAAGGTAATAAAAGGTGCTGAAGAGAAGGCGAAGGGCAGAGAGATGCTCAGTTCTTATGGGCAACAGAATGGATGGTGGGGCGGTCCTGAGATGGGGGAGACAGACCAAGGGTAGAAGGCAGTGTGGTGCAGGGGTTGAGAAGGCGGGGATACTGGTTCTGAGGGGTTTGTGAGACATACAAATTAGATGACCTTCAGGGAACAGGACAGTCAGAGATAAAAGTCTGAACCCTGATAATCTAGCCAAGGCTAGAGATCCTGTCTGGACATCACCAGACTACAGGTGAAAATGGAAATGAAGACAATGGACAAAATGGATCAGGGAGGCTGCAGGGATAAAGGAGGCTGAGGGTTTGACCTTGAGAAACACTTGCCTGGTGGATGGAAGAACCTGTAAAGAGATTAAGAAGGGAGATATTCAGAGAACTACACCGGGTTGCACCATAAACGTCAAGAGAGGTCCTGCAGGAGACTGCCCAACAAAAACGGACACAGTTAAGATACAGCGAAGACTAAAACGGCCCCTGGGATCGGGTCCCTTGGAGATCCACAGTGACCTTTACTGGATGAGGTGCATGGCCTGCTAAAAGTGGGGCGTGAATGGGGAAGGACAGACTATACCTTTGAGGAGCTGAGCCGAGAAGGGAAAGAGAGATGTGGCCGAGAGGGCCCTCCCCCAGCCAGGAAGCACTTATGCCAGCTGGGCCGGTAGAGAAGGCTGAAGAGTAGGAAGGACATGACCCCCGGGGTTCTGAAAGAATTACACACATGAGGCGTTCAGGGGAGCAGGCTGGTCGATTCAGAAGGAATGCCTTCTCCAAAACTGGACGAAAGCACGGAAGCAGAGAATGACCTGATCCCTTATTCTGTGCACCTGGGCTTCTCATTTGCTCAACAGGTATGTCTGTCCTTCCAGCACCCTCTTCCTGGAAACCTCAGATGAGATTAAAAGATGAGCAATAGCTCTGTAAGTCCTTGTCCGGGTGCTGTCCCTCTTCAGTCTGCTCTCCGCACCACAAACCTGAGTGGTCCCTTAGATGCAGCAGTAATCTCATCTTTCCTCGGCTAAAAGCACTTTGATGGCAGCTCTTGCATTCCTGTGAGCCAAAGACAGCCTGAGTTGGAGAAGCGGCAGCAGAGATGGAAAGAAACAGACAAGAGCTATCAAGGGGAGCACAGGAGCCGCTCCTAGTGACTGACTAGGATGAAGGGTAGGCAGGAAGCTGAAGACGGCATCCAGATTTGCGGTTTGAGCAGCAGGCACATGGCAGGGTTGTTCTTGGAGTACAGAAAACAGGGGGAGGGGGGTGTGCGTGGTACAGCGGTAGGGGTGGGAGGGTAAGAGAGTTTGATTCAGACACCCTGAATTTGAGAGGTTTTTGGATTTTCCAAGTAGGTATTCCAATAGACATCAAAATATGTGTCTCAAAAGAGATCTGGACTGAAGCAACAGATAGTAATTATTATTTATTACATACTGTTGTTTATAACATATTACTAACTAACATAACAACATAAGTGTAAGGAAGATACTTATAATTCTGGCAATAAACAAAACTGCTCAGAGAGTGAGTTAGAACAAGAAGTTGAGGAACAGCAGCATTTAAAGACACAAGCGAAGGAAAAGAAGCACATCAACGGAGGAAATCAAGAAGATTTGGTGGGAGGGGGGATGCCTGGCTGACTCGGTCGGTGGTGCATGTGTTTTGTTTTTTTTTTTTTTAGTTTATTTATTTTTGAGAGAGTGAGTGAGCCAGTGTGAGTGGAGCAGCGAGAGAGGGGAGAAAGAATCCCAAGCAGGTTCTGCACTGTCAGCACAGAGCCTGATGTGGGGCTCCATCTCACGAACCATGAGATCATGACCTGAGCCGAAATCAAGAGTTGAACGCCTAACTGACTGAGCCTCCCAGGCGCCCCGGATCACGGGATTCTTGATCTCGGGGCTGTGAGTTTGGGTCCCATGCTGGGTGTAGAGAGAACCTAAAAACTTCTAAAAAAAAAAAAAGAGGGAGAGTGTGCCAAAGACTGCGAAGGATTTCAACAAGGTTGATTTTAGCCATAAGGAAGGAAGTCATTATTTGCAATCCTGGAGAGATTAATTACAGCGGGTTGGAAACCACATTCCAGTGAGCTGGAGCTGCGTATACACAAAGGGTGAGAAAGTACAGAAAACAGCCAGCTGCTTCTAAGAGTAGAACACAACAGGGAAAGGAAGTGCTGAGTCATAAGGGGGAACAAATGTGCTCAAAGGCTGATTTAAGCTGGAAGACAATTAAGCATGTTCAGTGAGGATGTAAAGCAGTAAAGAACAGTAAAAAGTTAAAGACATTTGGGAGGACAATCGAGCAAACAAAGTCCTGGAGAAGGAGGGAGCAAGTCAAGTTCAGAGCAAAGGAGTAGGGGAGGGACTGAACTCCCAACAGGAGAAAGGGCTCCCTGTCCCCTCTGAACAGGAAGGAAGAGGAGAATTATGGGTATCAGATGCAGGTCAATTAGTAGCTTGATCACAGGAAGTTGAGAGTGGTCATATAATGGTTTACATTTTTTTGTGAAGCAAGAAGAAAAATCTCATGTTGAGGGTAAGGCGGGGAGATGGGAGGCTCAGAAAGAATGGGACGGACACTGACACTGTCATTTTGGAGAATGGAAGAGACTTCACTGGGGAAACAAAGAATTCCTGAGTAACAAGAATTACAGAGGGCCCAGTTGGGTTACATAATCTTGAGTTATAACAATTCCAATCTACCTACATTATGGGATTTTTTTCTCAGTAGCACAGCCAAGTTTGAGAAACACTGGCTTGGGTCAGTCATGCTTGATCTGGCTATGCACTAGAATTATTTGGGGAGCTTTTATTAACTTTTTAAATGTTTGTTTATTGACAAAGAGACCGACCATGAGTGGGGGAGGGGCAGAGAGATGTAGAGACAGAATCTGAAGCAAGCTCCAGGCTCTGAGCTGTCAGCACAGAGCCTGACACGGGGCTGGAACTCATAAGCCGTGAGATTATGACCTGAGCTGAAGTCCGATGCTTAACCAATTGAGCCACCTAGGCACTCCAACTTGGGAAGCTTTTAAAAAGAAGATGAAAAAGAAGAAGAAGAAGAAAGAGATGCCTGGGTCCTATTCCAGAGTCATTAAATCAGAATCTCTGTGGACAGGGCCAAAGCATATTTTTTTATTCATTCATTCAAGAAATATTTACTGAATGTGTACTATGTGCTAGGCACTAGGAATACAGCAAAAAAAAAAAAAAAAAAAGTCATTAAGGGAGATAAAATTTTTGCCTTCATGGAGTGTATATACTGGTGGATAATAACAGTTAGCTTTCTGTAAAAGTTCTATCAAAGAGCCGGTATTGAGAACCACTGTCTTTGGCTTCTAATTGACGAGGAAACTTCATGCCGCTGATGGAATAGGACCAATCAGAGAAGACTAATTGTTTCTTCAAGACAGATCATGACAGAGAGATGAAAACAAAAGGATTAGGAGCACAGGTCATACATCCAAATCAGAAGAAAACAGCAGAGATAAAGAGCTTTTCTGAGGCCATACATCTGACTAAATTCCGCTTAAAAGTCAATGAAGCAAAGATCTCTCCAGGTTCACCTCAAGGCACAAGAGAACTTGGGCAACAGAACAGGGAGGGCCGGCCACCAGGAAGCTGTAGTCCTGCCCACTGAATGCCTCTATCCTGCTGCCTTCAAATCACACGTCCAAGACAGAACTTAGTGTTTCTCCCCAGTCCATTCCTTCTCCTGGGCTCCCTATCGCAATGAATGGTGCTCTCATTTCTAAGTCTTTCTTGCCCTTCCCTTCATTCAATAAGGTCTACTCCACCTCTTAAATTTCTTAAATCTGTCCAACTCGTTTCTACGACCACTTACTGGTCTAGGCAAGTGTGATCCCACAAAGGGAGTATTGCAAAAGCATCATAACCAGACTTCCCCTCTCCGTCTGGAGCAGAACGGTGCTTCTAAAACATAAACCGATCAGGCCACAGTCCAACCTGAAACCTTTCAATGACTTTGCACTGTATGCAGGATAAAATCGAATTCCTCTGGATGGTTTTTAAAACCCTTCACCATGTGGCCGCTGCTTCCCTCTCCAGTCCCAATTCTTACCACTACTCCTTCTGTGCCCTCTTCGGTCTGGTCGGACCTGCTTCTAGTACTGTGAGTACACATGCTCTCTAGTCTTTAAAACAAGCCAGTGGTTCCCAAACTTTGCTATACTTTGGAGTTGACTGGGCTTCTCTAAAAACTACTACTAGAATGTCTGGTTCCCTCCCTCTGACGTTCTGATTCAATTCATATGGGGGTGAGATCTATGCACAGGGATTCCTGAAAGCTTCTCCAGCAACTTTAATGTGCAGTGAAATTTGAAAACCACGGGGAAAATGTTATCTGCTCTGCTAGGAACATTTCTTCACCCACTTCACCTGGACAACCCCTAATCATCTTTTAGGTAGGCATCATTAAAAAAAAAATCGATTTTCTTTTTTTTTTTTTTTAATTTAAATTCAAGTGAGTTAACATACAGTGTAGTCTTGCCTTCAGTAGAACCCAGTGATTCATCTCTTACATAGGACACCCAGTGCTCATCCTGAAAAGTACCCTCCTTAATGCCCATCACCCATTTAACCCATCCCCCCACCCACCTCCCCTCCAGCAATGCTCAGTTTGTTCTCTGTATTTATGAGTCTCATATGGTTTGCCTCCCTGTTTTTATCTTACTTTTCCTTCCCTTCCCCTATGCTCATCTGTTGAGTTTCTCAAATTCCAGAGATATGTGAAATCATGAGATATTTGTCTTTCTCTAAGTGACTTAGTTCACTTAGCACAATACCCTCTAGTTCCATCCACGTTGTTGCAAATGGCAAGATTTCATTCTTTTTCATCACCGAGTAGTATTCCATTGTGTGTGTGTGTGCGCGCGCACACACACACACATATACACCACATCTTCTTTATCCATTCATCAGTCTATGGACAAAAAAAAAAAAACTCGCTTTCCCAACTCCCTACACAAATTATTTGCCTTATAAGTAATTAGTGCCCCTGTATACTGGGCTCCTGTCAGCATATCAGATTTCATTGTCAATTCAATGGATTATACAACTGTTGTCATTCCCTATCAGACTATAGTTGACCCTTGGACAACGTGGGGGCTGGGTGCCAACCCCCCATGCGGTTGAAAATCCATGCGTAACTTTTGACTCCCCAAAATCTTGATAGCCTACTATTGACTGGAAGCTTTACTGGTAACATGAACAGTTGATTTACACGTATTTTCCATGTTATATATATTATATACTATATTCTCACAATAAGCTAGAGAATATATTAAGAAAATCATAAGAAAAAAATCATAAGGAAAATACATTTACAGTACTGTACCGTATTTATTAAAAAAAAAAAAATCCACTCTAAGTGGACCCGCACAGTTCAAACCTATGTTGTTCCTTGTTGGCTGTGGTTGAAGAGGGAATCACTTACCTGTTTAATGACATAATGAACCTCTTCAGAATTGAGAACACTGTATTTAATATCACTTGGCTTGCAAGGAGTAATCCCCTTATAGACAAGAGGTGTGTAGCATTTCATTGCAAACTTCAAGTCACTGACATGCCTCCTCTCCTCTAAAATGTCTTCAAATTCATCCCATTTTTTGAGCTCCTTCTGTGGGTAAGGAAAATGAAAGAAAGTAACGCACATACTGTAAAATAAATTAGGGCAGATTAGGGACTACACTGGTAAGGTTTCATCTTTGCCAACATTTTTATTCAAGGACACATGAACAAGAGCAGAGTGCACTGATAAAAGGTTCTCCTATACTAAAAAAAAAGGAAATATAATGACAGTTAGGGGTCAATAAATTGATACTGAATTATCACAGTATTTTATTATGTCTGTTTGCTATCTTTGTAAAGCCAGTACCCTTTTGGAAAAGTCAACAAAGATAGTAAAGATGAGAGATTAAGCTCTAGAATAATCTGACCAATTTTATAATCAATTTTATCTGGTCAATTTTATCAATCACATTGATAAATATGTTTTGCCTGCCTCTTCTCCTTAGGATTCACAATTAAATCAAAGCATACAATAGAAATTCAAAATTATGTCAAATCAAACTACATGGGTGCCAATCCACTTAAGGCACCCCATATGTCCTCCAACTTCTTCAAATACTTTTTTCCTCTGGTGACTGAAGGGCTGAAGTTTGAACTTTACCCTCTTGGAGAAGTGCTGTTGGGGCGGCAGGGATGCCCAGGTCATGGCTCCTGCCACTTCCGTCTACAGGCTGTGATGAGACGCAAAGAGCCACCTGCCTTCTCCCTGGCTACCATGTGTGTTGCTGACACAAAGGGTGTCCTCTATTCGGGGTTGGGCAGATCCTAGGAACTTCTATTTATCTTTCCTGCATTAACCTGTGTGAGCAGCGGTCAACTTACTGGGGAGAAAAAAATGCTTAGAGATTCTGGGGCACTTAAATAGCAATTCAGATTCTAGTAAAATGTAGTATTATTATTTTTTTTTAAGAATTGTTTTGACCAGGGAATTAAAAAATTTTTAAATTAGTTTTGAGAGAGCATGTATATGTGAGCACGTGTACAAGCGGGGGAGGGGCAGAAGGGGGAGAGGGGGAGAGGAAGAGAGAGAGAGAGCGAGTGAGAGAGTGAGCGAGCATGTATCCCAAGCAGGCTCCATGCTCAGCAAAGAGCCTGATGCAGTGCTTGATCCCATGATCCTGGGATCATGACCTGAGCCAAAATCAAGAGACACTCAACTGACTGAGCCACGCAGGTGCCCTTAATAAAATGTTTTAAAGCCAAAAATAAATAAATAAATAAATCTGGAAGTTACAGTAAAGCTCAAAGAAGAAAATTTAAATCACCTGTTGTCCAATGACCCAGGGACCATTCTAGTGAACGCTTTTTTTCTGGGCATATACACACATTCCCACCTGACACACATACATTTTGATTTGTCACTTGAGTTTTTCACTTCCTGTATAAACTTCCTTGTCCTTTCAGTTTCTTCCACCATATTATTTTTACTAATGGAACTTTTAATTATTTTCTATTTGCTATTAAAAAATACAACACACATTATTATTTCTTTCTAATTTAATCATTAAACCCTGACCTCCTTCTAGTCTTCATCTTCCTAGACCTCCCTATGGCCTGACACCATTCTTAAGGGCTCCCTCCTTTCCCCACCTCCAACCATCCTGAAATTTTCCTATTTTTTTTTAACATTTATTCATTTTTGAGAGGGAGAGAGAGAGAGACAGGGACAGAGCATGAGTGGGGGAGGGGCAGAGGGAGAGGGAGACACAGGATCTGAGGCAGACTCCAGGCTCTGAGCTGTCAGCACAGAGCCCGACGCAGGGCTTGAGCTCACAAACCTTGAGATCATGACCTGAGCCAAAGTCGGTTGCTCAACTGACTGAGCCACCCAGGCGCCCCTTTACTTTGGTTTTTAATTCATGACTCTTGTCACAGCAGAAGATCCACCTCATTTCTCTAGTCCAGTGATTTCTCAACCTTGGGGGAAAATTTCAACCAAAATGAAAATGTTTCTTCTTTCCTCCCATTTCCCTTAATGTTAACATATCCAACTGTCCTGTCTCAACCCACTGTACTGCTCATCTGGGTTTAGATACTAATTGTACATGTGGTCGAACCTCCTGCTTGGTTCTCTTCTCCCATGGGAGCTCCTGATGTACACATTTAGTTGCAAACACTTCACATTTGGCCCTCCTAAGGTTTATTTATTTCTAAGAGACAGAGAGAGACAGATCATGAGCAGGGGAGGGGCAGAGAGAGAGGGAGACTTAGAATCCAAAGCAGGCTCCAGACTCTGAGCCGTCAGCACAGAGTCTGACACGGGGTTCGAACCCCTGAACTGTAAGATCATGACCTGAGCCCCAGTCGGATGCTTAACTGATTGAGCCACCCAGGCGCCCCGACATTTGGCCTTTCTAAAACTGAACTCATTTCGCCTCTGCACAATCCTACAACCTGCTTATTTTCTGGAGTTTTACACCAGAAATCTCAACAACCACCATGCCATCTACATCCCTTTGCATTATTCTAGACCCCTCCTCCCTCACCCTTGTGTGCAATCCATCTGATCCTGTTAAGGTGGCCTTTAAGAACATAGCACATCTACTCCTCAACCACAGGTCCAGCCTGTGTGCTTTATCACAGCAGCCTCCTCACTGGTCTCCTTGACCCTTTGACTCTACCCTCCATGTTGCCATGTGCTCTTTTCAAAACACAATTCTGACCCAGTTGTTCCCTGCTTAAAATACTTAAGTGACTCGCCACCTCCTTTAGAGTAAGACCTAAACCATTTCTGATGTCATACAAGCACCCCTATGAGCTCGTCTGTCCCCCCCTCTCCAGACTCATTGGCCACCATGCTAAGGTCTACTCAATAGCAAATGATTTGCATTTCCCCAACACAGTTCATTGTTGACATGCTTCTGGGCCTTTGCACATGCTCATCTCTGTGTCTGGAAGGCCTCTTTGTTCCTCTGTCATCCTTGCTCAGGCATCACTCTTGAGAGAAAACTCTCCTTGAGTTTCTCAGAGGGACTTACTCTGCCTTCCCCATCAGAACGTCTTTACCCAGTACCTCCACCTATGATGGAATGTACCCATAATACTGCAATCGTTTGCATGTCGTCACCCCAAAATGCAAGTATCCTGAAGACAAAACACATGTCCTCTTTGTATTTCCCAACATCCAGGTGTGTTTGGAATAGAGCACAACTGAATGACTACATGTTGAAGTAACAGAAAAAAATAGAGAATGTTAAACTGAGAACATGACTAGGCATGATGAGAATACAAACAAAAGAGCACTTAAGAGGAGTTTCAACATCAAAAGGGTAGCATGTAAAATGTGAAATACGCAAACACAAACACTGTTATGCCCACATATATAAAGTATAAAGAATAGATGAGGGAAAAATCTTCTAATGCTGGGATTCTACTGTAAAACTTTGTCCTTGTAACATATCATACTCTTGCTTGTAAGGTTCAAGAACCTTCTCAAATCTCCCATTTCTCATCAGTAAAAGAATATACAGTTTATGTATAGGCTCAGACTTGGTACAATGTAACAAACTGTCATTATAGATTATATAATTTTAGGGATGAAAGGGGATTTAGAGACTTCCCACTTAGTGGTCCTGGGAGTGGGAAGAGAAAAGGATTGGAATCAGCTAGGGAGACAAAGATCTTCTCTCTCTCTCTCTCTCTGTACACACACACACACACGTAAGGCATTTATGTTTATAAACATTTTTATATTACATATGAATATACAAAATAATTATAAATAAGTGTACATATATAGACAGGGAGAGAGATGGAGGAGGGAGGGAGACCCTTCTGCGCTGTTCACCTGAAAACACTTAGCCATCAACCTCAGCCTCTGTTTACCTCTGTGTACCATTTCCTGACTCTCCCCCCTCAACCTAGACTGAACTGACCATCTTCTCCTTTGACTCTTAACTGACCGTTTCATGACAGCATCTAAAATACTTCATTAAACCCAGATTGGTATCTCCCCTGCAAGACTGTAAACTTCTTGTCTGCATAGGTAGTGCGTCTTATATGTTTTTGTATTCCCAGTTCCTAGTAGGAACTCATTGTAGAATGAAAAAATAAATTACTGAATGAAGACACTTCCTGAGCCCTGCTGCTGCTGGCTCCCTAATATTCACAGGCTAAAGCTCAAAGTGCTCCCAATCTGGTCCTGACCCAATGGCTAATCCAGTGATTTTTTAACCCAGGCTGCACATGAAAATAACCTGGGCACTTAAAAAATATACTAATGCCCAGGACCCCCTAGAGATTCTTGATTAATTTAGTCTGTGAATGGTACCTGGGCATCAGAATTATTTTTAAAAGTACTCCAAGTGATTCCTACATGCAGCTAGGGTTGAGTGTTAACTACTCATTTGTTGGCCTTCCCTATACATGATGGAGAAGTATTTACTACCATTAGATAAATGTATTTGCACAGCTACCCATCTAGGGGCACGATACAAAGAGGAGCCCAAGTAAGATTTCAGTTAGTTCCCCCCATTGTTTTTCTATCTTAATTTTTACAGCAGCCCCTTCTTATTTGTAGCTAAACAAGCTTCTCCTTGTACCTGCCTTTCAACTGCTCTGGAGGATCCATTCATTCAACAGATAGTTAGGGAGAGCCCACAACATACCAGGCGCTGTTCTACAGGCTGAGAAGAAAATATGAACAAGGCAGACAAAGAACATGTAGGAAAGGAGCTTACGCTGCCTTACGGAAAGACAGGCAACAAATAAGTTCACTTAGGCATACTCCCAGTGGCACGCTGGTGAATGTTTAACCACGGGAGAGCCCTGGCAGATTTCAAGCTACCAACATGACTTCCGTGGGCGGAGAGCTGGGGAGGGATGTACAGTAGCCACTATTACATAGCATCTCTACCTTACAGTCTGATGGACATCAATAACCTCAAAAGCGTGGGTAACAGTAAAATTTAGTAAAATAATTAGGAAGTGCTGAGCTTGGGGTATTTATTACTTTCGTTTTTAACAGAATTTATTTAACTGTAAATTTACAAAAGTCAATCTTTAATTTTTCATAACGGTTGTGTGTCAACAATGGGCTCTACAAACGTCATGAGACATTAACACACAGCTTTGAGAGTCAGTACAAGACTAATGTTAACACGACATTGGAAAAGGGAATATAAAGAAAATAAAATATAGTAACTAACAAGGAAGGACTGGAGAGCTACTTTAGATTGAATGCTTGGGTTGAGGCCTCTCTGGGAGGTGATATTTGAACCGGGACCTCAAATGGGACAGGGGAAGCGATGCAAATTTCTGGGAAAACAGCATGCCACACAGAGGGAACTGTAAGCATGCTTGAGGGGAGAGCCTGCTTACTGTCAGAGAAACAAAGGCCAGTGTAGCTAAAGCCCAGTGAGCAACATTAGTAGAATCAGAGAGGTAGCAATGGTGTAGTCTTGCAGGACATTGTAAGGAGTCCAGATTTTTCCTTCAGACTTTAGCAGGAAGCCATAGTTTGGGTTCTGGGTACACCAGGAAGTATCTATCCCCAGGCTTCTTTTCATTCCGCGCTCTCACGAAAAGGTTTCAAGCAGACCTACGGCTTCAGCTACAATTTGCTTGCTGATGTCTGACAAATCCGTATCTTTAGGCTAGACCTGCCTCCTTTCCTCTGGTACCATGTTTCTAACTCTGTCTGGATGTCTCCCAAACACCTGTGAGGTATGGGGTCCATAACGTAGTAATCCACGACTTAAAAATCATTCATTCTACCACTCGCATCTGGAACTGAACACATCTGAAACTGACACAACCTGTTCCTCTCCCCAGATTCCCTATCGGCAGCGTCTGCCCAGTTGCCAAATCACAGAAACCTCCTTTTCTTCAGCCACCGCATTCAACTATCCTGACCAACTCAAACTGACCAATTTACCCTTCTCCCTAGGCTCACTGCCATTGCCTCAGGCTTTTATGACTTCTCTGGATGACTGAAATCGTGTTCGGTTGCTCCCCAGGCTTATGGCGTCAGATTCCTTCTATCAGATTCTCCTTGTACCGTCTCTACTTGAGTGAAGGTTATCCACACAAATAACCACTCCAGAAACTCAGTCTCCTTAGACTTCCAAAAATATAAATCCGATCATCCTTAAAGGTTCCCTTAGAAAGCTTTTATTCTTTTTTAAAAAAAATTTTTTTTCAACGTTTTTTATTTATTTTGGGGACAGAGAGACAGAGTATGAACGGGGGAGGGGCAGAGAGAGAGGGAGACACAGAATCGGAAACAGGCTCCAGGCTCTGAGCCATCAGCCCAGAGCCTGACGCGGGGCTCGAACTCACAGACCGCGAGATCGTGACCTGGCTGAAGTCGGACGCTTAACCGACTGCGCCACCCAGACACCCCAGAAAGCTTTTATTAAGCGTGCGTAAATATGATATATAAAATCCCTCTAGGAACTATCTTCTGCCCACTTCCTTAGTTTTGTTTCCCACGTCTCCTTTATTCTACCCTTGCCTAACTACTAGGTTCTCCCAAACATGCAAGGGAGTGGCTTTCTTACATGGGTGCCTACCATGGGTGTCTTCCTCTCCTTCATCTCCCATTCACACCTCAAAAACTCAGCTCACATGTCGCCTTCTCTTAAAAGTCTCCTCTGAGTCCCCAAACAGGTCAGGTGCTCCTTCTCATTCCTGCCACAACGTGCTGTGGATGACTTGACCTTTGCCCTTACCTCACTTAATTGTAATTGCAATTGTTTATTTTCATAACTTCAAGTCCGTGGAGGCAAAGGCTGGGTCTTCAACGTCCATATCCTGGGTGTTGAAAATAATGACTAGGATGCTGTAAGTAACCAGTGCTGTAATGTTTGTTGCAATCAGGAGTATCTTACATATCTCTAAGTACTACTCTCACATTAGAGTATTGCACAAGAACAGTGTGGCTGAGGAAATAAGGACAGCCTGAAATAGTAAGAAAAAGTTCAGGTTATCCTAAGAGGAAAGCCTATGCAGTTACGAGAATAGTGAGGGCTTCTGTCCAGCTTCAGAGGTAGAAAAAGCTCACATACAATCGCCTTAATTTTTCATGTGAAAAAGCCGACCAAAGTGTTATCATTAAAGAACCAGCAGTTAATGGGGAAGTAAAAAAAAAAAACCCAACTCTTTCCTTTATATGCATGTGCAAAATTGCAGTCAATTCACAAGCCAGTTTAGGGCTGAAAAAGCTCCCTATGGTGAGTCAGGATCTACACAGCAACCCGGTTCCCTGTATGCCTGGTCTGGAACAGCAGAGTCAGAAAACGAGGTCAAAATAGTTCCCCCACAGAGCTGTGGGGTGAGGTCAACAACTAGGGAGGTTAAAGTAATAACTCTCCCAGAAGTGGGCAGTTGACAGCAATTATAAGCCCAGAGCTCTCCACATGGAGGGAGAAGTTTCCCCATGTTCCAAAGAATGCTGGTGTCCCAATTTGAAGGTAGCCCTGTATCTACCTTCTCTTTCGAAACTGAGTTTTTGGTTTATCTCATTGTTTTGTCTTTTCCCTGTTACGACTTTCCTGCACACAATAACATTATATTTAAGACAAATATTGGCACTAACCTCCATGACATAGTAACATGCTTTTTAAAATGCATTCTTTCATTGCCTTGTAAAGTACGTAAAAATTAATTTCGTGGTTAAAAAAAAAAATCAGCTGCCCCAGAATTGTGCAATCCTGAGAACTACAAAGCGTTCACCTCATAATTTCTTCATATAAATGGTGAGCGACCGACATTCTGTTGGCAAAAAAGATCAGTTAAAATCGGGAGAGGGAGAGAGGGTTGGGGGTTAGAAGGCAAGTTGGGAGAGACCGGGCGGCATTAGCTTCCTTCCGCAAAACGTACGGATGGAAGACAAAAAACGCAGTAAAATTTTCCAGAAGTTCCCAATCTTTCTATTTGAAAAACTTTTAAGTCTTATCACAAACTCTGTGTCCCCATACGAGCCAAATACTTTTCTCCCAGGAACATCACGGCAGCAAAAGGGCGGGGTGGGGAGCCACACGCTGACATAGCAGGGCAGGTCAGAATCGCAGGTTTCTCCGGTTCCACCTACAGGCAGCCCCTCGCTGGAGGCAGAGAGATCCCTTTCTCACGCCTCATTCCTGCGTCAGGGGCTCTCTGAAGGCCCCCCGCCTGGTGGAGGCAAAGAGAAGGAACGAGTGGAAAGGAACCAGAGGAACCGTCGCCCATAGAAACTTCTAAAAGCTTACACACATTCACACACACAGCGATACACCGTTGCCTTGGAAACCAAGTCAACCACCTCACCCCTCCTCGGCGACCCCGGCACCCACTCTTTTGGGCCAGGGGTCCTGGCCCGTAGGAGGCCGGGGCCGGGAGGGTGGGGTCCTCTCTTGCGGCCCCGCCCCGGGCCTCGTTCCCCGGGGCGCCTACCGAGTAGAGGAGCACGACAGCGCCGGGACTGGCGGAGCCGACGGAGAAGCTAGAGTTAGATGAGCTGGAAGAATCCATGATGCGGCTGCCGTCCGGGCGGGGCCTGAAATTCTTTGCTAAGCGGTCGTAGTGATGCTGCTGGGGGCGGTTCTTCCGCGCAGGGCGGCCCGACCTCGCCTAGGGCGGCGGCACCCTCTGCGGCCGCTCTTCAGGACCCCGGGCGCCGCCATCTTAACCAGGACGGAAGCCGCGCCGGGACCTGCGACGCACGCGCGCGCGCGCGCGCAGCGCGTCAGAACTCGGAAGTGTGGGCGTCCGGGCGGGCTCTGGGCCGCACGGCGGTGGCAGACCCCGCGATGGCCCAGGAGCGGGGATCGGAGGCCCCCGCGCCTCCGGGTTCTCAGACACTTCTGGATGCCCTGCTCCGGAACCTCTACGACTTCGGTGAGTGAGGGGCCTCGGAGCCCACGTGGACAGCGGACTTGCAGCCGAGGTGTCTGCTGTGCCTTCCGAACTGGGTCGCCTTCGGCGTTCAAGGCTAAAGGTTCTTGCACGTGGAGCACCCCTCCCTTTGCCGACCTGGTTCCCAGGATGGGTTCAGCACACACCTGCGTCCGAGTTCCCCCTTTCTCCCCCCCCCCCCGCCCCCACCTTCAGCGTCTGTTGTTACTCTTTACGAATACAGCCTCCCACGTCGCCCCTGAGTGTGGGCACCACTTAGTTACTCGTCATGAGCACCAAGGCTGTCAGGTTTAAAGGGTTCTCGGAATAGCCCACCCTTTCACATTTCTCGGCCCTCTGGGAAGCCCACTGCCCACCCCACATTCTCCCCCAAACTCGGTGATCCTGGTGCCCTGGTACCACCTTGTGACGTTGGTGCCCCATCCTTCAGTGTGTTCCTCCCCCACGGACTTCAGAGAACGTTTTCACGGGAAACTTTTTTGCTGCAGGCTTCCCTTCATTAAGTTGGCCAGCCTGTGGTCTCCTTTTATCTTGACTGGGGAAAAGGAAATACAAAAAGGTCATTGGGATTGGCAACCGCCAGGCACTTTAGTAGGAAGACAGTTCCACACACTGAAGAACTTTCTCCAGGGAAGGCGACATCCCTTGTTCATGCAACAGAGATGATTGTTAGGCGTTAACGCCCTTAAGGAGCAAGTATTTCTTAAATTTGTAAGGTGATGTTTCAAAAGCTATTTTAGTTTGGAGCCATTGCTCAAAATGATCAGTTTATTTAAACAGTAAACACAATAGCTGAAAGTATAGAGAATTTCCCATGCACTCCATATTTTTCATGTATTTACTCATTTAATTTTCACAACCCGGTAAACTTGATCCTGTCCTTAATCCCATTATTACAAATGGAGAAACCAGCACTAGAGGTTAAAATGCTTCCCAAAGCTCACCTAGCTAGTAATTTGCAGAGCCTGGGTTCCAATCCTCAGACTCCCTCGTATGTACAGTCCCTGTATTTGTATGGACTTCTACTCTGGACGATAGGAAGACTGTGATACTTACCTATACCCCTAGAAAGTGTTAAAAAAACAAATAAAACAAAACACCAGCTGCAGTGGCAGACATTTTCAGCACAAAACGTGAGCCAATTGGGATTACCAGTTCCTGGGATTATTGCCTTGATGTCACTTTTATTACGGAACAAGGTGAGAACTTATTATGCTGCAAGGGTCAAAGGCATGGATACAGTCAGTTACCTAGGAAAAGATGTTGCATTTTGGATTCTTTTCTTTTCTTTTTTAATGTTTATTGATTTTTGAGACAGAGAGAGAGAGAGAGAGGCAGGGGGTCTGAAGCAGGCTCTGGATGTGGGGCCCACACTCACCACGAACTGCGAGATCATGACCTGCGCCAAAGGCAGACGCCTAACCAACTGAACCACCCAGGCGCCCCACGCATTTTGGGATTCTATGAATTGTGCAAATACATCCCTATCTGAAGGAAAAGAAATCGTTTTTTTTTTTTTTTTTCTTTGTATTTCTGGGTGTTGATAGCTGTGGCGTATGTATAAGTGCCTTCATCTCATTCGATAGAACCAAAAATATTTATCTTTCCACTCTGTGTTTGAACAAACAGGGGAGACAGAAGATGAGGCAGAACAGAAAAGGATCAGAAAGAAGGGAGAAAACAAGAGGAGAGATGTAGGGACTCCAGTGACCTTGGCAGCAGACCCAGCTCCTGTACCTGGTTCTCCCGTGAGAGGCCGAAGGAAGAGAGTCTCCAGCTTCTTCAAGGAACTCAGGGAAGAGCTGCAGGGTGTTCCTGCTGTGACCCCCACCAGCTCTCCTTTAGGACCAGACGCCCCTAGTGCTACGGCATCTTCTTCAACACTGAGGAACAGCAGGGAGCGAGTACAAGTGATAGAATTTCACAGCAGAAATAAAAAAAGGAAAGGGAAGCCGGATCAAGATGAGAACACACAGGTAATGAGTTGGTTAGTTTCAATGTATGTGTTGGAAACCCTGATATTGCAGTTGTAGAGAAGTATCTTTTTGTTTCTTTGTTAAAATTGTTTACTTATTTAAGTAATCTCTACCCTCCCCTCCCCTCCATGGAGCTCGAACTCCTGACCTCGAGATCAAGAGTCGCATGCTTTTCCGACTGAGCCAGCCAGGCGCACCTAGATGAGTACTTTTACAGACCGTGTCAGAGGTCCCCAGAACAACCCTCAGGCTTGAGGATTGGCTAAAAGCATTCACAGGACTCAGGACTTGGCTATAGTCATCGTCACGGTCACAAATTATTACAGCAAAAGGATACAGAGGAAAACTAGCGAAGGGAAAAGGTGCATGTGGCCAAGTCTGAAGGAAACCAGGTGCAGGTGTCCAGAGGTCCCTACCCAGTGGAGTTGTGTGGGATGCGTTTAATTTCCACCCGCAGTGATTCGTGACAGCAGGTCGGAAGTGTTGCCGACCAGGGAAGTTCACTCCAGCCTGGGTGTCCAGGGTTTTTATTGGGGGTCGGTTGTGTAGACATCCAGACTGACCTTAGTTACTGAAGCTCTTAGACCCCCAGGAAAAAGGACGTGTTCACCATAAATCCCACGGCTAGTGTAAACTATCCAGGCAGCCTTGACTCAGGGGCTCGGGGATGTAAAAACACTCTTATCAGACAATATTCCAACGCAAGCCTGCCGAGTTGACTCTTTCATGCGCCTGGGGCTTCTGCTTAACTGTGCTCTGAGAAAACGGAGTCATTCAGCCACTATTTCTGGCTGCTATTGTAGGCACTGGGTTCCAGCATTGAACAAAATAGACCAAACTGCTCCCTCTCAAGGAACTCCCCTTCTCACGGAAAGCAGTTTGATTTCACTGAGCGGTAATCTCAGACTGAGTTTGGAAGTCTCACTCAAAATTCAGTCCAGGAGAGAGGTATGGTTGCTTATCCAGCTTTGCCCACAAGGATATCATTGTGGTTTGGTCAAATTCATTGCAGAACTCCAGGGACTCTATTTCTGTTGCATTCTTCATGTCCTATAAACTTCTGTCTATCGTAAACGGAAAAGGGGATTGTATTAGTTTCTAGGGCTGCTGGGCAGAAATTCATTCTCTCACAGTTCTAGAGACCAGAAGGCCAGAATCAAGGTGTTGGCTGGCTAGGTACCTTCCGCTCTGAAAGAGAATCCTTCCTTGCTTCTTTCAGCTGCTGGTGGCTCTAAGTGTTTGTTGGCCTGTGGCTGCGTCACCCTAACCTCTGCCTGTGTCTACACATGGCCTTCTTCTCTATATGTCTGAGTCTTAAATCTCCCTCTGTCTCTTCAAAGGACAGCTGTCATTGGATTTAGGGCCCACCCGAAATCTAGAATGGGTCTTGTCATGAGATCCTTAATTACACTACAAAGACCCTTTTCCCCCAATAAGATCCATTCATTGATTCTGGGGGTTTAGAACATGTCTCTTTGGAGACCACAACTCAACCCACTGCAAAGACAGGCTTGCATGGTTCTCAGTGAACACGTGTGTGCATGTGCTGGTCGGTGTCCAGGGCTTACCACATCTTTTTTACGATTTAAAAACCATCTGTATAATCTTTCCTAGAATTCAGGTAGCACTTCATGTCAAGTGAAGTGATCCTCATCAGGATCTCTTCCTCAAAGATTAATAGTGCTTTTTGTAATAATCTACCTTTATTTTAGGTTTCCTGGTCAGTTCCCAACTCATACTCCAAATGCTGGGGCACTGGGCACTGTTAGAGGTGGACTAGGAAACGGATTCCCTTGGTCCTTCAGCCAGCAGGAACTCCCAAGCTGATCAGCCAGGGGAACTCACAAGAGATCAATATTATCATAGTGTCCCCTAGTGTGCCATACAAATGTTAGTATTTTCTGTGTGTGCCGTGCAGTGAGAAAGGTTGGGAAACAGTGCTTTGCATTATATATAATTCTGCATTTGGGGAGTTTAGCAAAGCATCTGAGTACCCTCCCTCATTTCCTCAGGTCCTCGGTCTTCTGTTTCCTCCTACATCTGCTTGTGTTCTCTCTAGAATGGAAAGTTTTCTAGTGGAAAGGACAAAAAGGTTAGCATTGAGTGAATGCATTTCTCTGTCTCTTAATAATAGATCATCTGCAGCAGGCTGTTAGATTCATTTTCTTCCAATTCTAACCGATCCCTTTTTCATCGTAGCTGGCTTTTGTCAGGAACCTCAGCTCATTGGACATTTTGGACTTCCTGACCCTAATGAAACTTCTCAGTTGCCCTTGGCCGTTCTGCCCTTTCCTCCTTTTTAAAATTGATCCTTAGAATTTTTTTTATGTTTAATTTTGAGAGAGAGAAAGAGAGAGCGTGTGAGCGTGCAAGTGGGGGAGGGGCAGAGAGAGAGAGGGAGACACAAAATCTGAACAAGCTCCCGGCTCTGAGTGATGCGGGGCTCAAACTCAAGAACCGCGAGATCATGACCTGAGCTGAGGTCGGACGCTTAACCAACTGAGCCACCCAAGAGCCCCTAAAATTGATTCTTTTGAAAATGTGAATGTGTCTGGCTAAGGAGACGGGATATGAACACAATAAAAACACATATGCCTGTAAAAAGACTTCAGCCTGTTGGCATTGCAACATGTAAATAAATACAAACGAATACAACACTGCTTATTAATGGCATATCCTGGATCTAGGGAATGCCAGGTAAGGAATAGTCAGTCGGCTGGGAGTAATTGGGATATGTGATGCCATGCTAAGAGTTTGTACAACATAGTAAAAGATAGTTGTGGCCCCTGCTCTCTGCAAGCTTACAGGTCATTGTAGGACAGTTCAAACAGACATGGAATCAGCAAAGAAGTGTAATAATGATAGCCTGCATGGAGTCAGCTGGTCGTCTTTGGAGAATATTTGAGAGGTACTAACCAGTTAGATAACCCGGCTGGCCCTGCCTGAACCCAGGAAGTGACCGTCTTTCCCTAGAACTTAGGCTTGTGCCATAAATACTGTGATTAAACTGCATTGTGTATTGAAACAGTTTTTCATGGTGTGGTATGGTGATTTATAATAAAAAAAATATATATATATACTTAGTGTGTGTGTGTGTGTGTGTGTATGTATATGTCTATATCTGTATCTGTATCTGTATGTATCTATGTTTTCTTTGTCCCCTGTTTCAGGCACAAAACCCTTATAACCCTTGGACTTTCCTAGGTGATAAGAGCAGTAAAGGTATCTTTTGTAATGAGTAAGTTGGAAAGGCTGTAAAGATGGGACAGACTGCCAGGTGAACCCACCCCGTGACAAGAGGTTTGGAACTTTCAATCTTGTCTCTCTGACCTCTGAGGAGAGGTAAAGGGCTGGAGGTTGGAGTTATTGCCAATGGCCAGCGATTTAGTCCATCATACTTAGGTAGTGAAGCCTCTATAAACGCAAAAGAGTTTGGAAAGCTTATGGGTTGGTGAACACTTGTAGGTGCTTAGCGAGTGACACGCTCAGAGAGGACATGGAAGTGCCTTGTCCTGTCCCACCCGCTGTACCGTGTGCATCTCCCCCATCTGGCTCTTCCTGACTTGTATCCTTCTGTAATAAATCAGCAATCTAGTCAGTTAGACAGGTTTCCTGAGTTCTGTGAGCTGCTCTAGCAAATTCATCCAACCCAAGGAAGGAGTCGTGGGGACTTGTAACCTGTGGGTAGCCAGTCCTAAGTACAGGTAACAACCTGGGCTTGCAGCATATGAAGCGAGGGACAGTCTTATAGGACTGAGCCCTTAAGCTGTGCAGTGTGGTGCTGTCTCCAGATAGAGTTGGATTATAGCTGGTGTGGGAGGATTGCTTGTCGGCTGTGGGGGGAAATCCTCCCCGCTGACATCACCCCCTTTAATGGGTTCATCTGGGAACTTGGCCACCATTTATGTAACATTTTACCCATCCCAGGTGTCTAACCTACAGATGAACTTCCTAATCCTATCCTTTTTACAGTGGAGTGACTATAGACGTAGTCTATCAGGAAACAGTAGGTAAAAGATCACCTGTGTACTTACTTATTCCACAAATAATTTGGGTGCCAACTATTTGTCAGACCCAGAAGATCCAATGGTGAATGAGAGAGAGTCCTCTGCCCTCATGGAGTATACTCTCTACTGGTGGGGTCAACCAAACTCCAGGTAAATTAATAATATAATTAAAAAGTTATAAACCTTCTGAAGGAAAAGAAATAGGGCCTTGAGAGTAGCAGGCAGAACCTCCTTTCGGTAGAGTCGGTGGAAGTCTCAGGAGAAGGTGACAAAGCTCTGCTGAGGTTTGTCGGAGAAAGGAGCCGGGAGACTAACGCGGGTGGAGAGTACACAGCATTGCCAGCGTCCGGATGCGTGAGAAGGCCTAATGTGTTCTGGAAGCTGGAAGCCTAGTGGAGGAGGACAGAGAGGAGAATGGTATGAGCTGCGGTGGAGGAACAGGCCAAGGCCAGCCCCTGCCGGGTCTCGTAAGCAATGGTAAGACCTTTGGAGTTCAGTTTAAAGTATGTGGAAAGCCAGCAGAGAGTTTTAAGGGCATGAGGTGATCTGACTTAACCTTTTAAACATCACTCAGGCCTCTGTGTGGTAACTAGATGACAGGGAAGCGGTAGCAGAGGCCTGCAGGAGCTGAATCAGGAGTTGACCGCAGTGCTGCTGGGTCAGGATGGGTGGCCTGACGGAATATGAGGAATGAGTGCGTGAACCATTCTTGAACGGGTGCAAGGCTGCCTACGAGGAAGGGTCTTGAGAAATGAAAGCATCGGGTGTGGCTGGAAATGACGCAAGTGTTGTTTGGCTCACAGGGATGTCTCACCAGTGTTTTTTCCACCCTTAACATCGGCCCCTGCCCTGAACCTTAGCCTCCTTTGTGGCCTCCATAGAAAAGAAGGGGTAAGAAAGACAATAGAAATAATAGGACGGTGGACTCTAGATCAGAAGGGGCTCTTGGCTCCTGGGGCCTGGACCCAGGTGCATGTAGACTGTTCCTGAGCAGGGAGCCAATCACTCCTAATAACCAAGATGCGCTGGTGCTTACTGCGTTCCACGAGTGATGATTTCTGTTCCCTAGTTCGTTATCTCGTGGAATCCTCACAATTCATGCGCCCTGTCTTCATGTTACAGAGGAAATTGATGCCTGGAGAGGTGAGGGTGCATGCCTGCGTTTAAACAGTCAGCCGCCCCATACCTGCAATCCCAGAACCCCGGAGCTTTGGAAGTCACAGTTAATGTTTCGTTTCGAAGTTTGATGCAGATAGATTTATTTGGCAGCAAAACCTGAACTGAACTCAGATGAGGCTTAGGAATTATTTCTGTTTGTTGCATTTGGCATGAATATTCATAGATACTGCTGCAGAAATGTGAACGTGCTTAATGGATTATGGGTTGCTGTCTCGGCCCCCACTGGAAATGACGTATGATATTCAGTATAGTCACGGTATTGCCTTTCTCAAATGTGAAAACTACTTAATTTTCTAAGGATTCCACACAAAGGATTATGGATGTGAAGTAAATACCAGAGCTCAGGTTCGGACCCCGGGGTTTCTGGCTGTGTGAGAGCTGTGTGCCTCACCACTACGCCAGAAAGAGAGAATACAGGTCAGGTTAGGCTCTTTGTCCTTTGAGTAACACAAGTGCCCTGCTTCCCAGCATCTTCACTAGATAGAAAGACCTGTCCCCAAGTTATTTCCCCAGGTTCTTACTTTGTTCCACACCCCTGTTCTTTGCGAGATCCAGTGTCAGATAGGTGTAAGAGTAATGTAGTTGAAGAAACATCTCCTCAAGAAGATCAGAGTACATTTCCTGATGCTCTTGGAACTGCTTGCATTTAAATTACATATACGTTATTATATTTTTATAAATACAGTTATGTAGATACATACTTTGTATTTATATTTTTTATTTGTATTTTTAAGGAGGCTCCATGCCCAGCACGGAGCCCAGTGCAGGGCTTGAACTCACGACCGTGAGATCAAGACCTGAGCCGAGACGGAGAGTTGGACGCTTAACTGACTAAGCCATCCAGGTGCCCCAGAACTGCTTGCTTTTTAAAACGAGACTGTTTATTTCCCCAGCTACTCTCTAATTGGACAAAGGTTGGACAGTGTAGCTGATAGAATAGAAGAATCTAACCAGTGCAGGAGAAAGTACTTGTGGTCAGCAAGTCAACCCGTGGATGAGTTCACTGAGCCTAGGGGGCTGCGGGCCTTTATCCATCGTCCCCGTGCATTTCTCCCAAACGGTTTCTTCTTTCCACAGCTTTCTTTCTTCGTAGCCTAACACGCAAGTTCTCAAAATCTGCAGACATTTCTCTTTCCTGTGTGTGGGACAGTAAGGCTTTGCAGGTCAAGTTAGATTAGGCTGTGGTTTAATAACATAGTCCCTCCATCTTAGTGGTTCGAAGGCAAAAATTAATTATTTTTATATCTCCTAAGGACAGACTGCTCTGCCCTACACCGTCCTCAGCTGGGGGCCGGGGCTAATAGGGGCTCCACCATCTGGAAGGTTCTTAGTTGCTTTGGTGAAGAAGGGGAGTCAACAGATGACTGGTAGAGAGAGGCTCCATGTGCAAGGGGCACGCTTCCTTTCTGCTCACACTTCTTTGGCCACAGAAGGTCACGTGGCCCCGTCTAGCTTCAGGTAGGCAGCAAAGCCTAGAAGCAGAAGAGGACCCGGTATTGTCTGCAGGTGCTGTGCCTCCTACTGCAGTGGGTCCGAGGGGCAAGAAAACAGGGAAAACCACCGATTGTTTCTCTACCAGGCAATACGTTGTGAATAATGTACTGAAGTGGCTTTAAAGCTGTGAATAAAAGTTAGGTAATGGGGGGGGGGGGGGGGGCGGGTCATGCCTATGGATTCAGCATCACAAAATAATTAGCTAAGAATTATTTTCCAAATGTTTATTTTTATTGTAAACAAGGATCTAGAGGGGCGCCTGGATGACTCAGTCAATTAAGTGTCCGACTTCTGCTCGGGTCGTGATCTCACGGTTCGTGGGTTCAAGCCCCGTATCAGGCTCTGTGCTGTCGACGCGGAGCCCGCTTTGGATTCTCGGTCTCCCTCTCCCTCTGTGCCCGTCCCCCGCTCGTGCTCTTTCTCTCTCAAAAATAAACATTAAAAAAATTTTTTTTTAATAAAAATGAAAAGATAAATAAACAAGGATCTAGAATCCAGACCTTTTCTCAAATACATCGACGGCTACAAAGCTGAGGAGTTTCTAGTGACATGTTGATACAGGGCTTGGGAACGGCAAGATGATCTGTGTGAGGCCAGGCCTGCCACTCAGGTCTCCACAGCCCCTCGGCCCAGGTGTCCCCACGGCCAAGATAAACAGACGCCTGCATGCAAGGACTGGGTAATCTGTGGGCTGGCGTTGGGGGAAGCAGGGACATCAGAAGCCATGCCCCTGTCCTTTGGGGGCCAATTTCTCCCCCAGACCCAGGGGTTTCAGCCCTGCGGGGACTGTAGCACAGGTGGCTAGGAATTTTATTACAGTGCGTCCTTCCTCTTGCTGATCTTCTGGTAACAGTCAGTCAGGGGCATCTGTGACATCTCCAGTATTGCGGGAAATCTGATGTTCCTGAAAGAAATTGTCAACTTGAAAGAGTTTAGCCGTTACTTGATTGGATGGTTGGGACAGAAGAAGAAAGAGAAAGAACTACTTCAGTACTTAGAAATGGAGGTAAATGTTTCATGGGATTTTGGAGATCTGTGACCAGCATACAGGTTTCCTTTTTTCTTTCTAAATTTTATCTTTGAGCTCACGTGGGTTAGAGGGGCAGCACGACGGGGGTGGGGTGCGGGGAGGGACAGACGAAGGCAAAATCCCAAGCCGGCTGCATGCTCAGCGCAGAGCCCAACATGGGGCTTGATCCCACAACCCTGGGATCATGACCCGAGACAGCAGTTGGACACTCAACTGACCGAGCCACCAGGGCACCCCTATGGTGTTTCTTTTTAACATATAATTTGTATTTGAGGATCTGGATGATCCTGAAGTCATTAAGACTTAAGCCATTTGTTTTCCAAAAGTGGTATTAGTGTTCATCATATTGAGTAGGTTAGACGTGCGTACCAGTGGAGAAGAGTTTTTACCTTCAAGGTAGACGTAGACTTTTTCCAGTCATGGAACAGGAAGTAAGACTTTCTGGGATAAATGAATGGAGGTGCCTGGCGTCCTCCACGTACCCGTGGTCTTAATTAAGGCACTTGAGTCTGTGCAATACACGGTCGAAGAAAATCGTAAGCGTAGTAAAGGTCAGGAATCTTGATAAACTAACGCGGAAGGTGCATTTATTGGGACTGAGAGCACAGAACGAGGCCGCATGCTTAGAGCATCCTTGGTGGTGCCCTGTTCTGTCTGTCACCATCAGCACATGGGTCTGCAAGAGTCCGTGTGCGGCGTGACAGCCGGTGAGCAGTGTTGTGGTGCCCCCCAGGAGTCTTGTGACTTTGCAGCATTGGCCACGTCTTCCTGTTTATTGGACGTCGCTAACATCTACCATTGCACGCTTCATCCACTTTCATCGTAAGAACCCCTCTGTGAGGTCAGTACATGGCCTTGTGGAGACAGAGGCTGTCCCCTGTGGAAACAGTCACTGACTGACCCACACAGCCCAAACACAGCAGGGGTCGGGGGGACAGGCTGAGCTGAAATACAGCTCCCCTTTGCAGAAGGAGAGTCCAGAAGACCTGTAGATTGCAGTGTTTCTGGCACTTCCCAGCATGGTGTGGGGTAGGGCACTGAGCCAACCCAGCCCCCACCCTCCCCCCACCCCCGCCTGCTGAGCAGGAGCAGCGGGAGGTCCCATCCTGGGAGCAGAGCAGCCGGCCATCCATCCCTCTTCACCACTGTCCTGTGAGGGAGAAGGGTGCCTTTTCTTTTTTAGAGGCTGCTTCCCGTTGGTCCAGATCTGGTGGCTGGAGTTGAGTAGCGACCGCTCTTGTTAACCAGATGTGACAGTGTATTTCCTTCAAATCTCAAGCTTCTGGTCAATTCTGTGGGTCAGTAACCGTAGCTAGTAGATACATCGATATAAAGAGTCACATGCTTTGCAGGCTTTTGCAGTATCATCATTTTCTGTTGGGAAGTATAAGCCATTCTAGAAATCTGATGTTCCTGAAAGAAATACTCAAGTCAAGAGAGTTTTGTTAGCCATCATTCTAATGGCTGGATGGGAAGAAGAAAGAAGAGAAAGAATTATTCAAATATAATATTACCCTCCAGAATCCCTCAAACACCCACCCTTTTTTAAACCCCGCACCAAACAATCTTGTACATGTGGTTTATGAGAGACAGACACTAGTCTCTCTCGTCACTTTTTTTTATTTTTGTATTTAAAAAAAATTTCTCATCCTGGGGTACCTGGTTGGCTCAGTTGGTTAAGCATCCGACTTCGGCTCAGGTCATGGCCTCATGGTTTGTGAGTTCGAGCCCTACGTCGGGCTCTGTGTTGACAGCTCAGAGCCTTGAGCCTGCTTTGGATTCTGTGTCTCCCTCTCTCTCTGCTTCTCCCTCTCGTGCTCTGTCTCGCTCACAAGAATAAATGTTAAAAAAAATTTAAAAGAAATTTCTCATCCTTTCTTAAGCTTTGAGACTTCAAAAGGTTTTTTTTCTTCCATTAACTGGTAATTAGGCTTTTGTGCAACATGCTTGTGTTATTGTTTGGTATGTAGACATCTGGGCCAGTTTCTGGGCTTTTTAAAACATGGCTACCCTGGGGGTGCCTGGGTGGCTCAGTAGGTTCAGCGTCTGGCTGTTGATCTCTGCTCACATCATGATCTACTGGTTTGAGGGTTCAGGCCCTGCATCGGAGCCTGCTTGGGATTCTCTCTCTCCCTCTCTCTCTGCCTCTCCCCCGCTCATGCACACGCATATGTGCACTCTCTCTCAAAATAAATAAGCTGAAAAACAAAAAAAACATGACTACTCTGTTGGTGACAAATACTCTAATGATACAGTAACAGATGATCTTAATAAGAATTCTCTTTCTTTTCAGACCAAAACTAATATCCTTGAGAACGATGTGGATAGACAAGAATTTAACTTAGAGAAGGTATGTGTTTTGAAATTGTTAATCTTTTCAGCTTTATAACACACACACATACACACACACACACACACACACACACACACAAAAGAATATGCTTACATGTCCAGTGGTTGAGTAAATGGCTAAGCAAATCACACTACCTTCTCTTGGTGATTATTAGGCTGTCAGTTAAAACCCGAGGGCTTGTGACCACAATGCCAGTAATGCAGTGGTAAGTATGAAAAGCCAGGCGTGTGTATTTTGTAGTCAAAACTCGGTTTTTAAAAATGCATGAAAAAGAAGAGAGGAGGAAGGGATTGAGCTGCTAAGAGTGGGCATTGGTGACTTTTTCCTCTTCCTCTGCAGTGTCTTTAAACAAATGAGCAAACCCAGATCTGCATTTGAAACCTCCATGAGGAATGGTTTCTCCTTGTGAGTGTGTTTGGAGGGGTACCTTTAAGTGGAAACTCAGAGAGCATCTCTGCGTTTAATCTGAATTCTGTTGCTAATTTGTGTGGAGAGAAGTCTTTGCTTCACCTGTCCAAAATTAAACGTGGGAGAACGGAGACCTCCACAAGGCTGCGCAAACCACCCTCCACAGAGTTCTTGCAACAGCACGTTGTGTCTGACGTGTGTTACTCCCCGGGATGTATGTCCTGTCTGGAGTCTTTGGAACGCACCTGGGTCTGATTCTGCTTTGTGCCCACAGGCTCGCTTGGAAGTGCACCGGTTCGGGATCACGGGTTACGGAAAAGGAAAGGAAAGAGTCCTGGAACGGGAACGTGCCATAATGCTGGGTGCTCAGGTGGGGGGCTGCTTCCGTCTTCCAGCATCAGACAGGATACAAAAGCGGGGGAAGAGCCCGGGGCAAGTCAGGGCATGGGTCACTGGGAGGTCTTTGCAAAATAAAAAATGGTATCTTTTTTTTTTTTTTTCCTTTCATTTCAGCCTCCCAAAAATAGTTATGTGAATTACAAGGTCTTGCAGGAACAAATCAAAGAAAAAAAGGCAGCAAAAGAAGAAGAAAAGAGAATGGTAGGAGTAATAGCCTTTTCGTTCCTAAGCTAGAACAGAAAGGTGGCTGCCTTTGGCCACAGTGGAATGCTGGACCGGCTGCTTGGAAAGCAGTGTAGACAACAGTAAAATCTGGAGTTAGAGGATCATTTTCTCCACTTGTTCAGGTCTGCCTTATTCCGTAATACCAGCCAGGTAACCTGGCATATTTACATGAAAGGTTTGCTCTGAAATAGCAAACTCCCACTCGGATAACATAAGCTGCCTTGCTCTTTCTCCTGTATTGCATTTTACATGGTGTAGAACACGAGGACCCATGAAAAACCTCAGAGGAACAGAGGTTACACTCGCTCCCTTTCATCTAAAACGGAAGATTCGATGTTTCTACTGTCAGTCTTTTCTGGAATGACCTTTCACCCTCTGAAAGAGTTTTAGGAAGAAACTAAGTTTGTGTTCATACACCTACTTGAAAAAAAATATTAAGTGATAGCTTACTGGCTTTTGACCACAAACCTCGTCTTTTTTTTGAATCTCCATTATCCGTTATTGACACACATATTATCTTAAATTCTGAAATCAGGCCCAGGACACAGATATTTTCAAGAAAAAGAAGAGGAAAGGGCAGGAAGACAGGTGAGTGACACATCATCAGCTACTGGGGTGGAATGATCTGGATAAGCATACTGCATCAGTTGTGAAGATAGCACCTGGAGTTTACGCGGTGTTTCTAGCCCGTTAGGGTGCTTCACAGTCCCTCGTGGATTCTCAGTGAGTCCCGTGAGGGGAAGACCAGGTGTAGGACATGGCCCAAGATCGAATAGCTACCTCAGAACCAAACTGGGAATTTTCTCCGGTCTCCCATTTCCAAAGACCAGACACCTCAAGTGACCAGTGGAGAAGCTGAGATTGACGTTTCCAACAAAAGACTTGTGTCCCCCCCCAAGAGCCTGCTGATAAGACAGCACGGCCTGGGTCTGTACTGCCAGTTCCTTGACCTACCACGTAGGCAGGGCGCCACGGTCTGAGTAACGGGACATTGATGATGTTGCTCTACTTTTGTTTCTTAGCGTTTGTTCAAAAATGCCTTTTCTCCCTCCTTGAATTACTGGTTCCAAATCGACTTCTTTTGTCTTGGCCTTTTCCTTGGACTCCTAGTGAGCTTGCATATGCCGTCAAGCGGTCATTGGTTCTGACCATACATGTCTGTCCGTTGAGGGTCCCCTGCGTGCCAGGCATATGGGTGTCTTGGGTGTCGGGAATATAGGCATCGTCACACTGGCAGTTTCCTTGTCTTTGAGGAGCTTACACTGTAGTGAGGGAAACACACCAAAACATACGAACAGGTTAGCGAGGGGATGTCAGGCCCCGGCAGGTTCTACGAAGAGGTGGCGCTAAAGCATCGGGGGAGAAAATCACCAGGGATGGGCCGGGATGTCATTCTAGGGGGGTGACATCTGAGTTGAGAACTGAGTGAAGAGGAGGGGGCAGCCTGGAAAGATCTGTAGAGAACATTCCACAGAGAAGAAACCAATGCAAAGGCCCTGAGGCAGGAAGGAGGCGGCATGTTTCTGGGGCCACGTGAAGGCCCGCAGTTGTTGGGGCGGGGCAGTGGGGGGGACGCACAGGGGGACACCCGGAGTTTGTAGGGGCGGGGCCCCGGCCACCTGGCTGGCGGTGCGATAGCCCTTCCTCGTAAGCTTAACTTCAGTACCCTTCCCTGATTTTTAACTGCAGGAGAGCCAAAAAGAAGAAATCAGCTCCCAGCATTTTGTCAAGTGGACAGATTGGACAGGTTGGAAAATTCAAAAATGGGACACTGATTCTGAGCCAGGTTGACATCAAGAAAATAAATTCCTCCCGAGTGGCTAAGTGAAGTACTTCGTGACATAGAGGAACTCTGTACTGGAACTGGACCCTTATGAGACTTCTAGATTATTCTTAATTTGTTTCATATTTTAGAGACTGCTTTTCTATTTTAGGGGAAAACGTCAAGTAGAAATAATAAAATTTGTACCGGTGAGGTGTGTGTGTTTTATGGTGATAAGCGTACGGTGGGAAGGGCCAATCGCACTGTGAGTATAATTATAGCCAGCCTGTTGAAAAGGACGTTTAATCCTGTCCAGCGAGATTTATGCTAGATTGGCTCTGACTGGTGTTTTGTACCTCTGCATGTAATGGTTTTTCATAAACTTCATGATTTACTGATTTGTAAATGCTGGTAATTAGCTTTAAGTTGCCTTTTTTAATTTTCTAAAAATGGTGTCCTGTTACTTTGTCATGAAAGAACCACGTGTGATAATTTGTCAGTCGTTTTTGTGGGAAAAGCAGTTTTGATTTGTAGCCTACCACGTGCGTGAAATCTCTGTAAGAAGTTATGTAAATAGAACACAGCTTTTGTGGTATATGTGACTGTGACAGGTAACACAGCAGAGGATTTTAACCATACCTACATGTAAGCTAATGTCCTCTCCAGAATAATCACCGTGGATGGCTAAACATATTTTTTAAATTATATTGCACTTACTGAAAGCGTCTGGAACTTCTCAAAGCTTGTGACCCATTAAAAACAAAAAGTCTTCAATGATAGTAATCACTTTTGGCATTGTTTTTCTTTATGACAAAAAATCTTATCACACGGTAACATTTTGGTCAAAACAAAGGGGTAAAAATGGCTGACGTTTTTATGTGGCTCCAACGTGGACTCCAAGGCCATTGCCAAGTGAGGAGCTCCACAAAAGCCCTGAGTTGAAGCAAGAGTGGAATCAGTATTCTGTTTTCCAAGTTTATTTTGAAAGGCAGTACTTGGCAGAATACCTACTTCGGCAGTTTTAAAAAAAAATTTTTTTAATGTTTGTTTTTGGGAGAGCTGTCAGCACAAAGCCTGATGTGGGGCTCGAATTCGTGAACCGTGAACCTGAGCCAAAGTCAGACGCCCAACCAACTGGGCCACCCAGGCCCCCAGAGAGTGATTTTTTTTTAAAGGTGTAGAGGATCCCAAGCCTGACAAAGCACCAGGAAATATCTGAAGACCTAGAGGTGACCTATCAGAGCAGCGACTGGAACAGTTTGGTTCCCCTTCTCTACAGGCAGCCCAGGGTCCGAGGCCGCCCCACCCCACCCCCACCTCCACTGGCCTCGAAGCTCAGACAGCTGAACGCTTAGCCAGACTCTGGACCAGAACTGCAGACTAGTCCACTCGGGAGAAGTATGCAAGTTCTGAGTTTAAATTACTCACCTCGCTTTGCTTTCACCTTTTAATTTACTGAATAAATACTTAAAGAGTGGTCTTGTTACCACTGGGCGCTCCAGGAATCCTCAGATATTTAGGGACTAAGAAAAACCTATACTTTAAGGGCTAGAGAGCAGGCTTAAGATCACACTTTTTATTTCCCCATCGATGGAAGTTTCCTCTAGCAAGATAGCAGCAGAGAGAAGCCACCATGAAAACCAGTCATCCAAAGAAAGACGGTTATGACTAAGATTCTGCCAACAGCCACAGAGGGAACAGACGGCTTCCGTGTGGTGGGTACGTGTTTCCTTACTGTCGTCACACTGCCATTTCCCCTTTGCAGGGGTGTCTTTCAGTCCCCGACACGTCTGGTGGCTCAGCCGTTGTTCCACACGACGCCCTGCCTACCGTTATTCCCAGTGACCCACTTAGGGACCTGGAGGTTCCCGTTGGCCCCGGACACCTGGAGACCCTGCTTCCCAAAGGAAGAAACAACACAGCACGTGTCCCGCTGAACCAAAGTTGTCCAGGCAAGAAGAGCCACCACCTCACAGGGGTGACCTACCCTTGACCATCGAGAGGAGACGAGGCTGCCATCACCCGGTGGGGCAGGGAAAATTCTGCACCCAGGTGGGACTCAGGCATCTCTTCATAGTCCTTTGACCTGATTTTGATGGTAAGTAGACAAATGCAGCAACCCTGGGTGCGAAGGGCCTGGTGACCTGAGGCTCAGGCCCCCAGGGATGAGGGTCCCAACCACGATTAGCAGAGGCACTAGGTGAGAGTGAAGGGAGTCTAGAATGAATAGGAGAGGAGGCTGACCACGAGTGTCCCTTGCAGCTCCAAGACCAGCTCCAGCGTCCCTGGCCTTCCTCGGCTAAGCTTCCCTCACTGGAATTCTGAAGGAGCCGTATAGACCTGTGGCGCGGGGGGGTCGATGCCCGGATGTCTCCCTCAGATCCTCTTTCAGGTAGAAGAACTTACTGTTCTGAGCACTGAAGGCACAACCTTCAGCCGTTGGCCCTCTTCAGGGATCACCTCACCTCCTTCCCGGGGTGGCCCACGTCCGTGCTGGATCGAGACGGGAGTATTGAACCCAGTGCCCCTCTCCCAACCCAGAGCGGCAGAGGCCTTTGCTGGGTCTGCGTCCCAACCCGATGTCTCCCTTGGCCGGCCCTGCTTCCTTTGCTCCCAAGGGGGTTGATCCGCAGAGCCCTTGCTCTTAAATGCCCTGCTGCCTCATCTTGGAGTCTGCAACCGCCCCTCCCCAGGCAAGCCATTCAGGGATCCAGCAGCTAACCGGGCAGTGAGGCTGGGCCGAAGGGGCTGCTGGGGGAGGCGTGTTGAGATGGGTGTTTGTGAGGACCACAGTTTGAGGAAGGCTAAGAGGTTTCAGGTCGGACACACCTGGGCTCAGACGGTGTGGTTGAAGGGGCCGGTTGGTCTCCCTGATGCTCATAGGTTATTAGGAGGTCTCCCCCAAATCTCAGTTTCTTGTAACCCCTGACCAATGTTTTATTCACAAATGTACCTTAACCATGTGCTAACTGTTACCGATGTCTAGCCCTGTCCCCTCTTGCAAGAATGAATTCATAAAGCCCCACTTGTCTGAAATGCACCTTACTCAGAGCCATGGAACCGCTTCAAGATCTCGTGGGCACACGCAGCACAGCCCTATGGCGTCTCACAGGCGCAGGCCCTGCGGGGGAGAGACGGGGTGGCCTCCCTTCTGCCTCCCCTGTCCCAGCCGCCCGCCGCCACACAGGGCCCGCGTGGCAAGAGGCGTGCTGTGCTTCTGGGCAGTAATCCAGACCGGGCCCTGCCTTTCGGTTGTTGGCAGTGTCCAAAGAATTTATTTCAAATCTGCTCAAGACTGTGATAAAACTCAGGTTTTCCAGAAGGCAATACACAAAGTTAACCAACCCCCCAAAGACCAGAAAACACAGTGTTTGCAATTCAAAAAATACAAACGCTCGTGGATACCGATACAAAAATTAGAAAAAAGTTGCTTTCCCCCCCCTCTCCCCCCCTCCCCCCGTGTTTCCAGTGGAACACGAACACCAACGGGACCGAGAGCTGCCACCGTATACGGACAACTGTGACAGAAAGTGGATGCGATGGGGGGGGGGGGGGGGGGCGGGGGTAAAGGAAGGCAGGGAAATGCAAGAACTGTGGACAGCCAAAACAAGGACACAGAGCTTGTTACTTTTTAAATTCCTTTGCCAACGTTAAACAAATCACTCATGCTGAATACGACAAAGTTAGTGGGAAAGCAGCACGTCTACATCATGCATTTAACGTCTTCTGCTTGGCTCACTCTGCGCTTCCTCTTGGTGCCGAGGAAGTCAGGCTGGGGACGCCCAGCCACCGGGCGCGGGATGAGCTGGAAAGGTCTGCAGGCCCTCGCCGTGTTCCTGCTTCCACAGCCACTGGAGGCCGCTTTTCCGGATCTGAAGTCTGTGTTTGGAGTCTCCTCAGAGGCTGCCTGAGGCCTGGCCTGGTGAGTGGTGCCCACCTTGCGGGGGGTCTTCCCCAGGACTAGGTTGGGCAGCCCGCGCCCTCCAGACAAGACTCCCCTGTGGGGTCTCGACTCCCAACTCCTGCCTGAAGCCAACGTCGTTCACAAGGAAAGCCGGGAACCACCCCCCATCCCCCTCCCCAACAGGTAGTGCGAGTGGAGTCCCAGGGCCCTGCAGACCCCCAGCCGCGGGGCAGGTGCCTCCCACCTTACTCTTAGACATTGGTTCTCAAAGCCGCTCCCCTGCCGAGATCTTCGGAAACAATGGAGACACAGGATGGGTTGGGGGACGCCTCAGATGTTAGAACTTAAGGTGACCGAGGAGACAGAGAGGCAGGTCAACCTCTTTCTACATTTTATGGGGGCATCTGCACACAGATGCCTTTGGGACTAACAATGACAATGCTGACGTGTGGCCCGCTTACAGCACGTTGCACCAAAGTACCGTTAAAACAGGCCTCGCTGGGAATGGGAACGTCTGGGGTGTTGCTTTGCATGGTCATGTGAAGCCTATTTCAAATGTCAATTTTCCCTCCTCAAGGCCAGGCAGCAGTGTTAATACATACATGCTCCTGGTCACAAGTGGCTGGGATGGAAGACACTGTCTTGTGGTCGGAGAACATTCTGGAAGGTCACCACACAGGCTTGATTCTTTGAAGGGGACCATTAGCCTAGACTCAATAGATGAGAGACTATATTCTTTTCTTTCAAAAGCATTCCCTCGGTGGGGATACCGAGGCACAGAAAGATTTAAGACGTGTGAACCAATATCAAAGCCAGGTTCAAAGACACGAGTGTCTGAGGGCTGAATGCGGTGCCTGAGCCACACATCCTACCCCACGCCTACTCTTACCTATCGTACAGTCCATTTGAAGCGAAAGCCACCAGGATCCCTTTCTCTTTAAGGAGGAACCTGCCAAGGAAAGTGATTCTTGAAAACAGCTTACTGGCTTACTTGCAAAACAAAAGTAGAGATTTCCCAGAATCAGCAGAGACCCTAAATATCTTCTAATGAGATCTGATTAGATTTTTAAAACCAGATAATAGGCCACAAATCCATTAAGTTCCTGTTGCCTCCAGGCAAAAGCGGCCAAGGAAACGTTTGGTAACAAGTTTTGCCTTCTAGGAATGGGGGGTGTCTTCTAGGAGTGGGGGGGGGGGCGGTGCGGGTGGGGGCATCTTCAGTAAATACAAAATGAGATCTGACAGTTTGGCCTCTGTTGGTGGCTCACCTCCATTTCCCCCTACCTGCCCCGGCTGGCAGAGCACTGCAGGCCTATGGAAGGACAATCCTGGTCTTGGGTGAGAAGGTCCATACATTGTGATACAGGCTTTCCGGGTAACTCTGAAGTGGATACCCCAGCATCACCCTGCATATCAACGCATGGACACATGACAAACCGCTAGTGGTTCTCAACCCAGGGTGTCCCCTAGGGGACATCTGGCAATGTCTGTAGATGCTTTGGGTCGTCACCCCTCACTTGGGGGGGTGCTACCGGCATCTAGTGTGGGGAGGCCATGGCCAGCCCACAACAATAAGAGAACCCCCCCCCCCCACCCCGGGGGGTGTGGAGGTTGAGGAACCCTGGCATCAGCCATGGGCCTTGTGAGAGTGTTTTCCGGCACTCCCGTGCTGAGTCCCCCCCCGCCCCCCCACCTCGGAGTGTTACCTACCCTCCCTATCCTCCCCATCTCACCGCGTGTGGGTGGCCACAGGACAACTGTCTGCTCGTCTGTGCTGAAACGTGCCTTCACAGGGGACCGAGCCTTTCACTTGCAACCAGAATTAAGGCTAAAATGCAAATGTCCCCGGAAGAAGGACACGTAGAACCTGCGTTGTGATCCTTTCCTGAGAATCTGTAGGCAGAGGGCACGGGCACCGCAAGGCTGGGCTTTCCCGGGCACCAAGAGCAGGAAGCACGAACCTGTTCCCAGTGTTCCTGGTGAACTCCGGTTCTGCCCAGGCTCACTCTGGAAAGCACGACCCTCCTCACTCTCGGTGGGCCACGAGGCGCCCGAGGGCGCTGTCACAACCACAGAGTTCACGGAGGGCTGAAGATTCAGCCCAGAGCTATATATAAAACTGTATACATAGTTTTTATGCCAGTTACTTTGTGGGTCAGGATTACTGATGTCCACTTTGATTAGAATCATTATTTTCCCCGACGGGGCAGAGAGGGCTGTGTGCAATGTTTTAGCTTTTGCTTTGAATTAGGAGCTAGGGTGCTTTGCGGTGAGTCGCTAGTGGACGCTTAAAAGGGATTCATTCTAAAAGGAAAGGCATATGCTTTGAGCAAACTTGCTCACGAGCAGAGCACGAACGGCGGAACTACGTCAAGGAGGCATTATTTACAATGCATTGGGACCTGACATTTAAGTTACTTTGAATTCTCTTCTCACTGAAACTGCTTGATAGACAAACACCAAGTGATTCCTCAGCCAGCCCAACAAAAGCATCATTTTGACACAATTCTAAGTACAAAAATGCCACCACATTGTAAGGGGACAGGGAATTCGATGGCCAATGAGAAATTCACGACCTGTAGCCTCTGCTCCGAATCCCAGGGGCTTCCTGGGAGGGTGACGTAAGTCAGGCCACAGCCGTTGATGATTCCTTCTTTGTTTGGCCGATCCCTCGAAAACAAGTGTGGCACAGACCTGCCTTCTCTCCTAGGTTCGTTCTTGTCCCTGAAAGGTGTTTTGTGCTGAGGACAGGAGAGGTGGCTTCAGGACAGCCTGACACAGTGCTGCTGGGTTCCTGGAGGAGGAGCAAAGCCGGAAAGGTGCCTGCTGGGGACACTCACGGGGCCTCCTGGAGCTGCTGACCCCTGCAGGGAGGTGGCAAGTTCTGGCGGCTTCCCTCTGAAAAATTACCTTTTTCTTCCTAAAGAGACCCCCCCACCCCCGCCATTGTGGGACTGCTGCTTCTCCCTGTTCCACATTTCCCTCTGACCCCGGTGCTGGCTGTCCCGAGGGTGTCACCAAGTCCAGCTGAACTCCAGCAGCTCCTTTCCAGAGAGGCAGAGCCAGGGCCGCCTGGGGAGCCCAGCTTCGGGGATTCTGGAAGCTCCCCAGCCTTTCATCCAGCCCCCGCCGCAGGGGGGAAGCCACTGCCACCTTCCCCAGCCACACTCACTCCTGGTGTCACTCCCGGCACGCTGGCCAGTCTTTTCCCAAAGCCGATGCATCTGGACCTGCCGGCCACGCTTCATCAGCCCCAGCAAGGCCGTGGCTCCTCTGTGTCCTCCAATCTTCAGGAAGCTTCCCCAGCTTCCAAGCTGAGTCCACCCGGAGCTATGGCTAAGGAGTGAAACGGAGAGGCAGGTGCAGGCAGGAGGACAGGCAGGAGCCTGCATCCCCTTCGGGGCTCTGGCAGGGGTCCGGGACAGGACGAGGAAGACCTCCGGGTGCCTGAGAAACCACGCCGCTGGCGGAGAACCAAGAGGCAAGACCTCAGCTCCACACGCAGGTGGTTGCCAGGACCCGAGCTCGGAGGCCGAAACAGCACCAAGCAGCTCCTGAAGACGCCGGGCAGGTGGCCTAGCCGGCCACGTCTGCCCACACGGCGGGGACAAGGCAGCCTCGAGGTCCGAGGGTGCGTGGGCTCTGAGGTAGGATTGTAGGATCTGCTGCTAGGGGGGCAGGATCTACACAGCGTTGGCCTTGGCCGCTCAGAAAACAAGGGCAGTGTCTACACAAGCAGGTAGAACCGAGTAAACACAGTTGCTGCCGGTTTATGGGCTAAGTTTTATAAAAATCCAATCCAGCAAATGGACAAGGTACTCCTCAACCTCAAAAATAAAATGCTTGATAAAATATATTCTTTTTAAAAAGGAGAAAGGTTCGCCACCAGATGGAAAGGGAGGTGGCAGGTGACAAAGAGGAAGAGCAGGAGGGGACAGGAAGGTGCTCTGGGGACAGGACCGCGGCGGGCTCCGGGCTCAGACCCCCGAAAGCGAGCTCTGATTCTGAGAGATGCAAATGACTCTATGGGGACCTCCTGGGCCCATGAGGGCGCCCTGCTAGGGGGCTCGGCCTGGGCCTCTGGCACAGCCAGGCTCACCCCGGGAGTCTGGGGTGTAAGGGACATGCTGATATTGCTATTTCCTGCCTTCATTAGAGGACCTGCCCATCCCAAGGCAGAGGCACCACTGCCATGGGGGGCCATCTCCTACTTTCATGATGACAGTAGGGTGGGTCTGGAAGAAAAGGTAGGCAGACTCTAAGAGGCTTCCCCAGGGTCCCCCTGGGAGGACCAAAGCCTGGAAGAGAGCAACTCAGACAAGCTTGCAGTTCCAGAAAACAGCTGCCGGCCAGCAGACACGCTTCATGTGGTCACTCCAATTCCATTGTTTTCTTTTGTGTTTAAGGACTAAGAACTGACTGAATGCATTTTAGCAGACGTGTGTGTGTGTGTGTGTGTGTGTGTGTGACAGAGAGAGAGAGAGAGAGAGAGAGAGAGATGATTAATGAAGGACCAAAAGAAACCATTTTAAAGGTTCTCAATAGTTCAGTGGGAATGGTGAAGGTCAGTGGGAATGGTGAAGGTCAAGATTAATGCCCCTTTCTATCGACCTTGGATTAGGTCTGCAAGGGCATAATGTTGTGGAGACTCCAGGACTAAAAAAGCAAAAAGGAGAACCTTTCCTGGAGGAGATGAGAACCTGCAGCCTCGGGACAGAGAGGTGTCCCAGCAAAGGGTCAATCAACACTTGGGGAGTGGGATTCCGGAAGTGCCTTCCTGCCTCTGCTCTCAGGATGCCAGTCTCAAAGTTGGCCCTCCTCTTGCCCCCCCCCCCCACCAGCAAAAAAGACAAGCTTTGAAAACAGATGGCAGGAAACATAATCATAAACCCCGGATGCCTTCTCCCTCCCTCGAGAAAGTTCCTTCTCTGTGAGCATTTGTAATGTCCAGGAGGAATGAGAGAAACACACACGCAGCTTCACCACCGACCAGTGGCCACTTATTAACCAGCTGCCTCAACAAGCGTGGCCTGCAGACCTATTCTCACCCTCCAAAGAAAACATGTCTCTAAGATACTGAGCGGCTGCTGGGCTGCACCCCTCAAGGCGATCGTCCTGCCCTCGCGGGTCCTTCGACCTCAGCGAGGGATGGTGGGGATTTTCCCAGACGCCGGTGAACAGCTGGGGTCGGGAGGCTAGTTGCCCGATAGCTTTGGCCGCCCCAGGTTTGTTGGTACTTCCAATCCTGTGTGCAGGGTGACCTGGAAAAGATGACCCAGTCAGTGAGGATGGGGGAGGCCACTACGAGAATCCTGAGTGCTCAGACAGCCCAGCGGCCTCGTGCGAGGCCCCCTGTTCGCTGGGGTCGCCACAGACAGCAGCCTGAGGGCCTCTCTGTACTGCGGGGTATGCTGTTTATTGTCGCCCAGTCTCACTAACGTAATGTCCCCGAGTTCATCCTGAGGAGCCGGTCTGGGCCTGGGTTTCCCACCTTGTCCCAGGAGCCCCGGCAAGGCTGATGCTCCATTGCAGCAGGTGAACGGTTCTCATGGTTGTATATTTGTTTCTGCGTTCTTCCCATGGCCTTCGTTCCTTTCTTACATCTGTTATATTTCAGGCTGCCTCAAAGCCCTTTCGTGAGTGAGTGCAGGTACAAATCAATCAATCAGTGATTGATGTAGGCCTGTCAGTATTCACAGCCAGGACTCCCAGAGGGAGGAGGGCTCTGCTAGAAGCTAAGGGTAGTGCCCTCACGTTTCTCTCCCACCCTCGCCCCCTCACTGAGCTCCCATTTTGTCTCTGTCCACTTGGGGCCTCCCGAGCCCTCGCCAGCTCCCCAGGACTGGCTCCAGCCCTGAGATCTAAAAGCACAACATTCCTGCCTGCTTCAGGTGGGAGCCAGAGGGGGCAGGGAGGGGTGAGAGGGGGCAGAAGGAGACTCAAAGCCCCTGGGACTGGTCTCTCCCAGCCCCTCTGTGCTTCTCCTCTCTGGGGAAAGCCATACCTGAAAGGCCCCAGCGCATACCTGGCCATCGGCTCAAGCTGGGCAGGGGGCACTGACTTCCTCCTGATGGCTTAACGAATGCCTCCATCGCAACCGTCCCAGAAAATGGAACCCCCACCTGCCTCCCCCTCCATTCCCTTTCCCCCCCCTCCCTCCCACTGTGGCTCCACAAGCTGGCAGCTTAGCGCCTCCACTTATCTCAAGTGAACAAGTACGAACTGATCATGCCACAGAGGACCATCCCCGGGGAATGCCCAAGGGGAGCTGGTAGGTGGCTCTCTGCCTGGGCGGGCAGCAGTCAGCTTCTTTATAGCCCACATCGTCCAAGTGCACTTGGGAGGCCCCAGCACCCCGAGAGGAACAGCCAGAGGGGCTCCCGCCCGGAAGGGTAAGTGGTACCTGCACGTTGCGGTTGAGGCTGAGGGCTGGCATGAACACCCCGTCCACATGGCTGAAGGCTGTGGGGCCCTGCTGCTGCCCGTTGATGAAGAAGGTCAGCGTGTGCTTATTCAGGTCCAGGAGCACGCCGACAGTGGCCCCCTTGCACACACCGCCTTCCGTCCTGGGAAGAGAAGCCCCAGGAAGCCCCATCACCACCACATCTAGCCTGGGATGTAGGTGGTGGTTCAGAAGATGCTAGGAATATCCTCACCTAAAACACACAGCCCTCATGGAGGTGCAGGGAGCTGTTCTTCTGGGCCGTGAGACTTGCCTTGAAACGCACTCTCCAGTTAAGGGCCACACAGGAAGACCTTACCCTTCGTGTAAGTTTCCTTACCCCGGAGGGATGGGCTTGTTCAGTCCCTGAGACCTGGGCACCCAGGGAGTTAGGGTGTAGATGAGCGGGTCCCACCTGAACACCCGGAGCTTGGAGCCTGGGTAGGGAAGGCTCCTTTGCCCTCCAAGGGAAGGAACTAGCTTGGCACCCTTTATAGTTTTAACCAGCGAGAACGTTGAGATCCACAAAGAGGCAGAGAGCCAGCCCTTCGGGAGATCTCGAGGCCCACTCGACTTCAGCTGCTCTCCGAAACATCCCAGGGACTCTTGAACAGCCATGCGTGGCAGGGGACAGATGCTGAATCTGGAATCAAGTCCCCTGTCCCGAGTTGCCATCCCATGAGCGCCAGCGGTGGAGCCTTGAGACTAAATTGTGGAGCTCTTGATAAATGTCTGTGATCCCACATTCGGCAGTGGTGGGAATTCATATCGGCCCGCGAGAAGCATCTCTTCAGATGCTCTCCCCAGGCTCCCTGGCTGATCCGCTTCCTGTCTGTGGAAGAAGAGGGTCCATCAGACTCCCTTCCCTTAGCTGAGGGCTGAGGGCTGAGGTCTCATCCTCCACCCCAGCTGCTCGGCTCTGATGAGAAAACCATTTTTAGCCTTTCCTGATGGGGCAGGTGCTGATTAGCTGGGGGCTGATGGCCTGGCAGAGAGCACAGGAAAGTCGTGAGGAAAACTCGGTGCGCTGACGGGAAAGGCACTTCCCAGGAGGTCAAATTTCCCCAGGGCGGGAGGCGTGGGGTGGGGGTGGGGAGCGGTGTCAGGACCCCAGGACAGGATCCTGCAGGTGGGAAAAGGGAGCTACGACCGGGCTCCTGGTGCTATTCAGACACTGACCGCCGGAGGGCGGTAGAGACCGGCGTGAGGCGCAAATACGTGATTCCCACCCAAGCGCTGGCTGCCCCAGGTTCATGGGCTCCCCACCGCAGCCCCCTACCCGGGCTCCCTTGCCCCCCCGCCCCCCCCCCCCCAGAACCGGAGGACTCTGAGCCGAGTCCTGACAGCGCCGCGAAGTAGCCCTGTGACTTGGGACGCTTGTTTCACTTAAGCCCTTGGTCTAATGGGTAAAATGCCAATCACAATAGTACTTTTCGGAGGACTAAGGGAGATCATGGAAGTCAGGTGCTTCCTACAGCCTCAGGCACCAAGTAAGCTCAATAACGCTCCGTTATTACCCCCATCAGCCGTGTATCTGGGCACCATTTGGTTTAAGCAGGTAGAGATGGAGCTGGACTCCACTCTTTGGTTTGGGAACAGCGGCCGGGGGTAGATCCAGTGCCGGGTCAGCCCGCAGCACCTGGCAGCCTGCAACACCCAGTCAGCCTGCAGGGCCCAGGCAGAGGGGACAGACGGCCGAGGTGCTACCCTCCCGCAGGCCTCCAGAGCTAGAGGTCACTGCCAGAGAAATGGCAGGTGGGAGAGGTGCAGTCTGCTTCCCTGGGGACCCTCAGGCAAGTCCCTGCCCCAGATCAGGACTCCTGGGGCCAGAACGCTGAGAGCCTCCAGGCTCACTGACATGGCCTAGAGCTGGGCCCGTGAGGTTGGCTCCTCCTGGGGAGATGGCCCTGAGCAGGCCAGGAAGGAGATCGCGCGGGGAGAGGGCAGCTCCAGGTGACTACCATTCTTTATTTCTGGGCTCCTTGGCCAGTGCTGGCCTTAAAAGATTTTCCATCCCCCACCCCCACCCTGGACACACAGGCCGGGTATGAACACGGAATCCCTGGGTGAGGAGAAAGTAAGCACTGAGCTATGATGGGGGCGGGGGCCCACTGCCTTCTCTGAGGAGAGAGATCAAGGTGCCCACAAGTCCCTGAAGGAGCCCAGGTATCAGGGACGTCTTCCCAGGGTGACCCCAAAGGGCCCATCTTCCTGTGTCCACCCTGGTAACACCACTCCCAGGGCCGGCCTCAGAGTAAGGCAGCCCTAGCAGGGCCCTTGACAGAGTCCCCGGCAATGAGCACCCCAACAGTGCCTGCCACGCCCAGGCCTGCCCTTTTGGGGGCACTGTCTTGGGTCAAAGCCCACACAAGGCGGGGCGGTGTGGGGGGGTCACTGCCAGGGCAATGGCACCTGCTACGTCTGTAGAGACATGGTCACAGCCACGAGGACACCGGCTGTGCCCCTGGCTGACAGTGTCTAAAGGGAAACGGAGCAGAAGTGGGAAGGGAGTGGCAGCCGAGGAACCTGGCAGAGCCTGGTCGTGTGGCTGGCCGGGTGACCTGTAAAGCCACATGCCCTGGGGCCACTCTAGTCTCTGTTGCATGCTGTCCCTTGGGCACACACTCACTTCTGCCTGGAAATGGGACACCCAAGTGGCTGAAAGGCCTCTCCCACATTCCTGATGCCTAGCAGAAGGGATGCTGTCCCCCACAGGAGCCTCATTCCCCAACTGCCCCCCGCCCCCCGCCACTGGCAACGCACCTGTTGGTGTGGGAGTTGCAGTGCATGAACCAGCTGCGGTTGTTGTCCACGTACATGGCCCAGGCCTTGTCGTCCTTGCCCAGCATCATGTCCTTGACCACGCTGGCCCTGGCCACCCCGAAGGCGGGGTCTGGGTGGTTGTCGTACCGGTCCACGTGCAGCTCCCAGTAGTGCACGCCCTTGGAGAACGCGGCTGTGCCCAGCACCACCCGGTCG
The DNA here is from genome assembly GCF_022837055.1 of Prionailurus viverrinus. Classification (NCBI taxonomy): domain Eukaryota; kingdom Metazoa; phylum Chordata; class Mammalia; order Carnivora; family Felidae; genus Prionailurus; species Prionailurus viverrinus. The sequence goes on from NC_062571.1 coordinate 17,022,294, forward strand.
TCATAGCTGCTGCAGGTGGCCGTCTGGTTGTCATTGGATAAGATGATGTCCCGGTGCCCAGAGTTGGGGTCAAAGGTGAACCAGGCCACTGGAAAGGAAGGAAGCAGAGTCAGGGATGGGACTCGCTAGCAGTCTCCGACCTGGGCTCGGAGACAGACTCACTCACCCACATCTCCCAGCAAGTTGGCATCCAGCATCACACACGCTCTTCCCTGTGTGATTCCCAGGCACACACAGGGACACACGCGCACACACGCGAATACACACACACACACACACACTCCCCGATCTCTGTTCATCCAAGCTCTCGGTCCCACGAACCCAGCCTTGCCAAGGAACGCAGATATCCGAGCCCCGGAGTCCCAAATCTAAATGCATTCTATGGAGTCTTGGTTTCCGACACCCTTCCGTTACACTTCCTATGCCGTTGTAAGTTAAAGAGGAAGGAGGTAATCCCTGCCCCACTTTGTGGGTGTGGGATCCGAGACCCGGAGCGGCGAAGTGATATAACCAAAGTCCCCACGCTCCATCCTCCTGTTTCGCAGTCCTCCTTCTGTTCTCCGATATCCTCAGGCTGCGGGACGTGAGGTCCTGACTCTAGAATCGTGACCACAGTGCTCAGGGCAAGAACTACTGTTCTGCAGGGCGGAGGGCACCTAAGGGCAGAAAGCTGGTCATCTTCAGAAAAGCGTCCCCAGCCGTGCCCTTGACAACAGCATCTGCCCCTGCCCTCTCTCCCCTGCGTCCTGGGGAGACAAGCCAGGCGTGTCACATCTTCCTCAGGGCGACTGCAGGATGTGCTGGGATGCACGATGACTATAAACAGGATTGACACCATCCTGGGATGCCCGGGTTAGCAGGGCAGGCTCTTGTTGGGACATGTTCGTTATTTACATCATCTCCTCCTGCTAAGGACACAGATGACCAACATCCCACTGATGCTGATGTGCTCCTCTTGCCTGAAACCCGAAAGGACGCAGCTGGGTATGTGAGCCATCAGATCTGGGCTCTCGTGCCAGGTGTTCGAGGGATAGTTTCCCACTGGGGGGAAGGTCAAACCCAGGGACTAAGTGGCCTTTTCTCCAGGTCTGTCCTACGCAGTCTCAGTCCCTGGGTCTCCCTGAGCCTCTCACATCCTTGTCTCCTTTCCCACGCCAGCAAATGGGGTGAAGAAATGGCCTTTTTTGTGTGTGTGTGTGGCTCATGAGTAGGGAGAAGTAGTCAAGGGGCCGTGGTGAGAAGGGCAGGGACAGGGCTGGGAGGAGACACATACATTTCGCTGCTGCCGAATTTCCTCCATCCCTTCACTCCCCTGCCCTGCACAGCTGATAGTCTCCCCCCACCCCTCACCCCCTGCCATCCTCCTTTAGAAGCTCATCCGCCCGTGCCTGAATCTGGTCCTCCCCCAGCACCCCAGTGCTCACCGTCAGATGTCTGCAGGACTACAGTTTTACTATAAGGCCCGACGCCGGAGGAGTTGAAAGCCTTGACCCTGGCATTGTAGGTACTGTTGAAGTGAAGACCATCGATGGTGCACAGGGTCTCCTTGCCCACATACACTTCCTAAAAGACAGCCAAGACTGCTCAGGAGGTGCCTCCGTTATTTGGAAAGTTTCTCTTAGCAACATGTTGACATTCAAAGTGCTAGCACCTCAGCAGAGTTCTTGAACAAGGGACATTTGGAGGACTGGAGGCAGGGTCATAGACCGTGTCCAAGTTGGGCACAAACTCTATTCCTGGCTGGCCAGCCCCTCTGCCCGTGAGAATGTGAGGTGTGACGGGGTCTTAGGGAGGCGGGGAGGGATGGCAGGTGTGTAGCCAGCTAGGCAGCTGCCCGAGAATGTCCTACCTCTGCTGAGGCCAGCCGATCAGATAGGACCCTGGATCCCAGGGACACCCACTCCTCCAGGAGGGGTGGAGGTGCAGAAACCCCCACCTCCTTCTTGGTTGTCGGCGGGAATTTAAGCTAGTGAACATGAGCTAAAGCAGCTAATAAACAAAATAAGCAATACTTTTAAAAGAAGGGTCATCACAGGGGCGCCTGCGTGGCTCCGTCGGTTAAGTGTCCGACTTCGGCTCAGGTCATGATTTCACAGGTTGTGTGTTCGAGCCCCACGTTGGAGCCTGCGCTGACAGTGAGGCGCCTGCTTGGATTCTCTCTCCCTCTCTCTCTGCCCCTCCCCGACCTGTGCTTTCTCTCTCTCTCTCTCAAAATAAATTTAAACAAAAAAAAGAAGAAAGGTCATCACCCATGATGGGAAAAAGTGGACAGAGGAAGGGTGTGACCAAGCACAGGTGGGTTCAGGTGGGTTTGGGCCGGGATCGCTTCTGGATCGAGAGGGGCATTTCGCTCCCCTCCCCAACTTCCGCCACCCCTGAGGTTGCCATCTTCCCCTCGCTGGCCCCCCTGCCCCCTGAACGGCTTTGCTCATGGCCTCCTGAGAGGTGAGACATTTCTGCAGGGGACCCCAAAGATCTGTTAGTAGGGATTGACTTTGTTCCCCACTCACTTCAAACTTACCTTTGTCCTATTAACTCCCTCAAATGCACAGCCCTGCATCCCGTCCTGTGTCACCATTTCTACTTGGTCTAAAACATCTTTCCTCTCTTGTTGTCTAGGCGGTTCACTCTTCATTTGTTATGCCAAGTCATTAATAATAACAGCTGGGTGCAAGGCATTGTGTAGGGCATTTTAATCCTCACACAACGCTTGGATGTTGTTATTGGTTTGTTGTTGTTGTTGTATTTCATACAGAAGGAGACTCGGAGAAGGTTGGAAACCTGCCCAAGATCCAGATGAACCCATGTGGAAGCCAGGGTTCAAATCCAGGCCTGCCTGCACTGAAAGCCGACACTCTTCCTACTTTAATAGGTGGTTCCTCATAAATTCTAGCCCTTGTATCCAGCTTTTGCTGGTGGCTATGTCTCAGAGGGAAGGGGCCATCAGTATGTGAGCCCTGTGGCTGCTTCTTTTAACATCCGGAAACAGTCTTCCCTTCCCGTTTCAGAAACAGGGCTCTTTTCCTGGTTTCCAGTCCAGGAGTTCTTTCCAACCTTAGCTTCTCTGCACAGCCACAACGACTGAGGTTCTGCACCCAGTGAATGATCTGCCATTCCTCAACTCCGCTGTCCCCTAAATTGCCCATATATTCACACGGGGCCCAGTAATTCCCAAGGGAAGGCTGCTATTATTTCCCCAACACTTACGTTCTTGTAGGGTAGGTCTCAAACAGAAAATGAAATGACCTATGCATAAATCCCTTTGAGAGAAACGAAAGGAATATTGATCTTCAGCAAGATTTGTTCAATGGGGCAACCCCCCCAGGAGAAGGGATGTCGGAACTGTCGTGGTTGCAGTGCTTTGTTCCGGAACATCTTTATGCAGTCTCCTCGGGAATGGAAAAGGAGGAGCTCTAAGAAAACCCTGGTCAACAAAGCAACTTGACAGTGACCTGAACTTTGCTGTGTGAAAACTCAGGGAAGAGTTCTTTAGGGGGCCTGGCTTTGGGGGGTCTCCACCGGATGGGGGAGTAGAACACCATTTTCTGGCTCACTAAGAGCCTCTCTTGTCCCCATGACATTTCATCCCTGGAAACACGAAGGTAGAAGTTCATCTCAACCCAACGGCCATTTACCAAGTGGCTGTCCTCACCCACAGAGCATCTCGCCAGGTAGAACAGTCAGTGACCCAGGTGGGACAAGGAGGGATAGAGCCTTGAGGGAGTGGCGGGGGAGAGGGGCGAGGGGGGGGGGAGCCTGTGTGAGCGGGGATATCTGGGAAGGTGCTGAGGAATAGCCGGGACTGCACTGGTGGGGTGAAGCAGGAAGTAGATCAGGGCAGGGGATACCTTTCCCGAGCTCTTCCTCTGCCTCAGACCTGTGTCAGTCTCCGCAGAAAGGCCATCCTAAACTTTCTCTGTGGCTGTCACCTCTGCCTGCCCCAGCTGTCCAGACGTAGCCCCCGACAGAGAAACCCCATTTCCCAAGGTTCCAGACCCACCAGCCCTCTGTGTTTGGGCCAACGCCCTCTAGGGGCAGCAATGGAGCCAAGGGCAGTCCAGAGGCCTCCGCGTTAGGACCCCCCAGTCCAGCATCAGGGCCTCACCCGGAACTGGCCCCCGTCGCCGTCATCCAGCTCCAGGATGTAGCCGTCCACGGGGCTGTGGGTGAAGGGCGGCATCCTCCAGGCCAGTGTGACACTATTGTTGTGGGTGCAACACTTCTCCAGCTGCAGCAGGGGGCCGGGCGGCACTGTGACAGGAACAGGAACGGCGGGTTCAGCTCACGGACCCCGGCAGCATGCCAGACACCTGTGTGGACTCTCCTCCCCCATCGCAGGGCCCCCCCGCCCCCAGGAGGAATGGTGGCGCCACCCTGCGGTCCCTCCCAGCCTCTCGCAGGCACACCTCAGGCCCGGGATCTCAGTCTCAAGGCTGGCAGAGGGAGGGTGGGGGCAGCGTGATCTCAGGTGACGTGCACTTCCACCCTGTCCTGGAATCTGGGGTGGGAGGTGGGAGAGGCATGGCCCGTGCCTCCACGACTCTGCATCTGGAGCCCCAAGGAGGAGCCCCACCTACCCACTGAGAATCCCTAGTTTTGAGTCTCAGACCCACAAGGAGCCCGTGAGGGTTGCCAACAGAGCCGGGTTCCAAGTGCCTCGGAGCCACTGCGGGGCCAGCGTGCAGCTGACACTAGGCTGGGAAGGTGCTGGTGGGGTGAATTCAAGGACGCATTTAAACCTTTGGCTGGAAGCACGTTAGAGGCCCAGGGAACCAGAGCCGGGAAGGAGAGGCAATCAGAGTATCCAGTGGTCCACCCTCGGAATCAGGGATTTGAATCAAATGTTATCATGGTAAGTTCTGTCACAGCAAGATCCAGAGAAAGCTTTTATATTCTAGCCTTGTTCCGGCTCCGGAGATTTTAGAAATAAATACAGTCCACACTGACAGTTTTTAAAGGGAAAACTGCAACATCAGATTTGTAAAACTTCCAGATTTCCATTTGGCTCCCATTATTAGGGGTGTCTCCCAGATTTCCCCCCATGGTTTAGCTGGGTGCAGCCCTGTCTTACTTACAGACTTGGTCTCAAGGCTGGCTGAGCGTAGCTGACTCCCCCGGGGCCTCGGTTTACAAACAGGTAGGGGTCCCCCTCTATCCCTAGGCTCTCCCACGCCCTCTGTGAATCCCTCCCGGAGCAGCGTCCAGAGCGGCTCCAGGCCTCCACCTTTGGCACCTCAGCTTTCCCGAGCCCCCCTGTCTTCTGCCGCACCCCTGCACACTCTGCCAGGCTCCTCCTGCTCCTCAGCACCACGTCTCATTCACACCCAGGGCAGGCAGCCTTTCCAAACCTGGCCCGAGGTGCAAACCGAGTGTGGGAGGGAGCACGCAGATGTGCAAGACTCCTGTTTCATCTTTGGCGTAAAAATGGCCACACGTTTGGCGGGTAAGGATTTCCTGCGCTCACAGATTCTGCAGGTGTAGCACTCCATCCTTCGATATTCTGGTTTAAAAAAACCAAACAGCTTCCTTGCCTCTCCTGAATGTGGCCTCGATGCCTCTGGAGAGGCGGCCTTTGGATCAGGACTGGTTCGGGCCATCGTTTGCTACTTTGTAACCTGGTGCAAGCCACGCAACTTTATTTGACCCTTAGCCTGTGTCCCTCGTGGCTCTCTGAGCTCACCTCCCAGCCTCCTCCACCTTGTTCATTCTGCTCTCACCTCTGACCTTCTTGCTCTTCTTCTTGGAACCCAGAAAATGGATTCCTGCCTCAGGGCCTTTGCATTTGCCACTCCTCTGCCACCTGGAATGTTCTTTCCCTATATTGCATCTCTCTCCCCTCAAAACATCCCGCTTTCCCCAAAAGCCTCTTTTGGCCATGAGACGATGTATCTGTGTACTGTCTGTTTACTTCTCTGGAATATCAGCTGAGTCTTGTGAGCGAGTGTGTTGACTTGTTCAAAGCGATGTCCTGCACCTAGAACACTGCCTGGCACAGGGTGGACACTCACTAAGTGTCTGAATAAACAAAGAACCCTCTTTTACAAAGGAACTTGGACTCAGACTGGGATGCCACCCGCCCTAGGTCCTCCAGCTACCCAGGGTGACCCAGGCTGAACTGGGACTTGGGCCCCGGCCTGTGACTCGGGCGGCCTTCCCCTCCCGCTCTGCCTCACTCTGTGTGTCACCCATCTTCTGGTGACACTAAGCTGCCCCCCTCAGAGTGGATGCCCCTTCCAAAAGAGGCACGGACAGAACTGGGCCAACCACGGCTCACCCCTACATTTCATCTGGATGAAGTCCAGCTGGTGGATGGCTTGCAGCAGCGGCTCACTGTCCAAGGTCAGGTCAAACTCCGCAGACACTTTTGGCTCCAGGGCGCCTTTGACCCACTGCTCCTGAGACACCTGGACGCGCTTGATCAGAGCATCTGAGATCTTAAAGGGGAGCACAGAGTTTAGGGTTTCGATGTGCAAAGGGAAAATCATGCAGCAAGTGATGGGTTAGGAGGAGGGGCTTGGTGTCTGTGGCTTGGGGACAGGAAGGGGCTGTGTCAGCCATATGCTCTCAGGCCAGCCAGGGCAGGGAGTATATGATCCCTGCCGGCATGCCACCGTGCAAATAAAAGTGAACTGTATTGTTTAAATCGTATTTTAAAAGGGCAATAATTTAAATGTAAAGAAGAACCTGCTATCTAAAGGTATCAGGTGGGGCGCTCGGGTGGCTCAGTCGGTTGAGCGTCTGACCCTTGATTTCAGCTCAGGTCATGATCTCATGGTTGGTAGGATCGAGGCTGGCGTGACAGTGCAGAGCCCGCTTGGGATTCTCTCTCTCTTCCTGTCTCCCTACCCCTCCCCTGGCCTCTCTCTCTTTCTCTCTCTCTCAAAATAAATACACATTAAAAAATATGAAGATATCAGGCCAAACCGTTTTGTGAAGCAAATATGCAAAAGCATTCTTCCTTATACTGCTTTTGTGAGATCCAGTACTTTGCAAAGTGAAACATACTAGCAGTTCCTCCCAGGGTCTGAAGAGAGCGCTTCCTGTATCCCCGGAATTTTGAAGCTTGCTCCCCACAGTGTGTCCTCCCCCTCCCCCCAAGTTGCTCCAAACTGTCCCTCCATTGCACTCCCAGCTCTGCTGTCTTCCGCTGGAAAGTCCTGCTCATTCAGACACTTACATGTCCCTGTCGAGCCATCCTGTGAACCCTTCATGGGGACTAGTGAAGGGGGCCATCATTTCCCCATAGATGGAGGGCTGAGCCCCTGTCACTGCCCTGTCCTCTAGAGATGCTCGTGGCCCTGAGTCAGCCTGGCTGTTGGAGGGATGCCCTGGCAAGCCTGCATGGGCTCTGCAGGCAGCAGCCATCTGTCCAGGCCTGTGGCACTACGCACATTGAGGTAATGGGCCGTGTGGATTCTGCTAACTCACTTCCTCCAAGCCTCCAGCTTGTTTGGCAAAGACTGTCCTTTCCCATTTGTGGAGAAAATGTTGAGTTGGGGTCTCTGGAAGTCAGAGCATAAATGCACGACACGTTGGCCCTAGGTATTATGACATTTGACCTCCTCTTTTAACGAGGGCACAGAATCAGGGTCACAGCTAGCGAGAGTCAGACGAGATGACAACCTGGGTCTTCGGGAATTTCTGAGCAAGGGAGAATCTACTCAATTCCAAGCCACTGGTAGGGACCGTCCTAAAACTCCGGATAGCTTGGGAAGCAGTGGTGGATTTGGAGGCAGGAAGCCAAGCCTCCCTGGGTCCTCCCAGTGCACAGGCTCACCTGTAGGAAGCCAGAGGGGTCGTTCTCCTTGATCACCTCTAGGCAGTACTCCATCAGCCCGGTTGACTGACGCAGCTTCAGTGTGCAGTGATTGATCTGGTCCCAAACCATCTGTGATGAAAAGAACCCCTAGTAACCATCTCATCAGAGGAGGGGCAGCCAGGCTGCAGTGGAAGTTGGAGAATTAGCACAGAGAAAGCCCTAGACGCTGCAGCACTGGTCTGCGCCACCTTGCACCCTCTCCTCTGGCTGTTCTGCTCCTGAGCTCCACGCGCCCTCTTCCTTGGGGAATAAAAGGACCCACCGCCCAACAGAACAAACTATCTGCCTGAACCCTGGGCACTAGAGAAAGTGCACGGTCTGAAACTGTCCACGTGACCAGTGACCACCTCCTGTCTTACTTTTCATCGTTGGTGGTCGTGGATAACTCCATGGGCTCGGCCTCTTCACTTGGAAACCATGGGCTATCCCCAACATGCATTCCTCCTTTCCTTGAAAGTAATATTTCTTGCTTCAGTTGGGAAATGTCTATGAAATCGGTTGAGCCGTCAAGGCAATGAAGCCGTCCTCTGTCAACGCAGAGCGTTCACGGCACCTGCCCGGAGCAGGAGCCCAGCGTCCCGTGAGGGGACACCCTCCCCTTCCCGTGGTGGATATTTAACAACGCAATAAATATGTAATATTTAATAATGCCATAACAATATTGCATTATTATCGCTGCTTATCGAATGTGTGAGATGTTAGAGAGGGCCTGAAGAAGGTGACAGAGCTGGCGACCCGAACAGAGGGCGGCCTCACTACGGTCACTGGTCACTACTGCTCTGCAAGCTGAGAACAGGCGGAGTCCCTTAGATGGAAAACAGGACTTCAGAGAAGATAGGAGAAGGGTACCCCTGACCTGAGAACAGCAGGATTCAGCGCACCTGACTGTGGCTTTGCAGGGACAGTGTGGGTGATGGCTGGCTTTGGGGAAAGTCACGTGAGTGTGAGCACGTCCGGGGCAGCTGGCTTATCCCTTCCTTGCCTCATTCATTCATTCATTGATTCTCTCACCCACCTAATATTGACCCAGTACCTACTGTGTGCTCCAGTCCCCTCGCGGTGTGGAGGCCACGATGGGAAACGAGGGTGTCGTCACCCGGGGACGTACCTTCAGCTTGTGCTCTCTCTCTTTGGTGACCTTGGTGAGCAGCTTGGCTTTCTGCCGAGTTAAAGCATCGACCAGCGCATCACACTGAGCAACCAGGCAGGCTTCGTAGTCCAGTCCGTTTTCCTGGGGGGAGCAGAGAGCTTTAGACAGAAGACATGCTGAAACCCGGCCAGTGCTAGCCGCGAAGACGTATTTCAGAGAAGCTTTCCCCAGAGTCATCTGTAACATTACTACATTGGAAACAACGTAAATACGAATCAGGAGAGGGTACCATGAATCCTGGCACACCAGTATGGTGAAATATCCAGTAGTCGTTCAAACCTCATCCGTTGAGAGTTTTTAACGTCTTGGAAAATGCTCATGAGAGACTGGGAAGAAAACAAAAGGGGGGCTACAAGTTGCACACAGAATAATTCCGTCCTGTGTGTGCGTGCACACGCGTGTCTACATTGCAGAAGAACATGGCAGAATGGTGAGGTGGTCACCCCAGGGGGGGAGATATTGGTGAACCTTTCCGTGGCTCTCTCACTCTCTACTTTCCAAAATTTCTATAATACATGCTTTTGCTTTTTATAATCAGAAAGCAGGAAAACAATGGAAAACTGTAGGATCTTGGTCAGTCTTAAAAAAGAATCCTTCTAGGTCTCAGAGATCAGCAGGGATCTGGACCTCGTGCTACGGCCTCTGGTGAAGCTCTCACAGCCAGGAACTCAGAATGTGACCGTGTTTGGAGACAAGGCCTCTGGAGAGGTGATGACATTACAATGGAGTCATTCGTAGGGGGGCTGCTCCAAGATTAAGAAGTCGGTGCCTTTGGTCCGGTCTGTATGAACGGGCCCTCCACGCATGCACATTCGTATAGAGCACACACGTGTGTATCCTCTCCCCTGCAGACAGCTCCTGAAGCCAGAGACTTACTGATCTGTGTTGGTAAGTCCGTATGTGGCACAGTAAACACATTTATGCGGTAAATGATGTATCGATCCCCTGGGTACAGAAGCGCCGTGCACAGATATTACATAGGCCTCCGTGGCCGCACGGAGTGCTGGCCCCTTTCCAGCTCTTGTTCTACGATTCTCTGTAACTGGGTGCATGTGGGATCCCTTTCCAGTATCAGGTGCCACATGACTGTCAGCGGCTCGAGCGGGTGATGTCTGCAACATCCGAGGCTGAGCAGCAGGACAGTGAAGCCTCCTGTGTTCGTCCCCCACAAGACGCTCGCCACAGGCCCCTCCCTTGCTACACGCCCGCCCTCCCCGTGCTGCAGCTCTGCTCACCTGGACCTGCTGCAGGATGTTCTTCAGCTGAACCAGAAACTCCTTTGCTTCTTTTGCCTTATCGGAAACTCCATTTAAGGCCTGTGACAGTTGGGCCTAAAAAGATACCGAGTGGTGAAAAGACAAATCCGGCGTGAACGGCCCAGAGTTTGCGCCGCACCCGAAAGGCTTGTGGGTATGCGAGGGGCTAGAACGGATCCCGCGTGCTGGAGCCGTATGGACTGGGAGCCCTAAGGCATCCTCTGGAAGTGGGACGCAGCCTCCTGTGGCGGTCCCCTTAGCCCTCCAGAGTCCTCCCCTTGCAGAGGGCGGTGTGGACAGAGGGGGCTCGGAGGGGACACCAATTGCTGGCACCCAGAGGTGGAACTGCCAGCCCGGATGGAATCTATGGGCTTTTTAACAAAATGCATACACGTGCAATCGAATTGGTCTTCGAACCTAGCTGCTGGAGACTGATGACCTTGATTGTGGCCATATTGACCACGAGTCACATTTTGCTAATTAAAAAACTGAAGACGGGGCCAGAAAGGCCAGGGTCATATCCGGCCCGCCCTCCCCCTTTAGCTTCAGGTCTTTGTTCCAATGTCACCTGGTCAGCGAGGCCTTTCCTGGTGACCCTATGAAATAGCCCTCTCTCCTCGCTCTGCTCTGTTCTTCTTTATAACATTCATCACCACCTGACACAGGTTTGTTTACTGACGGTCTCCCCTCGCCCGCACGTAAGCTCCCTAGAGCAGGGACCTTGCCTGGTTTGTTCACCTCTAGCACTTGGCACGTGGTAGCACTACATGAATATTTGTGGAATGGGTGAATCCGTGAATGAGATTCTTTTTTTTTTTTAAGTTTATTTCTTTTGAGAGAGAGAGAGCACACATCCATGCAAGCAGGGGAGGGGCAGAGAGAGAGGAAGAGAGGGAATCCCCAGCAGGCTGCACAATGTCAGCACAGAGCCCAATGCAGGGCTTGATCCCATGACCCATGAGATCATGACCTGCGCCCAGAGTTGGACACTTAACCGAGCCACCCATGTGCCCCAGTGAAGGTGATTCTGTAGGCCATACCAATGATTCTCAAAGTGTGGTTCCTAGACCGGCAGCATCGGGGTCACCTGTCACCAGAGAAATGTGACTTCTCTGGCCCCACCCTCGGCCCTACTGATCAGAAAGTGGGAGTGAAGGCCCAGGAGCCTGGCTTTTATGAAGCCCTCTCAGGGGATCTGATGTAGTTTGAGATCCACTGAACTGTACCAACACAGCCTGGTTGAACATCTCTGGGGAACATGGTAAATGAAGCCATGGAGTGGAAAAGACCACTCAGGGGAAAATGAGGAGAGAAAAGGAGGGAGCCTCAGACCCAGGAAGCATCCACACTCAAGATGAGGTCAGGGTGAGGTCTGGGCTCTGTCCTGCTCCTTTCTCCACTGGCATCCCCATCCCTACCCCCACCCCAGGTGGTTTAGGCTCCGCCCCCCACAGCTCACACAGGGGGTACCACTTTCTATTATAAGTATCTATGCACGAAGACTAGCCAATGGAACTTACGGGAATGACAGAAGGGTTCCGTGTCTGCTCTGATTCGGCAGCACCAGCCACGTGTGGCTGCTGAGCACTGAAAAGTAGCCAATGTAACTGAGGAGGTGCATTTTAAATTGTATTTAGTTAATGCTTCACATGTGGCCAGTGGCTGCTGGTGTGGACAGCCTTGGAAGGTTACAGGTCCCAGGATAACTCAGCCCATCCCCAGAAAGCTGCACCCACAAAGAGACTGAGATGTCAGGATTGTTCATTGGCCCCAAGAGGATCTTCAACAATCGGGATTTTACTTATTTATTTTTTCTAGATATACTTATTTTTTTTAATTTAATTTTTTAAAATTTACATCCAAATTAGTTAGCATAGAGGGCAACAATGATTTCAGGAGTAGATTCCTTAGTGCCCCTTACCCGTTTAGCCCATCCCCCCTCCCACACCCCCTCCAGTAACCCTCAGTTTGTTCTCCATATTTATGAGTCTCTTCTGTTTTGTCCTCCTCCCTGTTTTTATATTATTTTTGTGTTCCTTCCCTTGTGTTCATCTGTTCTGTGTCTTAAAGTCCTCACATGAGTGAAGTTGTATGGTTTTTGTCTTTCTCTGACTGCCTAATTTCACTTAGCATAATACCCTCCAGTTCCATCCATGTAGTTGCAAATGGCAAGATTTCATTCTTTTTGGTTGCCAAGTAATACTCCATTGTATATATATACCACATCTTCTTTATCTATTCATCCGTCAATGGACATCTGGGCTCTTCCCATACTTTGGCTATTGTTGATAGTGCTGCTAGAAACATGGGGGTGCATGTGTCCCTTCGAAACAGCACACCTGTATCCCGTGGATAAATGCCTAGTCGTGCAATTGCTGGGTCGTAGGGTAGTTCTATTTTTAGTTTTTTGAGGAACCTCCATACTGTTTTCCAGAGTGGCTGCACCAGCTTGCATCCCCATACAATAGGGATTTTAAATGCAAGTTTATCAGTGTCCAGAAAAGTGTGGCACCTTCCTCCCTATTACACTCTCTCAAAGCATGGGGCCCACAGTGGCTCCAACAGTTCCTTCCCCAAGTTGGGGGGAGGCATCTCCATGAACCTATATAGTCCTTGATGCTGGGGACTTTGTCTTTTGTCTTTGCATTTCTAGCCAGTGATGCCGGCACAAAGCAGGGGCTCAGAAAAGCCTCACTGGCTGGATAAAAAACAAAACAAAACAGATTGATTGCTTCACTGGAGGTACATGCTAACATGGGACAGATTCCAGGAGACCTATCACTGCTGCGGGCACCCTTTGCCAGCAAGAAGTTCTGAGAGGCGGCATTAGTGAGGGTCCTTCACCCTCCTCCTGGTACTTGGAGCCAACATGGCTCTGTCCCCACTCCATCCGGCCAGCACCAGCCTCCCAGCAGCCCAGCCCACCGCAGGGCCTGTCCACCTGCTTCCTGCTTGGCAAGTAGACCAAGGAGCGTGGCAAGGAGCCCAAGAACAGAGTGATTTTGAAGGACACAAGTGACCTCAGGCAAATACCCAGCTCAAAGGGGAATAATCTCACAGCTTGGTAGACACTGCTTCCAGACCCACCAGCCTTGCTGCCTGATCTTTCCACCTCCTTCTTCTCGATGCACCCCCAGAGAGGCTGTCCAAGCACACGCCATCCCAGGGCCCAGCAGCGTGCTCATCCACGTGGGGGCTCCTGTACCCTGGTCTGCTGTTTCCCCACGGAAGAGCCCCTGATGGCAATGTGAATGCCGGGGGGCATTAATGGAAGTCCCACAAGCACAAACTTGTACTTTTCTTGACCCCCATTGCTCTGTGCGTGAAATGGCCACAAGTCACCTCTACTTGCCGGGGGGACAGCATTGTAGAAGCTGGACCTGGGCATTCTAATGGAAAAGGAGTAAAGGTTCTGGGGGCAAAGGTGGAAATCACTTCTCGAGGGACAAATGGTTTATATGTTGGCTATGTGTTAGGGGTTTACAGCATATTGTGTTTTGCTTCAGTTTTTCTTTTTTTTTAATTTTTTAAATGTTTGATTCTATTTTTGAGACAGAGAGAGGCAGAACATGAACAGGGGAGGGGCAGAGAGAGAGGGAGACACAGAATCCAAAGCAGGCTCCAGGCTCTGAGCTGTCAGCACAGAGCCTGACACGGGGCTCGAACCCATCAACTGCGAGATCATGGCCCGAGCCGAAGCCGGACGCCCAACCAACTGAGCCACCCAGGCGCCCCACTTCAGTTTTCCTTAAGACACGTGCTTTTTCTTTTCTACAGGGACTATTTGGAGTGCTAGCAGAGGACATGGACAATTGTCCTTTTCTTTTATTCATTTATTTTATAAAGAACATTTTTTAAAGTTTTACTTATTTATTTTGAGAGAGACAGAGACAGTGTGAGCAGGGGAGGGGTAGAGAGAGAGAGAGAGAGAGAATCCCAAGGAGGCTCCACACTGTCACTGTCAGCCCGACTTGGGGGCTCGAACTCACATAACCATGAGATCATGATCTGAGCCAAAACGGAGAGTCAGATGCTTAACTGACTGAGCCATCTAGGTGCCCCGAGAATTGTCTCTTTCTGCTCTGAGAAATAAGAATGGATCGTGTTGTCTCTTTGGATGGTGACTATACCAAACTCTTGGAAAGAAAGGAAATATCCAGGCAGAAGGTGAAATTTTTTTCATGACTGAATGGATTTTTAAAAAATCTTTGATTCCAGGATGGTTAACATACAGTGTTATATTAGTTTCAGGTGTACAATACAGTGATTCATGACTGAATGGATTTTAACCTGAATCAAAAAAGTTGCATTTTATGTCTCCCTATTCTTTTTTTTTAATGTTTATTTATTTTTGAGAGAGAGAGAGAGAGGATGAGAGACAGAAAGCGGGGGAGGGGCAGAGAGAGGGAGACAGAGGGTCCAAAGCAGGCTTGGCACCAAGAGCAGAGAGCCCAATGCGGGGCTGGAACTCACCAACCATGAGATCATGACCTGAGCCGAAGTCAGACGCTTAACCAACTGAGCCACCCAGGTACCCATTATGTCTCCCTATTCTTTTAAGGTTGGAATTACATTCCTGTAAAGTCTCTGAATGGAGACAGGCAGCTTGAAAATATAAGTATTTCCCAGCTGGGTCAAACCAGCTGCCTGCCTGGCCCAGCAAACCGTCTTCACCAAGAGCAGCTTCTAGGTACACAGGGCAATCCTCTGCCTTCGTCTTCCATATTCTGGATGGCGGTGCAGAGCATTATAACGCATGGGGCATGAGAATTCCGGGCTAGCGTGGTTCAAATCCTGGCTCTGTCACCAGCTGTGTATCATTTTTATTTCTTCCTTCCATACGCCACCTCTTTGTTCTGTAGTGTCCTCTACAAGACGGGGATGATAGTAATAACCCCTCCCTCCAAAGACGTCTTACCATTATGCAAAGACCATGTGAGGATACAGTGATGGGGTGGCTGGCCATTGGTAAGGCAGGAAGAGAGGTCTTAACAGGAAGTGACTCAGTCAGCACCTTGATCTTGGACTTGCAGTCTCCAGGACAGTAAAAAATGAATCTGTTGTTGATTACCTCGGTCTGTGGTATTTTGTTAGAGGGGCTGAAAGAGACCAGGGTGTGAATTTATCTAAGTTACCTGACTGGAATCTATTATATTTTCATTGCAAATGGCCTCAGAGATCATTCTCATCCATTTGTCATGGGCTCTGTGCAGAAGGTCCTAAGCTGCCTCTGTTTAAACTCGGTCCTTGTTCTCGAACATCCTTGGCTAGACACCAGGGGTCTAGACATGGCTCAGTCCAACCTCTCATTTCATACACGAGAAAACTGAGTCCCTAGTAAAAGGTGACAGTCAAGGAGTGCACAAATGCATTAGCGTATTACCTTGATGGTAGATGGCACAAATTATACGGGTAGTATGCCTTACACACAGTAAACACTCATGAAATGTTTCTTTCGTGAAGTTGCCCAAGGTCATAAAGCTTACTAAAAGCCATTCCTGTTTGAATGTAAAAGGTCTAGAACCCCCTAGGCGCCCCTCTCAAGGAAAATATTGTCCATAGGCTTGAAGGGGGTGGAGGAATGAGACCCATGTTATTACAGTGTCTATTTGTGTTCATTTAACACCAGCTACTAATGTTTGGAGAACATTTTTCCCATGAGCTGCTGAATCCTTCCTTTTAGCACTAGAGACCCCACTACCAAATGAGAAAAGGCAAGGCTCCCAGTAGAACTGTTAGCCCCCATCAACTGGGGAGTGAGGTAGGGCTTTGAGTTCAACGCTGCCCATATGCCCTGATGGGGGAAATGTGTGGTTACATGATGAAGCTCACCACTTAAAGGTCATGCCAGGAAACTGAATCCTGCATATCCAAATTACCTTGTGACTGTTGTCTCTCAAATAGCTCTGACCATGTCATTTCCCCTCTCACCCATGGCCTCCACTCCCCACTGAATCACGGTCCAGTCCTTAGCTCAATGTCCAAGGCTCTGGACATTGTCACCCTCTCCGGCTTTACCTCCCAGGGCTGCCCACGTGGTTTCCACCCTTCGGTCAGACTGGACTCAGCAACCCCTGGGCTCCCCTCCTCCTTCTTGGGCTCCTGCCTCACAAGCTCTCTCACTTCTGCTTTGCCTGCGGTTGCCTGTTAACATCCCATTCATCTTTCCATCCATCCATCTATCCATCCATCCATCCATCTATAAAGACCCTTCCCAAATGCTACCTCCTCCTGAAGTTTTGCGACCTTCAGCAAATGGAGTGTTCCCTTTGAATTCCTCAAACAGGGCTGGCTTCTAGGACATACCTCACTGTCTTTGAGACAGGTGGCCCAGGAGAAGTGCATTAACTTTCCTGTCCTGTTGGCCAGTCCCAGCCCCTGGTGCCTGGCAAGCTTGCCCTGTGCATGTTGTGTGGGCAGCACGATGCCTTACACCTAGAATGTGCTGCATAAATATCTGTGTCGGTGAATTGATTTTGTTCTGGATTTTGTCTGACTAGCTCCCTTGAGCTATTCAAGACTCAATTCTCCCACCTGCTGGGCATAATTAAAATGGCCATGTGGCCACTCTGAACCCACCATTTCCAGGGCACAGAGCCCCATATGGTACTGGGCATTGGCAATCTGACCCTACCCTAGTGATTGAGATGATTTTCATGACTTCTGGGTGTTAACTCTTTCTAGTTAATTGCCACCACAGATCCACCCAAAGGTAGCCATACTAGGTGGGACTTCTGATGTCCTTCCACTCCTGGCTCCTGCTTGAAGACCTGAGCAAACTGCCAACAGCTGGAAAAGCCCTGTCTCATAGCAGCACCCTCCTTTATAGCTGGCAGACAACAGCTTTGTTTTCCAGTCTTCTCCAACCTGCTAGCCACACGCTTCAAGAGCCCAGTAACTAAATGAATAAAACTGTCCTAGTTGTCAGCCTAAAGTGAGGCTCGGAAAGCCAGTGGTGGGATTTGATTGCCGTTACTATTGAAGCAGATGCAGTGACAGAGCTGGAGACTGGAAAGCCTAGCACTCCAGTCCTTGGAGACAGCTCACAGGGACAGGTGGGTACATGGAGTTCCCAGGAGGGAGGAGTGGATAGACCCACGCAGAGTGCTGAGATGGGAATGAGAATACCCTCCCCACAATGAGCAGTGGCAGCCAAGCCTCCCAGAATCCTCTAACCCATAAGACCCTTCCTTCCCAGTCGGCTCCCAGGACTCAGCCCCCACCCCCAAGGGGCCAAGTCATAGAGACTTTGATCCACAGGGTGTGAAGGACTGATACTAAGGGGCAACATGGACAGGGCCCTTAGGTAGAAGTCTACTTTGAGACAGATCAGACCAGTATTTCCTCTGAGGGGAGCAATGCTGAATGGCAGACTTCTTCTGGGTTTACTGTGGGTCACAGGCTAAGGGGACCCCCCCAGTAGCACAAAATATCTTTGCCGGAAGAACTAAGCAACCAGGGGTTACCCGGACAGCTTCTTTCCAGTGGATATGGGCCAGGTTTGTGGGGAGTCCCCTGAAGCAAAACAGTTTAGAGGATCACAGCTCTGTCCCCACTGGCTCCCTGTGTTTCTGGCCACTAAGCCAGTAAGGAAGAGACATGGTGTTTGAATGGGGCTCTAGATGCTAATCCAATGCTCTGCTCTATGAGCCTGCCAACCCCAGAACCTCTAGATGGAGGCTACTGCCATGGCCCTGTCAACACTGAAGAATTGTTATCTACGAAGACCCCACCCTCCCTTACTGCCCCCACACAGCGTTGATGCAAAATAAGAGAATGTTCTGAGAGGATCTGCCTTGTCTTGACTTCTCAGACTCATTCAGTTCCCCTGGTTGTGAGTTCTTAGGCTGTATTAGTTGCCTGTTGCTGCTATGACACGTTACAATAAACTTAGTGACCCATGCCAACACTGGTTTTATTCTCTTACAGTTCTGGAGGCCAGAAGTCCAAAGTGAGTCTTATGGGGCTAAAATCAAGGTAAAATCATGGCTCATTCCTTCTGGAGGCTAAAGGAGAATCTGTTTCCCTGTCTCTACCACTGTCTAGAGGCACTACCCCCACCTGGCTCTTCCTTCATCATCCAGCCTCTTGCTGTTGTCCTCATGTCTTCAACTACCAACTCTGGCCTCCTGCCTCCTCTTACAGGGACGCTTATGATGACATTGGACCCAGTTGAGTAATCCAGGACTGTCTTCTTATCTCAAACTCCTTACAGAGTACTTTTTGCCATATCAGGTAACATATTCACAGGTCTGAGGATTGGGAAGGGGATGTTCTTGGGGCCATTATTTAGCCTGCTACACCTGGCAGCTGAATTTATCTTTTCCATGAACACTTTTTTTTTTAATGTTTATTTTTGAGAGAGAGCGAGTGTGAGTGGGGTGGGGCAGAAAGAGAGGGAGACACAGAATCTGAACCAGGCTCCAGTCCCAGAGTTGTGAACACAGAGCCCTACGTGGGGCTTCTGACAGACTGGCTATAGATGGGAGGTTCCCATGACCCCCTCCTCGGGGTTTGATTAATTTGCTATAGCAGCTCACAGAACTCAGAGAAACACTTTACTTACTAGATTATTAATTTATTAAAATGGGATATAACTCAAGACCAGTCAGATTGAAGAGATGCATAGGGTAAGGCCTGGGGAAAGAGTGCAGAGTGACCATGTCCTCTCTGAGCCATCACTCTCCCCAAATGTCCATGAATTCACCAGCCAGGAAGCTCTTTGAACCCTATCCTTTTGGATTTTGATGGAGGCTTCATTACAGAGGCATGATGGATTAAGTCATTGGACACTGGCAATTGATTCAACCCCCAGCCCCTCTCCCCTCCCTGGAAGTTGGGTTGGGGGTGGACGAGAGGGTGCCAGAGTGGGGAGGGGCTGAACAGCTTAACCCTCTGGTCCCATGGCCAACTGTAGGTTACCTAGCGGCTTCCCAAAAGTCACCTCATTAATGTAAAAGAAACCTTTATTGCTCTCATCACTTAGGAAATTTCTAGGGTTTTAGGAGCTCTGTGCCAGGAACTGGGATGAAGACCACATATATATTTTATTTTTAAATCACAATATCACACTATCATCGCACTAGGAGGGTGTGAGAGGCAGACTAGAGAGGTGGGGGAGGGGCACATGGGCAGCTAAACTCTAGAAGAGCAAACAGAAAAGAGGACTTGCTTTTCATCTGTGAAGGGCATTCCCAATGGCTCTCTCTGCTGTCACTAAAACTAGATGTCCTGTCCCTCAGCCTAATCAAGTGCCCACATCCAGCAAGTCTCCACAGGGAAGTACCACCAGGAGCCCTCTGCACACAGCCCGGCTCAGAGACAGTTTGCAGTCCCTCCTCCTCCTGTGCTTCTGGGGCACTTGGCTTCCTCTGGACCTGCCTTTCCTACACCTCCTCTGCAGCGTGACACCCCCTCAGGAGACACTAGAGAAGGGATACATTGAAAAAGGAGCTGGATATTCACAGAGCATCTGGCACGCTCACACAGAGGAGGAGGTGGTGAAATGGGGTTGCATGGGCCCCAGGGTATTTCTCCCACCTTTTCATCCTCTGCTAGTAGTAATGTGTTGGTTTTTAAAATTTGTGGCTGGAGATGCATGAGCAGTGTTAAGACATACCCACCCCCACCCAAGCAGGTGGCCTCCTCAGTCTCCCAGGGTAGAATCCTACTCCCCACTTGGGGAGTCCAAGCCCACTGACGTCTTTTCCTTGCATCTTCTGAAATGTTCTCTTCTGCTGTGTAAGAGCCGGAGGACCCAGCAACTAGGACCCCAACGACTAACACAGTGGTGACCTTCCAGCTTCATCATTCCCCCGGGAGGCCTCTGAGCTTTCCGTTCGTAGATTTATCTTCTGTTCGAGATTCATGTGCCTGGTAAGACACATGACCTTGATCAGGCAGACGTAGATGCCATGGGACTATGTTAGTAAGACGGGCAGGCCTCTGACAGGGGATAGAAGCAATCCAGATGGCCAGAGCAATATCTTTCCATTATCCCAGCTTCCATCTGGAAGGGAGCAGGGAGAGGATGACTGCCGTTTTCCCGCAGTCAAGATACTTCTCAATTCAAGCCCTCACCCTTGATCAGCTTCAAGGGGATGTGTTATGGGTTTAATTGTGTCTTCCCAAAGAGATATGTTGGAGTCCTAACCCTAGTACCTCAGAATGTGAGCTTATCTGGAGATATGGTCTTTACAGAGGTGTTCAAGATCAAATGACGTCGTTAGGGTGGGCCCTAACCCAATACGACTGGGGTCCTTATATACAGGCACAGAGATAGACACTCGTGGAGGGAAGACACCATGTGAAGACTTGGGTTATGCAGCCACAGGCCAAGGAACTATCAGAAGCTGGGAGAGAGGCCTGGAACCAATCTTCTCCTAGAGCCTTTGAACCAAGTGGCCTTGTGTTGCCTTGATTTCAGACTTCTGGCCTCCAGAATTGCGAGAGAATAAATTTATGGCATTCCAAGTCACTCAGTTTGTGGTACTTTGGTGTTTTTTTTTGTTGTTGTTTATTTACTTAAAAAATTTTTTTTTTACATTTATTTATTTTTGAGAGATGGAGAAAGACAGAATGTGAGCAGGGGAGGGGCAGAGAGAGAGGGAGACACAGAATCCGAAGCAGGCTCCAGGTTCTGAGCTGTCAGCACAGAGCCCGACGCGGGGCTCGAACCCACAAACTGTGAGATCATGACATGAGCTGAAGTCAGACGCTTAACCGACTAAGCCACCCAGGTGCCCTGTTTATTTACTTTTTGAGAGAGAGAGAGAGAGAGAGAGTGAGAGAGAGTGAGAGAGAGCTCAAGCAGGGGAGGGGCAGAGGGAGAGAGGGAGACAGAGGATCTGAAGCAGGCTCTGTGCTGACAGGGGAGAGCCCCATGTGGGGCTCAAACTCACAGACCATGAGATCATGACCTGAGCCAAAGTCGGATACTCAACTGACTGAGCCACCCAGGTGCCCCAGTTTGTGCTACTCTGTTATGGCAGCCTTGGCAAAATGCAAAAGGGTCTAGCAGGACATTCACAGAAGTCCTGCTTAAACCATAAAGGCAGGGTTTGATCCTGATCTGTTCTGTCCTACCTTGAAATGGATTCCTCCTTCTATAAAAAATCCTGTCTCTGCCACAACATCTCTCCCTCTGACCCTTGGGGTTCAAGGTTTTCTCTTCTGCAGCTCATGCAGAGCAAAGTCAGAACTTCACCAGGCCGTCAAGATTTTCATCCACTCATTGGTTTACTCAGTCAACAACCATCTGTTGGCCTCCCATAGATGAGGAAGACACGTTATATGGCTGGAAGGATTAGCACCTTCTCCCTCCCTGGGCTAACTTGAAACCCAGGCACCTACGTTCCAGCAGATCCACAACCCTGGCTTCTCCCCCACAGCTGTGAGCCCTTATCCCAGCTGTCACTTCCACTAATAATGGACTCTGCTTGCCCAAGTCTCACAGTTCTCCTCTTCCATGAAGCCTTCCAAGAGTCCATGAGTTTGTGGGACCCCTTCTCCACTGTTCTACCTTGGCCTTTTGCTTTCCCCAGTGATAGTCCTTATCACTGTGTGTCTTGAGATCTAGTTCCTTGCCTACCTGCCGGTGTCACTCACTGTCTTGGGACTTTCAGAGTGAGAAGTTCTGTGCCTGCACAGAACAGGCACTCAGTAGTGTCTGTGAATTGCTCGCTAGTGAATAGTGAATTGACTGAATCTTGTGCCAGGGACTCTGGGGGCAACAGAAAAGCAGGCATAAGTCTTAGTTCCCTTGGGTGAGGTCCAGGGGAGCAGCTGTGGACTGTACTTTGTTCTATTTCTAGGGGCTCTGATGCCCCATTCCTGAGGTAGCCTCACCTCCTGGCCTGCCCCGTCTGGCTCATCCCAGCTTCATGGCCCCTTCCCGGGGTCCTACCCTGGTGGGGGTGCCTGAGCTCCACTCCTCTGGGCAATTTTAGATTCTTCCCCATTTAAGATGAGAAATGTAGAGCCAGACGCTTTTCTGACTTCCTTCCTTTGCTTTCCTTAGATCCCTCCAAAGCAGATGGGTGGAATGGAGGGAGGTCTGGGGGGGGGAGGGGAGGCTCCTTTCTTGCAGAGAGGTTTCAGATAAAGGCTATGCCAATCCAGACAACGGTGGAGTGTGGCCAGGAATGGATGCCGTGTAGCTACATGTTGGCTGGCTTGACTCAGAATTTCCTGCAGATGGATATTTTCCCTAAGTCAGCCACTCAGGCTTTGGTAGATGGGAGACGATGACTGAAGTGCCCCCAAGGTCCCAGTTCAGCTTCACACTAACTCAGGCCCTGAGAGCACGATAAGCTGATCCTCTACCACCTGCCAGCCACGAGTTCAGATGCCCTGCCCCATGTTCACCCAGTGACTCCTAGAAATGGACTTTGGAGTCCGGGTCTGAATGCAAACCCTAATTTTATGTGACCAAGTTTCTTACCCTCTCTGAGGCTTTGTGTCCTTAACTGTGAAATGGGGTAATGATACATGCCCCCATAGGGCTGTGGCAGGGTATTAGTGAGAGCGTTCACAGAAAGCCCTGGGTTCAGGGGCATTCCACTGATGGTGGTTCTGAGCATCATGAGACCCCAGAGAGGGCTTCTCCAGGCAATTGCAAGGCCATACTTTTCTTTTTAAACTTTATTTATTTATTTTGAGTGGGAGGGGGCAGAGAGAGAGAAGGAGAGAGAGAATCCCAAGCAGACTTCACACTGTCAGTGCAGAGCTGGATGCGGGGCTCGAGCCCACGAACTGTGAGATCATGACCTGAGTGGAGATCAAATCAGATGCTTAACCAACTGAGCCACTGAGGCGCCCAGGACCATAGTTTCCCTGCTGTTGGCCATCCAGTTCATAATAGTACTTTATGCTGCTTTGAGAAACTGCCTTTTCCCCCATGGGGGACAGTCTGGTGGGACTGGAATCAGCCCTGATATCATCGCCTTCACCCCTACAAAGGACAAACGCATGCCCTGATCTAGGCCCTTAGTATACCAGCTCCTTAGAATTCAAAACTCAGCAAAGGGACAAACAGACCTGGAAAAATAAGCTTTTTTCCCATTGCTCCCTGACCAGATTCCTGCTATTAGACCATTCCTGTTGGGCTTGCTTCTCAGCATTTGGAAAAGCCTTTGGAACTGGAATGCTGGGTTCGAATCCCGGCTCACATACTCCCGTGTCCTCGGGTGAATCATTTCATCTCTCCCTGCCCCCTTTTTTCTCAACCACGGAAAGGGGGATAATGGCGGTAGGTACCTTCTAGCGTGATGAAGTGCGTTCAGACGTGCGAGGAGCTGAGAACAGAGCGCGTCTCCCATGCAATGCTGTGCATGTGCTCACCACTGCTATGCCTTCAATCCCGGCCCTCAAAGCTCCCCCTGACTCAGCGAGCACTCAGCAAAAAAGGATGATATTTCCAATAAATCCTCTTCGATTCGAGTTGCCCAGAATTGAATTCTTTTGTTTGCAACACAGAACTCTAACTAATTTAGTGGCAAGGAGGCCAAACAAACACAGATAGCTGTGTTATGATTCATGATTCGATGAATCTGATCCTTATGGAGATGGGGAGACGGGGAGACCTCTTTTCCTTCCTACCCACGACTCAGCTTCAGACTCCCAACTCTCCAAGTGCTGACAGCTCAGGAGTTCTCCATGAGCTCTTGCCCCCAGGCATGCAAGGGTTGGGGGGCAGTCCGGCCTGTCCGCTGGGATCTTGAAGCTGCCAATATTGATATGTCAGAGCCCCCAACCAAACTTCCTGGCTGGGACTTCATGCTGAGGTCAAAAATAAGAAGAGGCAGGCCTCCTGGCTGATATCACCAGGAAGTAGCTTCTAATCATTAAATATACCCATGGGCATGCGGTTGCTTCTTATTCCGAGAAGGGGGGTCCATTAGAGCCAAGTGACTCAAGGGTGCCCATGTGCAGGAACCAGACTCAGAATAATTGGAAATTGCCCATCCCCCCTGGGACTCGGGCTTGTCAGTTCCTGTCGCAGTTAACAGGCAAGGGCAGCGGCTGCGGCCACCTTCCAGACACAAACCACCTTAGCACAACCTGTCGGGCTGCGCCACACCTTTGCACCCTTGCCTTGCTGTTCACCTGCCTAATGTGTCCTCCGCTTTGCCGACGCACGCAGTTGTCATTCGAAAATCGGCTCAAGTGTCCCTCCTCCAGGTTGTCCTGTCTCCTCCCTCCTTCACTCTCCCGGAGTCTATGGAGATGCCCCTTTTCTGGGCCCCCATGTCACCCTACACCTTATTATATTATACTGTTGTCGTGCGTTTATTTTCTCTTCGGCTAAGCTGCGTGATCCTAGAGGATGGAAATTCTGTTTGCTCCACCTCTGTATGAACTACCAGGGTACAAAGTATTTGTTGAAAAAATGAATGACGCTTTTTATTAGACAACAAGACACGGAATTTCGTAATGTGAACCATGGATTGGAAGCAAGGATTAGAGCTCTATTTTAGCTTTGAATTTTTTTTTCTTAAGTTTATTTATTTATTTATTTTGAGAGAGAGAGAGCATGAGTGGGGGACGGACAGAGAGAGAGAGAAAGGAGAGAGAGAGAATACCAAGCAGGCTCTGTGCTGACAAGCACAGAGCCCGATGTTGGGATTAAACTCACAAACCGTGATATCATGACCTGAGCTGAAACCAAGAGTTGGACGCTTAACTGACTGAGCCTCTCAGGCGCCCCTCAAACTGTCACTTTTAAACTTGCTCAGGAAGTATTAGATTTATGTTTCTACCATAGTAGAATACATGGATTTTAAGCAAAATGAAACCATCCAGAAAAAGGTTCAGGACAGAGAAAAGAAGTTCAAGGAAAACCAAAGTGATAAAAAAGTCACCTCCGGACAGGATGCCCTCTTCCAGGAGTCGTATGTGTGACAGGGAATATCTACCCCTTCATCGTTCAGGGGTTCATGAGAAAAAGCCCAAATTAAAAAAAAAATCAGGTCTGAAAACAAATCTAAACATGGTTCTGGTAGAGGACAGTGCTAGATTTAAAAAGTGGTTCCTCATTATTATGAAATCAAATGAAAAGATAGAATTTTTTTCTTTATTTTAGAAGAGAGAGAGAACGAATGTGTGTGTGACAGTGGGGGAGGGGCAGAGGGTGAGACAGAGAGAGAATCCACGCTCAGTTAGGAGCCCGATGTGGGGCTCAATCCCATGACCCTGAGATCATGACCTGAACCGAAATCCAGAGTCAGACACTCAACTGACTGAGCAACCAGGCACCGCAAAAAGATAGAAACATTTTGACCAAGAAACAGAGCAAGGCTCAGAAGGGAGAGGCAAAATAGTGAAGTGGAAAGAGTGTGGTTGTATCAGACAGTGTGAAGCTAGTTAAGCCATCGTAACAAACACTCCCACACACAACTCAGACGCTTCCAACAGCAAACATTTACTTCTTGCTCTCATTCCTTGTACGGATGGGGCAGGAAGTACAACCATCCCACAAGGAGGGCAGAAGGTGCTTTGAAGAAATAATAAAATGTAGTAACATGGGATGCCTGGATGACTTGGTTGGTTAAGCATCCCGACTTTGGCTCTGGTCATGATCTCCCAGTTTGGGAGTTCGAGTCGCACATCAGGCTCTCCACTGGCACCATGGAGACTGCTTTGGATCCACTCTGCCCCTCCCCTGCTAATTCTCTCTCTTTCTCCGTCTCTCTTTCTCTCTCTCTCAAAATAAATAAACTTAAAAAAAGGGATGTTCTTAAAAAAATATATCTATATATATATAGATATATATATAGATATATAGATATAGATATAGATATAGATATAGATATAGATGGGGCACCTGGGTGGCTCAGTCTGTTAGTGTCTGACTTCAACTCAGGTCATGATCTTGTGGTTCATGAGTTCCAGCCCCGCATCAGGCTCTGTGCTGACAGCTCAGAGCCTGGAGCCTGCTTCAGATTCTGTGTCTCCCTCTCTCTCTGCACCGCCACCCCCCTCAAAAATAAGTAACATTAAAAAATTTCTTTTTAATGTAGCAACATGATGTCTAGAGTCAGTCCCTTTACTAGCCATGGGCTCTTGGGCAAATCTTTGCTCTTCTATAGAATCTATATGTTGAAGCACCTACTTCTGACTTGTGACAATTAAAATTGAAAAACATATCACACCCTTTTTTTCTTCCTTCCCTTGGGTCATCCACCCCTCCTTCTATGATTGCCTTCTTCCTCCATCCTCTACCTTCCATGCTGTTGACTTCAATGCAATGGATCTGACAGGAGTCAGAACAGCTTAGGGCAAGGCAAGTATTCGAGTGAGGGGGACAGGAAAGGAAGACAGAGATAGTGGGAGGAATTGCTTCTTAAATACAAGTGCTGACAATTGCTTCTTAAAGACAAGATCGTGGCTTTATATATTCAGGGAGAAATAAGAAATACATTCCTAATGTGTTTCAGTATTTGTATATGACTTTATTTTAAAGGAAGTAACGGGCTAAAAAATAACATGCAAAGATATATATGAATGGCCACTACATTTGTAAAATTTGTGGTAAAAATTTATACACAATCTAAATTTTCAGGAATAATGATTAGATAAATGGTGCTTTATCCAGGTAACTGAATACTCAGCATCCATTAAAATGGCAAATATATTTCTATTTTGATATAGAACAATCTCCGTGATAGATTGTTCAGTAGAAAGAAGAACATAACACCAAAAAACACATATAAAAAATCTCATTAAAAAATTATATATATAGGGGTGCCTGGGTGGCTCAGTCGGTTAAGCGTCCGACTTTGGCTCAGGTCATGATCTCACAGTTCGTCAGTTCGAGCCCCACATGGGCTCTGTGCTGACAGCTCAGAGCCCGGAGCCTGTTTCAGATTCTGTGTCTCCCTCTCTCTCTGCCCCTCCCCCACTCGTGCTCTGTCTCCATCTCAAAAATAAACATTAAAAAATATTAAAAAAATATATATATATATAAATAAGTAGTGTGTGTGTATACATGGTATATACCGTGTGTGTGTGTGTGTATATATATCTATATATCTAGCCACTATTAAGGTAATTATATATGTGTGTGTGTGTGTCACACATTGTAAGTTGTAAAGATACAGGTGATTTTTCACATTTTTCTTCGCATCTTTGTATTTTCTGGATTTTTTAAACAATGAGTGTTATTCTTCTTTTTCAATCAAAAAAAACAATAAAGCTATTTCTGTTTAAAAAAAATAACGTGACTAAGATCTCATTTGAAATCTCCACCACTAAGCAATTTTAGAACGAAAACTAACAGCCCCATGTTCTTTCCCCCAAATACCTTCTAATGCAGGATTTAAATGTGAGAACAACGTCTTGATGCAGCAATAATACATATGTATTGTTGCTGCTTTTATTTCTGTATTGTAATTCCAGAGTAGCTAACATACAGTGTTAAGCGATGATATTTCTTTGCTGTAATCCTGGATGGTTAATATTTTCAATATAGTTACTTCTGCTGATTATCGTGAGGACTCATGGGAAAATGGTAAGGCTGAAAAGGCTCCCGTGAAGCCACCTTCCCCTCCATCCCTTCTCCTACTCTTTTCCCGGAGTCTTCAGACACCTGCAGGTGTTCAGCACTGCCACCTAACACCCTTGGTCCCTCCCCTACCACAGGACCTTCATTGCCCCTGACCCACAATTGGAGTCTAAACCCCCACGGCCCTTAGTGAGTCTGGTCTCTGCAACATCTAGAGCAAAGCCAGTCAATGTGGCTGAATATTGTCACAGGGTTTTAGGAAACAGTTGGTTTGACCTGCTTGGATTTGTAACTTCTGTCTCTCGATTGCCAGCTCTTTTTTTGTTTCATTTCTCCATCCAGGTTGATTTATGAATGTTATTGTGTGCCATGGGTTGAATTGTGTCCCACAAAACTTCCTATATTGAAGTCCTAATCTCCAGTATCTCAGAATGTGACTTATTTGGGCTGAGGGTCATTGCAGATGTAATTAGTTAAGTAAAAAAAAAAAAAATGAAGTCACAGTGGAGTAGGGTGACCCCTTATCGGATGTGACTGATGTCTTTATAAAAAGGGGAAGTTTGGGGAGGTCTGGGTGGCTCAGTCGGTTAAGCGTCCAACTTGTGATTTTGGCTCAGGTCATGATCTTAAGGGTTCATGAGTTCGAGCACCATATAGGGCTCTTTGCTGACAGTGTGGAGCCTGTTTGGGATTCTCTCTCTCCTTCTCTCTCTCTGCAGCACCTCCCCCCCCTTCAAAATAAGTAAATATACTTAAAAAGCGAGGGAGGGGAGTTTGGATACTGAGACACACACACACACACACACACACGGAAAATGCCATGTGAAACTGGGAGTTCATGGCCACAAGCCAAGGAAACACACTGAAGTAGGAAAGAGGCCTGGGCTGCATCCTTCCCTAGAGCTTTCAGAGGGGGCGTGGCCCTGCTGGCACCTTGATCTCTGACTTCTGACCTCCAGGACTGGGAGAGAATAAATTGTGGTGGTTTTAAGTCACCCTTTGTGACAATTTGTTTCAGCGGCCCTAACAAGGGGCCATGATGTATACTCCTTTTACCTATCTATCTAACCATGTATTCTTTCATATGTATTCACTGCATGGGATCATATCACACGTCCTCAGTCTCCACATCATAAATACAAGTACTGAGTTAAAGGGAAGGCAGGACAAGTTCCTCGTACCTTCAGGAAAGAAGTCGAGGACCGCAAGGAATGAGTGCCTCAAAGGTATGATAGGGACCTTTACTCCATCTCATTTCATCCCACACCAGCCTTTCAAGTGGAGGGAAACTGAGGCAGGAGAGCCATTAAACACTAACCCAAACACACAGCTCCGAAGTGATCCTAGATTTTTTTATTTCAATTCAAATCCTTCCCATGACTTCAGCCAGCGAAGGACCAGAAGGTTGGTCCCGACGATCCTGGGATAGATCTCTCTAGACATCCATTTTACGCGATGGTGTGAAGTGGTCCTGCCAGAGGACTGACGCTGGAAGATGGACCCAGTGCCCTTTCACACCACACTTGACCCTGACAATAATACCACAACAATGATGATAATAGTGGCTTTCCTTTTTTGAACACCCACTACAGCATGTGCACTGCCTTAGTTTCTTAAAGTGCATTATCTCATTTAGTACAAGGTCATTCCCTGGCAAGTGATGGAACTAATATTACACTGTATATTAATTACACTGGAATTAAAATTTTAAAACTTAATGACAAAGGCGATGTAGCAATGCTAACATCTAGGAAAAATCCACCAACATTTCCAGCTAGCTTCTGTCATGCCATGAGATTAGCTCACTGTTTCCGATACCACTTCCATATATAACGAGAGAAGGGAGTGCCATGCCAGCAAGTGTGGATGGCTCTTTTCAATAGGGGGACCAGAAAAATGCAAAATCCCTCCTCCCCTCATTTTCCGTACCGTTGGCTGAATCACACTCTGTTTCGTGATTCACCACGGATTCATAAGGATTCCACTGGAATAGTCATTTGTGGCATTGCTCTTAAAACACATTTTGGTATTGTCACTATTCCTTTATTAAATAAATGTTTCTCATAGCCTACTGGGTGCCAGCCGCTCTGCTGGGTACTGTGAATACAAAGATAAATAAGACAGTTCTTGCTGTCAAGATGTTCGAAGTACAGTGTTATTTATGCATGTGATGTATAAAGTTGGTTAAATAAGGACAGACACCTGGTAAGTCTCTGTTAGCTGCAAGACCCCATCGATATGTATAAATAAGGAAAGTCTAATCAAGATGGGATTTTATTTTTAAAGCTGTCTGGAGTATTACAATGAGTATTACCTGTTATCATAAAGTCTCGTCTCTGTAATAAACTACTTCTCGGAGTAATAAAGACTCTGAGAGGACCCTATTGGCAGAAAAGTAAAATTGGGCACAGCCATGACCATGAAGACCGGCCAGAGAGCAGACAGTAATTCAGATCATGTGTGGGTGGTATCAAACAAGCCTGGGATAGGATGTTGGGCCCACAGACCCCACGGGACCAGAATCCTGACTTTGCCAATGCACAAAAAAACATTTGCTCAGCAAAGGCGAGGGGACCTTTTTATGGCCCAGTAACCCAAACTGCTTCGTTAGGATCAGGCCAACTGTCGTCACTGGTAACCATAATAGAATTGTTTTTGCGAGAATCACGTTTGATGAGAATTGAGAGTTTTCTTTCCACGGTCAAATTACGGAAAATACCATTTGCCTTTTTGTTGGGACACCTCCTCCCTTTTCACCCCTCCAAATTCTTCCAGTTCTCTGGAACTCAACTGCACCTCCCCCTTTTCTCACAGCCCTCCCTGACGTCTCTGCTGGTATGACTCCCTACTCTGAGCCCGTTCATTCTTAGGTTGGTTCCATGCACTTTCAGCACAAGTTACTCGTGCTCTGGAGTTGTTCTTTACCTTTTGTGCCTCAGTGGAGAGATGAGCCCTCCTGTCTATCTAATGACCAATCCAAAATCACCCTATAAATCAGCCCTTGGGTCCAGTCCCTTTTATCGCCTCCTTCCTCCTGTGAATCTCTTTTCTCATCCAGCTCTCTCACTTCTTCTTTTTCTCTTTCTCCTCCTCCTTCTTCTCTTTCTCCTTCTTCTTCTCCTTTTGTTTCCTCTCTTCCCTCCCCTAACCCATTAACCGAGCAAAGCAAGTTGAAATGTTCACAGATTTTTGTTACCAGGTTTTACTGGCAAACAGGGTAAATATAACACCTGGGGAAATGATGAAACATTACAAGAATCTTCTAAAGGATTATGCCCAAGCGATTCCTGTTCTCCACTGAAATTGAAATAAAGCTAATGTTTAACCTTTCTTAGCCTCTCAAGCTAGATGTCCCCTTAAATGCAGCTGCTGGAATCCAATTACCTTCATTATTCTTTTACCATTCCAGATCCAATATGTTTTCAGTAAGTCTCAGGTGCTAAAAAAATGGGTAACTGAGGATCCCTTGTTTGTTTGGTTTTTTTAAATCAGGAATGGCATCCTATTTCTCAATGTCCCTTTGCTTCAAGTGGATATATGTTAAGCCCGGGCTTACTCTACCATAAAACATTCTTCTTAACACCTCACACATTGCTGTATGTGTAAGTTCCTTCTTTCTTTCTTGACTGATAAAACTCACACTCATCATTCATAACATTAGCTCAAAGATCTTGTCTTCAGTCTCCCCCTTACTACTCTTTTCCCCCTCCCCATTTGAAACTCTAGGCAGAATTAACTGCCTTTTCCTCTCTGTTCCCTCACTGGCTTATTCACATTTAAAATATGGCACTTGTTCCACTTAAAAAAATTTTATTTATTTACTTAGAGCACGAGAGAGCACAGGTGAGGGAGGGGCAGAGAGAGGGAGACCGAGAATCCCAAGGAGGCTCCTCACTGTCAGTGCAGAGCCCGATGTGGGGCTAGATCTCACCAACCGTGGGGTCATGCATGACCCGAGCTGAAATCAACAGCTGGATGCTTAACCCACTGAGCCACCCAGGCACCCCATCTGTTCTACTGTTTAATATTAATTCTATGAACATAAGGTTGTACATAGAACAACATTATCAAATGATCCTTCTTCTCCAGTTGGTGCTGAGCTCTCCTGTGGCCTGTTTTATGCGTATCCCCAGTCCCCAGCACAGCCTGTGAATTACAGTAGGTGCCCAACAAATGCTTATCCAATGGAATGTTTTGATTAGATAATACAGAGCCATGAAATGATGTTTGTTGTCATTCATATGCTACAGGAAACATGAATAGACTCAGGAACGAAAGCTACTTAACTGTGCAATGTTAACTCATAACATTATTTGGGCTCCATTACACAGATTCCCTCCCCACCACCATCATGACACCCGGCAAACCCTAAAGGAGCAAGAAACGTGACAGATAACAGCATGAATCCTTCCTGCTTTACCCAGGTGGCTCTGAGGCCTGCGTACCTGAACTGAAAAGAAGCTTTGGGCACCAGAGGGGCCTGTGTAACTTCCCATGAAGCACATGAGGTGGAAATCACTCGAGGAACTATTTAAATTTTTTTTTAATCCTGTTGGAATACACTTTTCTGTGGGTCTCACACATTTCTGCAAGTCTGACCATGAAGTACTGATTACTCTCTTTTTCTGGACAGTCTTTCCAAGAACGTTTGTAGAGACAACAATCTTGGAAACTAGACAGCTGCTTCTCTCTGGAGCAAAGTGCCCCATGATAACTGCCCTTTATAAAATATTTGGGCTCTCTAAGTTCACGCTTCCTGTCTTGTGATGCAACCTACTATGTGTGCAGGTGGATCTGTCCCTCTGCATACAACCCAGGGTGAATGGAGGCTCAGGGAATTGCCACAGATATACTGATTGATACTCTGACTACTGCTATTGCTGGGAGTGATAAATTGTTCTTCATCTCTGCCTCGAGTCTCATGTCTTCTGCCTTCATGCATGAAATTGTAGTAACTGGATTCGAGAGCTTGTACATAGGCTAAAATTTCAAACGTCTCACAGTTCCTGACACTGCTACTCCCAGAAGGATCTTCTTGACTTTAATGTGCCCTGGCTTGCCCCTTTGTGCATCTTCCTATTCACTAAAAGCTACAGGTGTGGCCCCTGCTAGATTGGACTGTAAGGAGGACACACATTCATCAGTGATAAGCTGCAAATACTTGGAAAGGAAGCCAATTTGAGAGGTAGTAATCACACCCTCCAAACAAGCCAATGGTATATGGTGTTGTTCCCATGAAGAATGTGAAATAGGGTGAATGATCTATTGTCTAGAGCAGGCAGTTGTTTTGGAGTCTCTTTATTTCATAGGACTGAAAGGGAGAAGCCACATGTCCCAGTGACTGGGAAGATCCCTGTTCCCTGAACTGAATGTTTTCAAGCAGCATTTCTTTAGCAGTGACCGAGCACTGCTCAGAAGTAGGGTACTATCTTAATGAGGTTTCTTATTCTTTTTGGTTTGATTCAAGTAGGCCACTGTTTGCTTCTTTATTAATCTATTTCAAAAGGTATTTAAGGCAGTTTGCAAGGGGCTATAGAATTCAATAGTGCATCACTTAAACGAGAGAAAAAGAAGGGTGAGGACATAAATGGAGCCAGAAATAAAGCTTGGAATCTGTAACATAATTAAATCTATTATGTATGTATCAAATATTTGGCTCTAGACATTTTGACAGCTGGAGAGAAAAGGGAACCTGATTAGTTACATAATCTAAAGTGATCATTAGATTAAAAAAGGGAAACTTCTGCACCCCAGAAGTTGCGTTGAAGGAGGAATGTGACAATCACTACAGGGAAGTACAAAGCTCCACTGGGATCCTTCTTCCATCCAGAACAAAATCCTAAGCCACTGAGGACAGACAGCAACTCCTGTCCTTCTACCTCATTGCTCTGAATAAGGTGAAGACCTCTTATGGCTGGAGAAAGGGAAAGAGAAAAACCTTATGTTTCTGGGGGATATGCAGAAAACAGTCATGGGTCCAGACTATTTGAAGCTTCCTACTGCTGGAGAAGGGACAAGACAACTAAGAAAATGCAGAGGAAATCTGGAAATAAGCTAATCAGTTGACAGGACACGGTCTAGGAAAGAATCAGCGAGTTTGAAGAATAGTCAATAGAAATTATTGAAACCATAACACAAAGAGACAAGAAAAATGATTAAAGAAAAAAGAACAGAGCATCCAAGAACTGTAGGATGATATCAAACAATCTAACATATATGTTATTGGAACTCCAAAAGGACAAGAGAGGGGCTCCTGGGTGGCTCAGTCGGATGGGTATTTGACTTTGGCTCAGGTCATGATCTCACAGCTCATGAGTTCAAGCACCACGTCAGGCTCTGTGCTGACAGCTCGGAGCTTGGAACCTGCTTTGGATTCTGTGTTCTCCTTCTCTCTCTGCCCCTCCCCTGCTTGTACTCTGTTTGTCTCTCAAAAATGAATAAATGGTAAAAAGAATTTTTAAAAAAAGGACAAGAGAGAGAGAGCAGAGCAAAAAAATTATCTAAAGAGACAATATAAGAGAATTTTCCCAAAATAATAAAAGACATCAGACCACAAATCCAAGAAGCTCAGAGAATTCCAAGCGGGACATGAATATATAAACTTCTCTCCATCACTGCTGCCTCTCTCCCAATTAAAGTAGCCCAGACTACTGCAATCACCTCCAATTTGTCTTCCTGCCTCTATTCTTGTCCCCCTATTATGCATTTTGCAAACAGCAGTCAAAAATGATATTTAAAAAAAAACCATCACTTCCAAGCTTGAAGGTCTCTGGCAATCTCCCACTGCATTCATTTACCATAAAATCCAACCTGCTTCCTGTGGCCTGCCAGGTCCTGTGTCCTCCAGACCCTGCCTATCTTTCTGCTTCTGCCACTTATTCATCTTTCTTATACTCCAAACACAGGGGCCCATTTCTGTCCTACAAACACACTGGGCACCTTCCACCTCTGGTTCTTGGTTCTTGTTTTCCCTATGAAATATGCTACTTTCAGAACTGGGCAGGGCTGGCCACATCTCATCCGGTTTTCAAGTCTTGCTTTTTCCATCTTTCCCCCAAAGAAGTCCACCAAGTTTTTTTTTTTTTATCACATTATTTTACTTCCATCTTAGTGGATATCAGATAATTTCTGATATTTTATTGGTTTCCAGCCCTTATTACTACCACCCAGAATCCAATAATTAATAAGAATTAAGAGATTGGACAACATTTGCTTACATTTCTTAACACAGCCTTGACCTCATTTTTAAAAACTATGTACTGTCTGTGGGTGCCTGGGTGGCTCAGTAGGTTAAGCATCTGACTCTTGGTTTCAGGTCAGGTCATGATTTTACTGTTCATGGGATGAAGCCCCCTGTTGGGCTCTGTGCTGACAGCACAGAGCCTTCTTGGGATTCTCTGCTTCTCTCATTCTCTCTCTCTTTCTCTCTCTCCAAATAAATAAATAAATAAATAAATAAACAACAAACATAAAAAAACCAACAACTATGTATTGTCTGGGGTGCCTGGGTGGCTCAGTTGGTTGAACATCGGACTCTTGATTTCAGCTCAGGTCATGATCCCAGCGTTGTGGGATCAAGCCCCAAGTTGGGCTCTGCACTGAGCATGAAGCCTGCTTAAAATTCTCTCTTTCTCTCTCTCACTCACTCTCTCTCTCTCTCTCCCTCCCTCTGACCCTCCCCCACTTGCACTCACTCTCTAAAAAATAATATATATATATGTCTTAAAAACAAACAAACAAACAAACAAACAAACAAACAAAAACAATGTCCTGTCCGAACAGATTTTTCAAATGACATGTGACCAAGGCCCAGTCTTCTGGCAGGTGCCAGTATTCCATTCTGCTACCTCTGTCACTTAGACCTCTTCTACACTCTTGAGCTCACTAGCCCCACCTCACCGTTCCTGTCCCTTCTGGACCATTCCCTACTCTTGCCTCCAAACCACTTAACCCCTCTATAGCCACCTGGAAAATAAAGAGGCAGTGCTAGGTGATCTGTTACATTCCCTCCAGCCCTCAAATTCTTTCATCCTATTTATTCTAAACAGGATGCTTTGTCTCCTCCGCATCCTTTTATTTCCATTTTATTTAATGCTGCCCCATTGCAGTTGAATGGAAGAGAGGCCATGCCCAATCTCTGTCCCTACTTTTTAGAATATTTCTTCCATTCACAATTACTCTCTCAGTGATGCCATACACATGTTTTTGTTCAGATACATACACAGCATTCTGTTACATTTTTGTAGTTAATCAAAAGGTACAATGAAGAGATTGAAAGGATCATCTTTTTACGAAATCATTTCACAACTTGCTGTGCAACAATAGCAAGCCCCTGGGCCTCAAGTTCCTCATCTGCGAAATGAGGAGGATGGAATTCACCACGTCTGCCGGAAACAGTCTATTCTAGGAATGAAAAACTTAAAATCCTGCACAGCTCTTGCTTTGCAAGAGGAAATTGCAAGCAGGGAAGGGTGAGTTCATACCCCCCCCCCCCCCATCTCTGCCTGGATTTTCCCTTGCCCCTTAGGTTCCATGGTTTTGATACTTTCAAACTCCACCATTCCCTGGGCAGGCCCTTCAAACCTGGCTAAAGAGTGGATAAAGACTCTCTTTGCTTCTTTACAGAACAACTAAGTCACCAACCCAAAGGAAATCCAGAGATACAAACAGTAAATCCATTTCTGTTCAATCGCAGGGAAGCAGCAAAGAGCATTTGTCCAGCGTTCCCTTCTCCTGTGATACCTACGCTTGAGCCCAGGAAGGCTCAGCTTTGCACACGCCTCCACCCCTCAGAGATTCCGGCCCCTCCGGGCCAGGTGTTCTTCGAACACTGAAATGTCTCCCAGCACCCAGAATTTGCTGAACCTAAAGATTCTGTTTGGTGCCAGAGTAATTAAGTAAGGCTCTCTGGTTCAATCTGCTTAGACTCCCTAGAGTCCACTTACTGAGTATCAGCTTCAGGCTTGAGGGGGCACCCCACTTCTCAAACGACTTGCACAGTTAGAATGATGGGCCCAGTGCCCTGAAGCCCAGAAAGCATTCCCATCAGGGTTTTTCAAACTTTGAAGTACACACAAATCAACACGGGATGTTGTTAACATTCAAATCTGGAGTCATTAAGACTGTGGCATTGCCAACAAGCTCCTGGGTATTGCCATTGCTGCTTGCTGCTCAGCAGACCACACTGTGGTCGCAGGTCCTTGTCTAGAGGTCAGCACGCTTTTTTCCACAAAGGACCAGATGGTAAATAGTTTTGGCTCTGCAAGCCACAGGTCTCTGTTGGAGACACTCAACTCTCCCCAACAGCAACTGTAGCCAAATGCAGCCATGGGCAATATGTAAACCAACAAGCATGGCTCAGTTCCAGTAAAAGTTTATTCACAAAAACAGACGGTGGGCTACAGTTTGTCAACCCTCTCCCTAGTCTGCCTCAGAGAGGAAGTGATAAGCTCCCCTCTGGAATATTCCACGTTGTTGACATCCACAGCTAAAGTCCCATCACCATGAATATCCACCCATACCTCCCAGTGCAGGCTAAAAATACAACACCTCAGCCATGGAATGACTACCATAGCACACAGTATGAAATCTATTTATCACTAGCAATGTCCTTTCGCATTCTTTAAGGTCTTCCTAAATTCTAAGTACTCCTATCTCTATAAACAGCCTTCAAGGAAAGCAGTTCAAGCTTATGGATTTTTGCCTTCTTCTCTGAAACCCACTTCTGTTTTCCAAATGTGTGGAGTGATGAGGAAAGCATATATTTCAAAGGTTGTTAACATAAGGGTTCTTTCGAGTAATTGTTCTGAAATCACCAACCTGCTTGGGATTAAATCCAAGAAAAGAGCAGGACTATAGCCCAGGTGTCTTTGAAGACAGTGGTGATGTGAACATGGAGTGTGGTTTGAGAGGATGTGGTGGTCTCTAGTTATCAGAGTGAACTCATGTTTCCAGAAGTCTAAACAGATTAGCCATTGGTTCTTAGCCAACCTGGGGCACATGGAACAGAAGCCAGCCTACAGTACATTTCTCAGAACTTTAGAGTTGGTGAAAGATTCAGCTTCTCGAAAATCCAGACTTTCTGGGGTGCCTGGGTGCCTCAGTTGGTTAAGTGTCTGACTTTGGCTCATGGTTTGTGAGTTTGAGCCCCGGGAGGGGCTGTGTGCTGACAGCTGGGAACCTGGAGCTTGCTTCAGATTCTGTGTCTCCCCTCTCTCTCTGCCCCTCCCCTGCTTGTGCATGCTCCTTTTTTTTTTTTTTTAATCAGACTTTCCCTCAGATTGCACATGATTCCATGCCACATGCTCTGATGACACTGATGCATTTTCACTCAGTAGCAGTTGGCTTAGAACAGGCAGCTCAGCTCTTGTGCAGTAATCAGCTATAGAGTAATAGAACTCAGACCTCCCCAAAGGATTTTGCCAAGCACTTCTCTCTACTGAACTCTTTCTCCCCACCCAACCCCACCCTAAAGTGCCGTAGGTGGGCCCTCAAGGCCTGGTCTTTTCATAGGCCTTCAAGATCAAGAGGGCTATTTGGACAACAGCCATGCAGATCAAACCAAGTTTTGAGAGAAGGCAGATCCCCAACTAGTAGTTAGGGATCTAAAATTCTACATATGGGGGCGCCTGGGTGGCTCAGTCAGTTGAGTGTCCGACTTCAGCTCAGGTCATGATCTTGCCATCTGTGAGTTTGGCCTCACGTCGGTCTCTGTGCTGACAGCTCAGAGCCTGGAGCCTGTTTTGGATTCTGTGTCTCCCTCTCTCTCTGCCCCTCCCCTGCTCACGCTCTGTCTCTCTGTCTCTGAAAAATGAATAAACCTTAAAAAAAAATTTAAAATTCTACATATGGTAAAACCTTGGTTTGCAAGCATAATTTGTTCCGGAAATCTGCTTGTAATCCAAAGCACTCATATATCAATGTGAATTTCAAGAGCCGTTGGCTCAGTTGTGATCATGTGACATTCAGCATCACGTACAACTCGTATTGCAAGATGTTGCTCTCTTATCAAGTTAAAATTTATTAAAAATGTTTGCTCATCTTGAGGAACACTCGCAGAACAAGTTACTCACAATCCAAGATTTTACTGTATTTGTAATCTTCCTTTTAAAAATAATTCTATCAATAATGTGATGAAAATAGCAAGTAGTAATTACTAGACACAAAATAATCCACCTTTTTCCTGCCCCACCATGGTCCCTCTCTACATGACTTTTTTATTATTTACATAATTTTTCTCTTGGGATAAAATAAGTACAACCTTTATGAAAGGTAATTTGGTAACATTAATCAAACATCTTTTTTTATATATAGGATTTCTTTAATAACATTTTTTAAAATGTTTATTTATTTTTGAGAGAGACAGAGCATGAGTGGGGGAGGGGCAGAGAGAGAGGGAGACAGAATGTGAAGCAGGCTCCAGGTTCTGAGCTGTCAGCAGAGAGCCTGATTTGGGGCTTGAACTCACAAGCTGTGCAATCATGACCTGAGCTGAAGTCAGACACTCAACGGACTGAGCCACCCAGGCGCCCCACATTAATCAAATATCTTAAAGCCAAGTATGTTTTCACATAGTAACTCCATGTTTAGAAATGTAACGTAAGGAAATAATTAAGAGTATAGGCATAGATTTAAATAATTAAGAGTATAGGCATAGACTGAAAACAACCTAAAGTCCAGCACTAAGGTGTGGCTGAAGTAAAATACTAAATCTTTATGCAGCAATGGTGTGCTGTATCAAAAACGATGTACATTAATTGACAGAAAAGATATTTATATTGTATGATTAATGAAAAAAGGACACAAAATAAATGTATGATAGAATTCTATAAGGAAAACCTAAAACATTAGAATTTTTTTTTTTTCTCTCCAAATTGGGATTTAGGGCTATTTCTTTTCTTACAATTCTAGATTTGTAATTCTAAGTCTTAACAATGAGCATTGATCACTTGTATTATAAAATTCTGCCGATATTCAAATAAGTGTACTAATGATCATAGTTCAGCTACAATGACATGTTCTGCCTTTGTTATTTATGTGTTATTTCTTTTAATGGAGGAAGCCTTTACACTCGGGCTTTAAAGGCTAAAAGCCTTTCCTTATCCCTTTTATAAAAATAAAATCAGGTAGGAACAGGGTGCTGAGAAGTCAAGTGCCCTCTGGCAGAACCTCAAGACATGAGAGTAACCTGAAGTCTTGTTTTCCCTGAGATTTCTAGGCCTCGTCATCCCTTCCTTTGCTCTTGTGAAGTGCTGACTCATTAGGAACAGTAATCCTGGGGTCTCAACGAGATTTTGTTTTAATACTCTCTTATTTTCCCGGGATCTTCAAAGACTTCTAAAGAAGGGTTCATCTAGCATTTTATACCTCAGTTCAGAAATCAACTTCTACCGATAATAATTTAGTGTTGACCATTGGCACCCAGTAGGAGTTACAGATGGACTTGTTGATAGTCCATGACATGTCTGTCTAGGGAAGAGACACAGCTTTCAACAATCCTTTTCCCCTGGCTTCAGGAAAATTAGAATTCCATATTCAATACGCAGAAAGACAAAAGCTCTCCTAGAAAGCTTCCCTTCCTTTGTCCTATCTTTCCCCACACATTGTTTCTTTACATCAATGTGTCTTTCAAAGGATGAATACTTTTCTGGAAGAATCATCTAAAAAGTGCTACAATAGCCAAGATATGGAAACAACCTAAACATTCATCAACAGATGAATGGATAAAGAAGAGGTGGTCTCTCTCTCTCTCTCTCCTCTCTCTCTCTCTCTCTCTCATTACTGAGCCATAAAAAAGAACAATATCTTGCCACCTGTGACAACATGGATGGATCTTGAGGTTATTGTGCTAAGTAAAATAAGTCAGAGAAAGAGAAATACCACATGATTTCACTTATAAGTGGAATCTAAAAAAAAAAGACAAACAAATAGACAAAACAACACCCACACTGATAGATACAGAGAATAGAGTGGTGGTGGCCAGAGGGAAAGGGGTTCAAACGGGGGGTAGTGTGAATGGGTGAAGAAGATCAAGACACACAAACTTTCAGTTATACAAAAACCAAGTCATGGGGATGCAATGTACAGCATGGGGAATACAGTCAATAACATTGTATTAAGTTTCTATGGGAACAGGTGGAGATTGGACCTATCATGGTGGTCAGTTTTCACAATGTATATAAATGTCCAATCACTAACTTGTACGTGTGAAGCTAATAGAATATTGTATGTCAAGTATACTTTAATACATAAAAATGTGTTGAGCCAACACCTAAAGTTTTTACACTGTTTTCAAAAGGTGATAATCAATCTCGTTTTAAAATAGATTTCCGTGTCACTTACATTTCTCTTTGCTAAAGAGTCACTAATTAGATGGCAAGTTCTGGTCATGCTTGGGAGGAATTAGAGCAGGGCTTAAATGAAGGCTTCTGCAGTCACAGGACTGTTAGGGAAATGTTTCCGTCCCAAGTCTAGTTCTGGTAGGGCAGCAAGCCTTTGTCATGGCGGCTGGGATTTTTGGATGATAACAACAACAGAGACTTTAAGTTTTACTGAAGAACTTAAACTGCCCCAGTGGGACTGTGAAATTGAGTGTTCCAGTTTCTCTTTCAAAGGTAGCTACCAGGGCACCTGGGGGGCTCAGTCGGTTGAGCGCCCAACTCTTGATATCAGCTCAGTTCGTTATCTTGAGGATGGATGTGGGATCCAGCCCTGCGATGGGCTCTGTGTTGACAGTGTGGAGCCTGCTGAGAGTCTCTCTCTCTCTCTCTCTCTCTCTCTCTCTCTCTCTCTCTCTCCCCCCCCCCCCCCCCCCGCCAAATAAATAAATAAACTTTTAAAAAAAGCCACTCTCACAGTGGAGGTCTACATGCCTGACCACAAAGCAAGACCAAACGTTCCACCTGTGCTTCCTCATTTATCTTTTCCTTTGATTCCATGCCCTTCAGTGAGCTGCTCATCATAAGCAGTCAATAATTTTCCTTTCTTTAGAAAACCAGTACCTGCTGAAAGAGAACAGGAGAACTTCTATTCATTCTTGGAAATGGGGTTTCACAAAAGTATCTCCCACTATTCCTTCTGGATTTGTGAAGCTGTGAATCTGACACACCAGATTCTGCATAGTTGTGTTTTCCATAGATAACTTTCCCAGTCCGTTGAGCAAATTTCACGTGTGTTTTCCATATTTTCTCATAACTGTGCATTGTTGGTTGAGGTTAGAAATGTTATAAAAGTGCTGTGGACATCAAGGGAAGGATGACTAAAGATTTTTTCTGCAAGAACCAAGAGGTTCTGGAAACCATAGCTCATTATCTAACTCACTTTTCCTGGCAAGAGTCTTAATCTCTTTTAAGACTGCACATTCATCTGGGGGAGCCTGGGTGGCTCGATCGGTTAAGCATCCGACTCTTGATGTCAATTCAGGTCATGATCTCACGGTCTGTGGGTTTGAGCCCATGTCAGGCTCTACACGGATAGTGCAGAACCTGCTTGGGATTCTCTCTCTCTCTCTCTCTCTCTCTCTCTCTCTCTCTCTGCCCCTCCCCCACTCACACCCTCTTTCTCCCTGTCAAAATAAATAAATAAATTTTTAAAAAAGATTTTTAAAATAAATTTAAAATTTTTTTTAAAAGATTAATTAAAAAAAAAAGATCTCAATTCATGTTGGTTTCCACTCTTCACTAAGTCTAAAGATTTGGGTGGCAATACCTAGAATTAGTTCTAGCCTTCAAGACTGTGAAAATTTAACAACTTGTGACATCTGAATGTGAACCTATACTTCTTGTCTTGGTAACTGATCACACCCTCTTTGCAAAAGTTTTATTTGTGACATGATGTCTCTTCTGCAAATTTCCATCTCCAAGGGGCATTTCTAAAGTTTTCCACATTCCTTTTCTAATTTTCTCATTTGAAAATGTTAAATTACAATAATAGCACACTCATTGCAGCAGATGAAATTATATAGTTAATAGTTACTTATTGTGACTATAATAAATCTGTAATAGGGAATAGTCCCTTCTCTCATGTATGCT
Source organism: Prionailurus viverrinus (assembly GCF_022837055.1). Classification (NCBI taxonomy): domain Eukaryota; kingdom Metazoa; phylum Chordata; class Mammalia; order Carnivora; family Felidae; genus Prionailurus; species Prionailurus viverrinus. The sequence continues at coordinate 17,065,051 of NC_062571.1, forward strand.
ACCTTTTCTGTCCATTTCCAGTTGGATGATACAAGGTAACCATGGCAAATTGATTAATTTCCTGTGTCTTTCCTCCTCAAGCAGAATACATAATTCTGTTGGGACCTTAAGACCTTCTGCCTCTTTGTGGAGTGAGAATTTACTGGAAAGAGGATATTGAATGGTAAGTGTCCAAATGTGCAGGTGTAGTTGGGGTCATCCAGCAGGGACTCTAACTCTGCCAGACCAGAATCACTGACCTTCAGTGCCCCTGAGTCCAGCTGCTTGGCTTGGCCTTTGGATAGGAAATTAAGGTCAATGTTCATTAGAAGAGTTGAACCCACTCTTGCCTGGGGGCCTGAACAAGGGCATGACCTGATTTTGAGGATTCTCTTGCCCAGTGTCAGATAGGAAGACACATTGGCAACCGTGAACTGGCACTTAGAGGCTGTTCCATTTTCACTTGGGAGGTGGCACCCCCAGGCCAGTCGCAGGGGAAGAAGGTTTGCAGCAGCTTGCAGAGGGAAGGGTGGCTTGCTCTGCAGGGCCACCACACTCCCACCAGCATGAGTGACAGAGTCCCAGGAAGAGAAAGTCTCTGGGGGAAAATGATGCTCCTTTCTTAAGAGGGCGCACTGTCAAATTCTCAAATAAAGCCCATGAGCAATTATATCTTCCCTCTTGGCTGAGAGGCACTCTGGGGGTAGAAAGTGCTAGAGACTCCTTGAAACAGTAGGCAAATTTCTGTTCTGGTAGCAGAGGGGAGTTCTGCTCTGTAGGAAATAGTGTGTCCCTTCACTGAGGGCTCGGAAAGAATCCTCCCTGCCTTGCAATTTCCTGCAAGCAGGTGGGAACATCTGTACTTAAAAAATCTTTTTCCATGGAGGAAGAGGGCCCTGGATGCCATAAAACCGAAGGGGCCGTCAGGGTAATTTATTAGTCAACTTTGGGAATGAAAAAAGCCCTGTTTCTGCATTATGGGTGCCCTTTGTGTAGAATCATACAGTCTCAGGGGAAGGGCACCGAGTAAGTCCTCTTTCCCTGCCTTTCCCATTCCGACACCCAATTCAGAGCACTTGGATTCATTTAAGTGTTTGTCAAATGACTGATGAGGGAATGAGTGAGTGAACAAAGTAATCCCTGCCTCTGCCAACTCTCCAGGGAAGAGACCAGGAGCCTTTCTCCTCCCACCCTCTTTGCACCCGTGCTCCCACGCCCAGCCCACCCTGCACTCACCTTGTGCTGTTTCCACATGGCTCCCAGCGGCTTCACCTCGTGCTTGCCATGACGGCCCTCCTCCAGGCACAGATAGCACACCGGGGTTCTGCAGCTCACGCAGTACATGCTGTAGTTCTCCATTTCGTGTTCGGGGCACGTAGGGAACTTGCGGGCGGCGCTGCCCCCCGCCGCTCCAGCCCCCGCGCCCCCCGGACTCTTGCAGCCGCCACCTCCGCTGGGGGCGCCCTGGGCCGCGCCCGGGGATGCTGAGGCTGCCTCCGCCGGCGCGGGTGGCGGCGGCGGCTGCACCAGGCGATGCTTAGCGAAGGGTCCCCGGGATGGATGGCATTTGAGCTGGCAAGCAGCGCAGTAGAGGACGTCGCACTGCTCGCATAGCGTGGCAGCCGGCTCCGGCGGGGTGCGGTCGCACAACTGGCAGATGGCCACTGCAGAGGCTGCGGACGCCCCCTGCGCGGCCCCGCGGCCCTGCTGGTACCGCTGCACGATGGCCTCGAGCAGCCGGTTGCGCTGGAAGCCGCGCAGGCCTCGGTGGTCCAGGGAAGCGCTGCGGTGGCACTGCGGGCACGTGATGGAGCTTGAAGAGGACGAGGACAGCGAAGAGCAGGCGGCACCCCGGGCCGCGGCGGCCGAGGAGCCTGGCGGCGCGGGCACCATGGGCAGCACGCGAACCCCGTTGGGGGACTTGAGGCTCGGCGTGTAGGAACCATAACCGCTGTCTGTCTCGCTGTACAAGCTCAGCTTGTCCGCGTGGTCCCCGCCACCGCCCGCACCGCCGCCCAGGCCGCCAGCTGCGCTCCCGCCTCCGCCGCTGCAGGCCGGGCCAGGCGCCGCGTCGTGGTCCAGAGGGGGTGCCGCGGCGGCGCCGGCGGGTAGCCCCGAGCCCCGGGAGTGCAGGAGCGGCTGGGGAAGGTGCGGCTCACCGTCCGGGGTCTGCACGGCGATGGTACGAGCGCAAGGAAGGCAGACGTTGTGGGAACAGGGCAAGATGATGGGCTCCCGAAACAGGGAGCCGCACACGGGGCACTTCAGCTCCTCCTCCATCGCGGCGCGAACAGACCGAGGTGCTCAGGGTGGGAGATGGAACGGCCCAAGCTCCAGAGACAGGCGGAGGAGGGGACCAAGCGTGGTCAGCACCGGAGAGACTGCAGGCGAGGGCATTACACAGTCATGACCACTTCACAGCCTGGGGGGCACGCCCCTCTCTGTGTCCTGGCGCCACCGCCCTAGGACGACTGGGGGCAAGAGAAGGGAAGGGGTCCTCACCTCCTGCCCACGGGGCTCCTGCGCCAGCGGCTTCAACCTGCGGCCAGAGTCCAGAGTCAGTCCGCTGCCCTCGCGATGGCCTGTGAGGAGCTCTAGGTGATGAATCAGCACTAGCGCCGCCGCCGGCTGCAGCGCGCGTCTCCTATGCACATCAGGAGCAGCGGCCAGGCTGCCGTTTCCTGGCTGTCCTGTTTCAACCCTTCGGCTCCAGTGGGCAGCTGCCCAGGGGCTCCCTTTCGCCCCTGTCCTGCCCCAATCGGAGCGATCAGTAGGCGAGAAGGCGGGTGAGCAGGCCCCTTGGCCGTGGGGCTGGGTTCAGCACCACGAGGCGACGGACAGCGCCCAGAGCTCAAAGTGCCGCCCCAGCTCCTGGAGCGCAGACTGAGAGGCGGCCACCTGCCGTGCCGGGTCGCTGCGCCCGCGACTGTCTCGGTGGGGCCCAGCAGGCTCGGAGACCTTCTCTCGCCTCCCTCCCTGGTGGCTGCTGGTGCGAACCAAATGCGCCCTGGGGCTTTTCCCCTCCGCGGCTAGGATTGACCCGCTGATCTGGTTTGCTGCTGCTGCTGCTGCGGCGGAGCCTCTGACCTTGGCCGCGCGACGCTGCAGCCGGCGGGCGGAGGGCGAGCGCCCGGCTGGCTCGGGAATCCCCTCCCCGCCTTCCTGCCGCCGCCGCCGCCGCCGCCGCCGCCTCCTCCTCCCCGCGCGGCGCGCTGAGGAGTTGTAATTTCCAGAGCAGGAGTAGTGGGGGGCGGGGGGAGACGAGGAGGCGTCAGCTCGGCGAATAAGGGCTCGCCTTTTGCTGCTAGGGGAGTCAGGGGGCAATTTTAAGGGTTTCGCGGAGAGGATCATTGTTAATAACAATCTATTATTTGGATGGAGATTGCATCTTAAATTAGTACAACGCCCTGCCCCGCCCCGCCCCTGCCATCATCTCTCTTGCCCACTACCGCGCTCCCACCCACCACCGTAAAAGGGTAGAAAGGGACCTAAAAAGCCAGTTGTTTACAAATGAATAGGTAGCATAGTTTGACAGGCGCTTCCTAAATCTAGGATAGAGCAAAAAATGCAAGTCACAAAATGTCGGATAGCCTGAAGTCAAAGGGTGAGTGAGGTGTTATTTATGCATTGAACCCCAAGCCATTTTCTCTCTTGCTTTCAACCGAGAGCGCTCATCCGCGGTCGATGTCAGTCGTCCATACAGACTGAGCGAGGACACGAGATGGGATTTGTAAATTGGGACTTCATGGCGAAGCGCGAAAACGAGCCGCGTTAGGCCCCGTGGCCCTCGGAACCGAGCACCCGGGGCCCAGCCCTACCCTGCTGCGCGTGGGGCGGTGCGGGGCCGGCGGGAATTCAGCGAGCAGGGATGGTAGTTTTATGAATGGGGAGATCTCCACGCCAGCCACGAGCTACGCGAACAGCCTCCCACCCGCGGCCCTGGCTGTTTCGACTGCTCCGCTGTTCTCTCTCAGCTGCCGAGGGAAGCGCGGTGGGGGGAGGCCGAGGGCTTGGTGGGTGGGGCTAGGCAGAAGGTAGGGCTCGCCGCGCGGCAGGCTCTGCCTACGGAAGTGTCAGCAGCCTTGAAACAGACACACATTGGGAAATCGTTTGTTTAAAAGCGGTATGAATAGTGAAGTCACGCCTCCCCCGGTCTCAGATTTTCCAGGACTCCAAACAAAGACAAGATAGGCGCCACAGAGCAAGGCGTGGAGGCTCAGCGCTTGAGGGTCACCGGGTGAGGGGGCTGAGCTGGCTGACGGGTCACAGCAGGAAAAGGCTGCAGCCCTGCGGCTTGCTGCCTTAGGGACAGGGATTACTCGCGGGTACACCGCTGGGGCAGCGGGGTGGCGATACACTCTCCGCAGTACTCCTTGTGGCCCCGCCGGGAACTTTGGGATTGTTGGCCCTTTAACTAACTGATCAGTCGTCCTATCTTGAGCAGCTTGCTTAAGCTTTCCTAGTCTCGGATCCCACCTCTGTCAGTCAGATGGGTCAAATTATGTATTCGAGCTAAATGAAGTAATCCTAAATGCAAATTGCATAGCCTCCTTCTGCTTTGAAATCCTAGGACTTTTCAGTTCTGTTTTGTCCACTATTGAGCAGCCTGCTTCCAGTTTGTCTTAAGGTTGAAAAGCAGTCCAACCTAGTGCCAGATAGAGCACCCCAGAAGTAAGAGACCTGACTTGACTTCCCTTCAGCGACAGGGAGCTTAGAACGATTATTTAACCAGGTATCAGTCTCCCCAGGCGGGAGATGGTGACAAGTCTGTCCTCATCTGCCTTCTGTAGATAAAGCCACAATGAGCTGGATCCTGCCTGCAACGCTTTGATAAGCCTTCAAGGAAGTTGCTACAGTATCAGGTCGTGGATGGTTGGCATGAGCATAGGTAGATCTGTGACTGAATGCACTTGAAGATGCATTTCTGGTGATTTTAGCATTGTCATTGCTCAGTCCAGCCCAGCCCAGCCCAGCCCTGCTTCCTGGTGACTACAAAGAGAGTAATAACCTCTTATGGTTCTTTTGTGAGCAGCCCCTCCTTCCCCACCAAGCAGTCATAACCCTGAGAACTAATCTACTTTGTTATTTTCAGACCCAGGTAAACTGGTTGGGGGCGGTGTGAGGATGACTGCTGGAGGGGCATGCAAATCTTACCCTACAGACGACCCACCATTTCAATAACTCTGTCACTCAGGTTGAGCATGAATTTGTTTCTCTTGGGAAGGAAGCTCATGTAATACATCAGGAATGTACGCCTGTGAGTGTATACCATAGGCCCCACCGTCTCAATTCCATGACCCAAATCAGCCTAGCCTTCTACTGCGTGTTGCTAAGGCATTGCTCACTTGGGAGATTGGTATTCTATAGCTGCTTCAGATGAGCTCATGTGATACAACCAGTTCCAATACTTCACTCTATAGAACCATAATTACTAATAATTGTCAACAATTATCTATTAAAAGGCCTCTTTCAGCCCCAACTGTGCCATGTGCATAGGTGTGTAGAAAAGTCTTTAGTATCTCTGATCCTCGGTCTACTTCGATTATAAAATTTAAGGATAGGATTCATTGAACTTTAAATTTCCTTTTGGTTCTAAAAGGCTCTGTATATTAGTTATTAATAACAATATATCCCATTTCATAAAAATGACTCATGAAGAAATTTGATCCCAGGATTGAATGCCCTATCCAGTTTTTCAAGTCACTAGTATATTATCAAAGGCTGGGCCACTGGGGCACCTGGGTGGCTCTATTGGTTGGGCAACCAACTCTTGTTTTCAGCTCAAGTCATGATGTCATGGTTCATGAGTTCAAGCCCCATGTCGGGCTCCATAGCTGGCAGCTTGGAGCCTGCTTGGGATTCTCTCTCTCTCCCTCTCTCTCTCTGTCTCTTAGCTATTTGTGCTATCTCTGTCTCTCTCTAAATAAATTAATAAACTTAAAAAAAAAGTTTGGGCCATGTAGAGGGTGAGGCAAGTAGGGCTGGGAGGTCCAAGATCAAGACACGGGCAGATTTGGTATCTGGTGATGGCTCCCATGCTCATGTGTAGACTGCAACCTTCTCTCTTTGCGTCCTTACATGTAAGTGGGGAGAGCAAGCTATCACTTCTTTTTTTTTATGTTTTTATTTTTGAGAGAGACAGAGCGCGAGTGGGGGAGGGGCCGAGAGAGAGAGGGAGACACAGAATCCGAAGCAGGCTCCAGGCTCCGAGCTATCGGCACAGCACCTGACATGGGCTCGAACTCACAGATTGTGATATCATGACCAGAGCTGAAGTCAGATGCTTAACCGACTAAGCCACCCAGGCACCCCTCACATCTTTTCTTATAGGGGTACTAATCCCACTCATGAGGGCTCCACCCTCACCACCAAACTACCTCCCAAAGGTCCTGTCTTCTGATACCATCACATTGGGGGTTAGGATTTCAATATATGAATTTTGAGGGGATACACACTCAGTCCATAGCACACTGTGAAAATATATTCTCACATATAATCTCATTTAACCTTCACAAACAACCTTGGGAAGTACAGGTCACCACATTTCCTAAACTTTATGATGTACATATCTTTTTTTTAGTGTCAACTTAAAAAAATTTTTTTTCAATGTTGATTTTTTTTTTTAATTTTTTTTTTTCAACGTTTATTTATTTTTGGGACAGAGAGAGACAGAGCATGAACGGGGGAGGGGCAGAGAGAGAGGGAGACACAGAATCGGAAGCAGGCTCCAGGCTCTGAGCCATCAGCCCAGAGCCTGACGCGGGGCTCGAACTCACGGACCGCGAGATCGTGACCTGGCTGAAGTCGGACGCTTAACCGACTGCGCCACCCAGGCGCCCCTGTTGATTTATTTTTGAGAGTGGGTGGGAGAGGCAGAGAGAGAGGGAGACAGAGGATCTGAAGCAGGCTCTGTACTGACAGCAGAGAGCCCAATGCAGGCTCGAAGTCATGAACCATGAGATCATAACCTGAGCCAAAGTTGGATGCTTAACTGACTGAGCCCCTCAGGTGCCCCTATGATGTACATATGTTTACATTTTGTTGCTGCTAAAATCAGGAAGTATCCTACAATTGACAGATATTTCTCTCTCTCATTACCCTTACCTTGAAAATTTCTTATTAAATTAATGTGCATCTTATAATCATTTAGAATCATGGAAATATTTTATTATTTCCAATTATAAGCAAGGAAACTGAAGTGAGGAAACTCAAGGTCTTGCAACTTGTGATGATGGACCTAGAACTGGTCTGACTTCAAGTTCAAGCATCTTCCTTTAAGCCACAGCTGTCAACTTCCCTCTGAGTTTTGAGTAACTGGTGGTTCGTAGAGGGGAGCTTAGGAACATGCAGACAAGCCAGGTTATCTGTTCTCACTCAGCACTGTTGAACATGCATTAGATATGCAATTCTCTCTGCCTGTCTAGGCTACCCCTACCCTCCAGGTTAGATGTGCCTCTCATATGTTCCTGGAAGTACCCTATATTATTCCTCTGTAGCACTATCATCATCTGCCATTTTGTTTATGTATCCGTCTCCTCTAGACAAGAAGCTCCTCAAGGATGGGATCATGTCTGTCTTGTTCCCTATGTTGTGTTTTTTCCACCATTGCCTGGATCCTACTAAGTATCCACCTTTGAGGACCAACCAAATGGCTGTGTGTTCAAGATTATCCATCCCTATATTATGCTGAGTGAAATAAGTCAGAGAAAGACAGATGTCATATGTTTTCACTCATACGTGGAATTTGAGAAACTTAACAGAAGACCATGGGGGAAGGAAAGAGGAAAAAATAGTTTCAAATGGAGAGGGAAGCAAACCATAAGAGACTCTTAAATACAGAGAACAAATTGAGGGTTGATTGGGGGATGGGGGAGAAGAGAAAATGGGTGATGGGCATTGAGGAGGGCACTTGTTGGGATGAGCACTGGGGGTTGTATGTAAGCGATGAATCATGGGAATGTACTCCTGGAACCAATAGCACACTGTATATGCTGTAGGTTACCTAACTTGATAGCAAATTATATTAAAAAAATATTATCCACCCCTATAACCTTTCCTGAAAAGCATAGTTCTGGGGGAAACCATTTTTTTCTGTAGAAGGTATCAACAAATCCACATGGAAATGTTCTCCTTTTAAGTCTCAGGTTCAAATAGGTTATTTTCTTTTTGTTCTTTAGCATGAGTGTGTGTGTGTGTGTGTGTGTGTGTGTGTGTGTGTGTGTGTACATGTGCTGTTAAAGACAACAGGCTCAAAATAGAGTCACTTACGCTAAGCCCCACATCAACAAACTGAGATTTAATTACAGTTTCAGCTCTCCTAGAAATGGAATCTGAAACCAGTGAATCTGGAATTGCCTGATCAACACTTGTTAGGTAGTCTGGCTAGTAAGACCCTTGTCATCCCCTGAGGAAAGTCACTTTCAGGTAATAACCAACCCATTTTTTTTGTCTAGTATGACTTCCTTGTTCCTGCTCTTTTCTGCCTATAAAAGGCTTTCATTTTTGTATAGCTCCAAAGAGCTCCTTTCTATCTGCTAGATGGGTGCTGCCCAATTCATGAATCACTGAATAAAACTAAGAAGACCTTTAAAATGTATTCTTGTAATGGGCAGAAAACATGAATAGACACTTCTCTAAAGAAGACATCTGGATGGCCAACAGGCACATGAAAAGATGTTCAGCGTCGCTCCTTATCAGGGAAATACAAATCAAAACCACACTCAGGTATCACCTCACGCCAGTCAGAGTGGGTGATGGGTACTGAGGAGGGCACCTTTTGGGATGAGCACTGGGTGTTGTATGGAAACCAATTTGTCAATAAATTTCATAAATAAATAAATAAATAAATAAATAAAGGAATGGGATAAAATGTATTCTTGTTGTTTTTGGGCAGTGTGAATGTTCTCTTAACATCCTTTACTTACTTTGGTCTTCAGTGTTTAATTATTTCTACTTGCTTCTCTTTCCTTTGGTCATCTCCATCTCTATTTTAAACTGCTTATGAATCTCAGAAAGATGGCCCCATATTTAATTCCTGGTTATGAACATAAATCCCTCTACTGTCATACTAAGCACTCCATTTTCTATGGCCCTGTTTCTTTTAAAAGGGAAGCATTTGGACACATTGGAACAGCACATTAGTAATTTAAACTCCACAATGCACTGTCATCAAGGCAGAGAAAAACACTCTGCCATGAGTTTTTATTTGTGCTTCAGATACTTTTTATGCTAAAGCGTCCCAGAAACACTCAAGAGGCAGGATAATGTTGCCTCTCCTCCCAAAAAAGTACAAATAAGTTAAATAATTCACTCCAATGAACGCAGCAAGTTACAAGTAAAACAATCAATCTGCTTTGTCCTTGAAATTACAAATATGAATTGGAATGGTATTTAAGGCTTTACCAACTAAAAATAGATGTCGTATTCTCAGGCATAAGAATCTCTGAAATTTTTAAATGAAAGCTTATGATATTTTTCTTTTACGTTTTCGTTGGCTTATTTTTTACGGTATAGGAGGATTCAGGAAATTTAATCAAAATCTACAGCCCAGGAACCATATGGTCTAAAGTAGTTTGCATTTAACTAGAAAAAAGCTGCCACGCCCCCCCTCTATGCACAGTGTACCAAAGCTTTTTTGTGGCAAAGTTGATGAGGAACAATTACCACTAGCAACATAAAACATCTTCTCCAGGGTACAAAATTGGTTTCTTTTCCAGAAGACAGATTCTATAGAGGAATCTCAAAACCCAGCCACTTTCTCCTTCAGACATCCTTGATCGATGCCTAAAGACCTTCTATTTTAACTTTCTGAGTACCAAATAATGACTGCCTCACCCTCTAAGGCTGAGACTCTTCTCTGCAGATCAGGAAACACGGTCTTGGAAAGCCTGTTCTTCTCTCACTGCATCCTTTGCGAGCAGAAGGTCTAGAATAAAATATCAGATGAAACAAATTGACTCCAATTTACAGGGCTCTTTATATACCCAGAGTATCTTTATAGTGCATGGAAACTAATACCTGTTACCATAAAAGCAATTCGGCTTCAAATATTTCTCTATGGTTACAAATTTCAGCCACGAAAATTGTAATAGTACTTTACATTTTCATGGCACCCTTTCCTGTATGTTATCTAATCTGATCCTTACAGCAAAACAGACTGGCCTGGGAGATGGTGAAATTGAAGGATGGGCTCTGGCCTACATGGTAGTTTCTCACCAGCCATGCTAATATAACTGGATCCCAAACCTGGGCACAATTGTTTAGTCCAATGGTGGTCATCTGACCAGACTGAGTCAATTCGAATCTTCTCTTCCTAGAATGTAGAATTGGAATCCAGAGAAAGAATCTGGGTGGGATGGGCTTCTAACACCAAAGTTAATGAGCTGTTGTGATCTTAGAAAAAGCAAAAGAAGCAACAGTAAAGAATTAAGGAGAAATGCAGAGACAGAGAAGAAAGAGGGCCTTTGAGGGTCCTACAACCTTGCGTGTTCTGACACCGAGCTATACTCCTACCTTTAGGTTTCATGAAATATCCCTCTGCTTTTATATTTTTATATCCTTCTTTTCCTTTCAGAAAAGATAGGGGTTCAGAAAGGAGTTCAGAAAGACAAGATTGGGTTGACCATCTGCTTATTCAAATGATTAAGGTAACGCCCTTGATTAGTTGAATACTTTAGTCAACTGTGTCTGGATGTTGATATTTTTCTGCTCTCAACCTGTTTTTATTGAATAATAGCCTTAACTTTTCTTCGTTTTTGCTCTTTTCCTTCTTAGGTGCTGTCTTCTACCCATAGCTTGTCCTTTTTCAGTCTCTTAAACTTCACCTCACCCTTTGCTCCTACCCTAATCTCCAACTCAAATGGGCCATTGACTTCCCTTTGTTGGCCTCCATGTTTCTCACTGACCACAGCAGAAGTCATGGCTCCATGATGTCCTTATTTTCTCCACTCAATATTCTCTTAGACAAGAAATCAATGAGATGTTAGAATGGGATGGTAGTGCCTCTGAGTCCAACAGTCTCCTATATTAAAACAAAGGGCCAACCCCCAAAGCTTATAAACCTGTTGGCTAATCGGTGGGAATAAGAGATCAGAGAAGAAGTGGAATATCGTGTAGAAGTGCTTTCAAACTCTGATAGCTTTTCACCCATCTCCCCTGTAAAGATATATCACCAAGGAGAGAAAACACATAGGGCACCAGACAGGGCATCTTCTTTATGGCAAAGTGCTGAAGACCACTCAAAACCACATCACTATCCAATTCACTATCCAAAAGCATTACTTTATGACAGGGAAGTCACTACAAACTTAGGTAGACTGTAGTTTCTTTTTTTTTTTTTTTTAATTTTTAAAACTGCTTATTTTTGAGAGAGAGAGAGAGAGAGAGAGAGAGAGAGAGAGAGACACCTCGGGAGATGCAGAGAGAGAGAGAGGGATGCATAGAATCTGAAGCAGGCTCCGGGCTTCAAGCTGCCAGCACAGAGCCAGATGTGAGACTTGAACCCACAAACTGTGAGGTTATGACCCAAGTCAAAGTCGGACGCTAAACCAACTGAGCCACCCAGGCACCCCAGCACTGTAGTTTCTTAACATCAGTCATATTTCACTTATTTCTACCTAAGGATTCTTCAGGTTTTAAGAGAAATATGGCAAACCTTCTGGGTTCTGAGGCAGTATACAGATTAGAAGTGTGCACTTTAGAGCTAGACTACATGGGTTGGAATCTAGCTGGAAAAATTTTGGCAAGATGCTTAATCCCTCAGAGTTGGACTTTTCAGCTGTAAGTGGAGATAATAACAGCATATACCTTGGGCTGGGACAGCTTAGTGAAGTAACATGTATAAGAAAACATAACATTAAGAAAAGTGGACAGTGTGTAGTCTTCAACAAATATTAGGTATAAATACTTTTTTACTTTTCTGCCTCCCACCCCCAACATATGTTGTGTTATATTCTCAATGGATATTGGTAATAAATGAACTGAAAGTAGACTATTTGGGCTCAAATATAGGACCGCATTGGAGGATAGTAGGGAAAGTGAGCCACATGTCTTGTGTGAGCGAGAAAGACAGATGAGCTATCAGAACCAATCTATCAGGAAATGGGTATAGTATTTAGGAAAAACAATCTCTGCTCCAGAGGAGCTTAATATCTAAGACAGATATCACAGTCAGAACAAAGAAAACAGCAAGTAATGAACTTGCTAAAAATAGAGAACAGTGATTTTTTTTTTAAACCAAAGGAAGCAAAGAGAGACTTTTAAGTGCTTACACTATGCATTGATTAAAGTTTAACAGCATTGATTTCAAAGCTTTTAGTGAAACAATGCTAAATTAAAAAATTGTGACCAACTCATACTTGCACGTCTTTTATGTGCATGTAACTGGATGATATTTTGATGTATTAGTCAAATAGTCTCAATATTTTTTAATAATTTATTTTCAAGGATTTCTCTTTATATCAAGATCCTTTCATTGAAACTCCATACCCATCTCAAAGGGATGGTGTTCATAGTAGAACCAGAGAGAGAAAAAGAGTCAAGTCTTGGCTTGTGACTTCCAAATAAGGTTTTGAACTCATGGCAAAGACAAAATTTTAAGAAAAAAGAAAGTGATTTTCAAATTTGGAGTATAGAAAAAGTTCTGAGCTTGAAATAACTCAGCACACATAATTTATGTCATAAATAATAGTTTTTAAAAGACTGCAAGATCAGTTAGAATCAGTTTCTCCTGCTTCAGTAAGAAACAATTACCAAACAAACAAAAGTGTCCTTCAGAGAAAATGATACAGAATCAGAAAGAGAGCTGGAGAGTCGAGTGTTGGCATGTCACTAGGTGGGTGTTGCTGACCCCTGATCCCATACTGACCCAGCAGGAAGGGATGGGGAGAGCAAACACTTCATGTAGATCAGGGGATCTGAAAGCAGAGGGAATCAGTTTTAATTTCTGGGAGTAGCCTGAGAAGCCTCAAGCTTCATGGAGGGCCCAGATGGGTGAAAAGGCAGGAGAGCTGAAATAGCTACACATTGTGTCCAGACAGGCCAAGGCAGCCCAGCTGGGTCCCTGCACTCCCCACAAGTGTTCCAGAGGCACCAGAATGTTTTTGTGTGTGTGACTTATAATGGCTCAGATCTATCTCCAGAAATCTGGCAAACCTAAAGCAACCTTTTAGAATCTACTAGATTCTAGATTTAAATTCTAGTAGATTAAATCTACTAGATTTAGAATCTACTAGAATCTACCAATCTACCGTATACCTAGAAGCCAGATGGAAACCGGATATGCCAGCTGATGCCGATGTGCATGAAGATGATGGTTACATGAGACTAGATGCTTAGTGTCTCTTCAACAGCACATGCTCTCACAGTGGAAAGCCCTCCAGAACTCACATTAACCCCAGGGAGGACAGAAGTTGGGAGTGCTTGCCTGGACATGACTAAGAAAACACTTAATTGGCAGACTATTATGATTATTGTTATTATATTTCCATCATCCAGCAGACTGGTGGCTGAAACAGAAACTGAATTCACTTACAAAGACAATAAAAAAGTTACGTTTCTTGTTTTCCTAAGTGTTTGGCATGAGAATCATACCTGACGTGTATATTCCCCAATTTAATCATCACAAAGTCCCTGTAAAATAGGATTATGATGACTCTAATTTTTAGAAGAAAATGTAAAGGATGGAATACATTACTGCTCAGGTGTGCTTGCCCATTAAGTGGTGGGGCTGAAATTTAACCCACACTTTCTGATTTCACATCATCATCCATTTGAAGGCAGTTGTGTCCCTATTATGTATCAGGGACCCTTAACAAAGAAGACAGATGTGATTGCTATCTTCATAGAATTTCCAGGCCATGTAGAGGAGAGAGCAATTTTAAATGTGAGATCAAGAGTTGAATACTCTACCCACTGAGCCAGTCAGGTGCCCCAATCTTTGGAAAATTTTTAAACACTTGGAAACTAAATAACACACTTCTAGTCCCATGGATCAGAGAAAAATCAAAAGGGAAATTCATATTTTGAACAGAATGGAAACAAAAATACAACATATCAAAGGTATAGGATGCAGCTTAGAGAGAAAGCAATGACTAGAAAAAAACTTACAGCACCAAATGGCTGTATCAGAAAAGAAGAAACACCTTAATCAACAACCTAAACTTACACCTTAAGAAACTAGAAATGGTAGAGCAAATTATAACAAAAGTAAGCAGAAGATAGGAAACAATGATGATCAGAGCAGAAATCAGTGAAATGGGATACTGAAAAATAATAGAGGAAATTAAAAACCAAACATTGGTTCTTTAAGATCAGTAAAATTGATAAGCTCTTGGAAAGACTAATCTGCAAAAGAGAGAAGAAATAAATTACCAGTATCAGGAATGAGAGAGGCACCATCACTGTAAATCCCTTGTCATGAAAGAAAAAAAGGGGTTATCATGAACAATTTTATGCCAATAAATTTTATAACTTAAATGAAATGGATAACTTCTTAAAAGACACAAACTACTCAAGAAGAGCTAGATAATGATTGGTACTGTATCAAATAAGTAAAATGATTTTATAGTTGAAAACCTTCTCACAAAGAACACTCCAGGTCCATATGGCTGCACTGATGAATTCTACCAAAAAAGTAAGGCATTTTACCAAAAAATTAAGAAATAAGGGGAAGCTGGGTGGCTTATTTGGTTAAGCGTCTGACTCTTGATTTCAGCTCAGGTCGTGATCTAACAATCCTGAGTTTGAGCCCTATGTCAGGCTCCAAGCTGACCGTGGAGCTCTCTTAAGATTCTCTCCCCACTCCCTCTGCCCCTCCCCTTCTTGTACTCTCTTTCTCTCTTAATAAACTTTTAAAAAATGAGTAAATAATAGCAATTTTATATAAGCCTTTTCAGAAAATATGAGAGAAGGCAACACTTTCCGACTCATACTGTAAGACCAGCATTACCCTGATGCCCAAAACAGGCAAAGATCTTATAAGAAGAGAAAGCTACAGACCAATATCCTTCATGAACATGGTAGCAAAAATCCTTAACAAAATTTTAACAACTCAAATCCTTCCATATATAAAAGGAATATGTATAAAAAGTGCTTCATGACCAAGAAGGGCTTTTCCCCGAATGCAAGTCTGTTTCAGCATTAGAAAATTAATTAATATAAATCACCCATCAATAATACCGAAAAAGAAAAAAAACCTGTGATCCTCTCAATAAATGAAGAAATAGCATGAAAAAAGAAAGAAAGGTAAGGTTTACACACAATAAAAAATTCTAGGCAAATTAAGAATGGCAGGAACTTCCTTAACCTGACAGAGAACATCTATGGAAAATCTAGAATTAACAACATACTTAATGGTGAAAAACTGAATGCTCTCCCCTTAACCTCAAGAACAAGGCCAGGAATACTTTTTATCATTTCTATTCAATATTTTACTTGTGGTCTCAGTCAATGCAATAAGCCAGGAAGATGAAATCAAAGGCCTACAGATTAGGAAAAGGGAAAAGTTAAACTTTTTGGGGGGGGGGGGTAAAGGGGAAAAGGCAGAGGGGGAGAGAGAGAGGGAGGGGGAGAGAGAGAGAGCGAGAACGAGAGAGAGAGAATCTCAATCAGGCTCCATGCTTAGCATGACTCAATCCCACAGCCCTGGGATCATGACCTGAGCTGAAACCAAGAGTTGGGTGCTCAATCAACTGAGCCACGCAGGTGCCCCATAGTTAAATTTTTTTTATTTGCTTATGACATGATCATTGACAGAAAATTCCAAGGCATCTACTGAAAAGCTACTAGAACTAAGTGGGTTTAGCCATGTTGCAAAGGTCAAGATAAAAAAAAATTATATTTCTATATGTTAAAAATGAATGATTGGATATTAAAAAGCTGAAATAACCACTCTATGAGCATCAAAAAGTTAAATATTTAGGAAAAATTTTAGCAAAATATGTGCAAGACCTGTACACTGAAAACTATAACACACTGTTGACAGAAATTAAAGAAGATCTAAATAAGAGAGGGATATACTATGTTCATAGATTAGAAAACTCAATATTATTAAGATATAATTTCTTCCCAGATTAGTTTATAGTTTCAACACAATCTCAGTAAAAACCCCTGAAGGTTTTTTTCATAAAAGTTGACAAGTTGATTCTAAAATGTATGCAGAAATGCAAAAGATCTCAAACAGCCGAAAAGATTTTGAAAAAAAGAACAAAATTGAGAGATTCACACTACATAACTTAAAAGCTTACTGTAAAAGTACAATGAGAGAATGAGCATGGCTTAAAAATAGATATATAGATAAATGGAACAGAATAGACTCACATATGTGTGGTCAACTGATTTTTTTCCAAAGATACAAAGGCAATTCAATGGAGAAGGGGTACTCTTTTATAAGTGGTTCTGGAACAATCGGATATTCATATGCAGAAAACAAACCCTTATAATTACCTTGAATCATATATAATAAATTGATTTTAAATTGATCATAGAAAATATAAGAGCTACTGTAATAAACTATTAGAAGAAAAGCTTTGTGATCTTTAGTTAGGCATAGAAAAAGCACAAACCATTAGAAAAATTCATAAATTGGGCTTTATCAAAACTAAAAATTCCTGTTCTTCAAATGAAACTGTCAAGAAAATGAAAAGACAAGTCACAGACTGGAAGAAAATGTTTGCAAAATATCTGGCTGATGATAGAGGACTTGTATCTAGAACATTCCAATAAAAAATGGACGAACAATGCACATAGACTCTTCACCAGGGGAGAGACGCAGATGGCAAGTAAGCGCAGGAAAAGATGATCAACAACATTAGTCATTAGGGAAATACAGATGAAAATCTCATGAGATACTACTGCATACTCACATGAGTGGCTAAAATTTAAGTCTGACAATACGAAGTGTCAATGAGCGTGTGGGACAACAGAAACCCTCATATATTTCTGGTGAAAATATTCCACTTTGGAAAACAGTGTGGCAGTTTCTCCTAAGTTACATACAAATATATCATACAATCCACACTTACATATTTACTGAAAGAAATAAGAATATTGCCAACAACTGAAAACAATCCAAACCGGCACCATCAGGTGAATAAATTATGATGCACACATCTGATGGAATATTACTCAATAATAAAGAAGGAGCCCCAGATGCATGCAACAGCAGATGAATCCCAAAAGCATTGTGTTCAGTGAAATAAATCAGACACAAAAGGTTATAGATTCTGTGTTTCATTCACCTGACCTTCTAGAAAGGCAAAAATATGATAGGAAACAGGTAGTTCAGGGACTGGGGATGGAAGGAGAGAATTAAATGAGTAGGGAAATTCTGGAGGGATGGAAATGTTCTGTATGTTGATTATGATGGTGGTTTTAAGACTGAATAAATTTGTCAAAACCTGGGGTATCTGGGTGGCTCAGTCTGTCAAGCTTCTGATTCTTGATTTTTTTTTTCAACGTTTTTATTTATTTTTGGGACAGAGAGAGACAGAGCATAAACGGGGGAGGGGCAGAGAGAGAGGGAGACACAGAATCGGAAACAGGCTCCAGGCTCCGAGCCATCAGCCCAGAGCCTGACGCGGGGCTCGAGCTCACGGACCGCGAGATCGTGACCTGGCTGAAGTCGGACGCTTAACCGACTGCGCCACCCAGGCGCCCCTGATTCTTGATTTTGACTCAGGTCATGATCTCATAGTTCATGAGATCGATCCCCATGTGGGGCTCTGTGCTGACAACGAGGAGCCTGCTTAAGATTCTCTCTCTCCATCTCTCTGACCCTCCCGTCCTCATGCACATGCATGAATGTGCTCTCTCTCTCTCTCAAAATAAATACACTTTAAAAAAAAACACAACTCACTGAGGGGCGCCTGGGTGGTTTGATCGGTTAGGTAACCAGCTCTGGATTTCTGCTCAGGTCATGATCTCATGGTTTGTGAGATAGAGCCCAGCATGGGGCTCTGCATTTACAGTGTGGAACCTGCTTGGGATTCTCTCTCTTTCTCCCTGCCCCTCCCCGAATCACCCCCCCCCCACACACACACACTCTCTCTCTCTCTTTCTTTCTCCCTCTCTCTCTCTCAAAATAAATAAACTTTTAGAAAAACTCATGGAGCTGACCACTTCAAAGTGATGAATTTATTTTATATAAGTTATATCCGTGTTGGTTTTCCACTGCAGTAGCAAATCACCACAATCCTAGCAGCTTAGAACACCCATTGGGCTCACAGTTCTGCAAGTCAGAAGTCTGGTAATCTGTGGCTGAGTTCTCGGTTCAGGGCATCCCAAGGCTGAAAACATGAGATCAGCCAGGCTGGGTTCTCGTCTGGACACTCTGCAGAAGAATCCACTTCCAAGCCTATTCTTCTTAGTGACAGAATTTCATTCCTTGTAACTATAAGCATGAGGTCCCTATTTCCTTGCTGGCTGTCAGCTGGGTCAGCTCTTGGTCCCTAGAGGCCACCCATACTCCTGGCCACATGACCCTCCACATGTTCAAGCCAGCAATGTTGAATCTCTGACTTCCTACTCTGTGACCAGCCCTGCTTTCAAGGGCTCATATAAAAAGGTCAGGCCGACGTGGATAATCTCACCATTTTAAGATCAACTGTGTCATATAACATATCCTGAATATGAGAGTGAAATCCATATTATATCAGTCCTGGGGATTATGCAGGGCAAGGATTCCTGGAGGCCATCATAGAATTCTGCCCACACCATACTTGAATAAATCTTTCTTCAAAAATTAAATTTCATGTAATTATACATTTAACATGTTGCCTTTTTGAAAAGGATAAAATTATTTAAATTTGGGACTGCCCCAGAAAATCTGGTATATATCGTTGCCATATGATCTAGTTATTTTCCTGGTACATATGTTAGGATAGGAGAGAGGGGGACTGAGAGAACATATTTTGAGTGTCTACCATGTGCCAGACACATGCTAGACATTTTACATAAATAAAGCATCAAAGGGCCTCCGATTCAAAGGAAATGATAGGAGTGGAGATAGAGGGGAAGGGAAGGCAGGCACAACTTCCAATGCATGGACTTGAGAGCAGAAATGTCAGAAAACAAAGCTGGGTCATTCAGGGATTCTGTTTCTAACAAGAAAAAGAAGGAACATGAACAAAGGGTGATAGAGACAAAGCTGTAAGTAGCCCCCATCAAGGTGTCTTGGGGGAGGGGTGGCAGGAGTGTCTTCAATGGGCTGAGGGTACCAGGGGTCAGGGGAGGCCAGAGAAGCTTCCCCTGCCTACCCCCACAATCGACACCCATGTCCTCATTTTTGAAGTGCGCTCTCAGGGGAAAAGGTTGAGAAGCGCTGGTCTGGATGTTAAGACAAGGCTCCTACAGAAGCAAGAAACAATACCAAGGAGCTAGGCAGAACAGAATCGTGCCTCGCAAAGAAGGGTTCTGGAGTGGGGTCTGTCCTTCAATCCTTCAGAAGTGTTTGGCGCATCTTTTCTAAGCTATAAAACTACAGAAACATCTGGGATTTAGCTGTTGGAGGACCATAGGCCAGAGAGGAAGGAACCTGACAAGGACTATGAAGGACTCCAGGGACTCCAGAATGGGAAGCAGGTTTAATGGTCAGCTTCCTGCTGCTGCTGCTGCCTGGCCCAACTGTTCCTAAGGCCCCTACAGGTGTCACTACTAACGCATTAGCCTACACAATGAGCCCTGTCCATCCTGAGGTAAGCTAGCCAAGGTGAGGTGCCATGATGGAAAGGGTGAATGGATGCAATTCTGGAATGAGATGCACTGGAAAACCCTTCCCGACTCCACCACTTACCAGTTCTGAGCACTTAGGCAAACTATGAAAATTCTCTGTGTCTATGTCCACATCTGTATTTCGGGACTGCTGGTAGGGCACTCCTAAGGTGGTTGTGAGCAGGACCTCACTGTTGCTGTCTGCCACAACCCCGGAAAGTGGTGGGCACTCAGTAAATGGAGAGCTTGGGTACACCTGATGGAGAGTTCTGACAGTCATGTGGCCTGGGGGTGTGGCACCCTTTGGAGACACGGGAGATGATATACCTGTCTCCTGCTGGGTTGGCTCATCTGTATGTCTGCACCTTATTCCCTACCCAGCCCTTGCCTGCCCTCTTTCCTCTTCCCTGGGGGTGGGACCCCGTCCCCTGTCCTTGTGGCTGCTCACTAGTGTTCTCCTTTCAGTAAGACCATCACTCAGAACCATCGGGACACTTGCTGCACCTTGACCTCACTCCATTGCTGATTTATATCCCTCAGTTCCACGGTGGGGACGTTTCCATACCTGTTGGGACTTTTGGTACTCTGCTGGTGGATGTAATTTAGGAGGTCTTTTCTTTTTTTTTTTAGAACTTTATTTTTTTCAACGTTTATTTTTTATTTTTGGGACAGAGAGAGACAGAGCATGAACGGGGGAGGGGCAGAGAGAGAGGGAGACACAGAATCGGAAACGGGCTCCAGGCTCCGAGCCATCAGCCCAGAGCCCGACGCGGGGCTCGAACTCACGGACTGCAAGATCGTGACCTGGCTGAAGTCGGACGCTTAACCGACTGCGCCACCCAGGCGCCCCTAGGAGGTCTTTTCTATACAGGATCAGCGCCCCTGGCCCTGGTTTCTTTCCCTCCTCCTCTATCTTGCCTTGCCAGATCTCAAATTGGTTTAGTCTGTCAACTACAACTACAAGAAGCAAATGAAGATGACACCAATATATCTAAGTACCAGCAGGTCCCCCATTCACCCTGGAAGGGGCATTGGGTGGTGAAGGAGAGAAGAGGCTGCCAGGGGTGGACAGGCAGGGGAAGCACATTCCAGGTGGAGCAAATCAGCCCAGGTGTGCTGGGGGGCAGGGAAGCATGGGGTGGGGGTGGGGGGATGGAAAGGCACCATCCAAGAGAGCCACCAATGACTTGGATCTCCTCCTCCCACCAACCCCTCAAAGCTGCCCTGTCCCTAGATACTGATGGGGTTTTGGGGTCATGGGGGGGAGGTTCAGAGCTGACGGCCAAGAAAGAATTCTTGGTGATGTCTTTGGTGCCAAAAGGTGTCACAGGAATGGGACCCGTGAACCGGAAGAGCTGCCCTGGGACCATGAAGAGAGACTGGTTATATTACTATGGAGTTGGGAGAGGTAAAGTCAAGGGAAAGTTTCCAAAGGGACTTTCATATGCTAGAGAAGACTCCCAGGTTACTGGAGGCCCAGTTGTGGTCAAGCTAAGATTGTTCTTCCCTCTAGCAAAGCATTAGCATCGAGACAGTAGGGAGTTCCTGGAGAAATGCTACACTCTGCCGGCCTCAAGTATTTGTCAATGGTTTCCTGTCTCACATTCAGGTCCTTCATCCGTTTCGAGTTTATTTTTGTGTACGGTGTAAGAAAGTGGTCTAGTTTCATTCCTCTGTGTGTTGCTGTCCAGTTCTCCCAGCACCGTTTGTTAAACAGACTGTCTTTTTTCCAAAACCAATTTGACAATAAATTATATTCAATAAAAAAAAAAAAGTATTTGTCAAAGCGCTGTAGGTTATACGGAAATTTAATTTTTTTCTGCCATTTCCTTCTGCTTTTGTTTCCCACATCAGTCACTGCTTTGCCTGTCCCCAGGCTTTTCTATTTTAGAAAGTCATACCATCAACCACCCAGGTGCTCAAGCAAAAAACCCAGCACTCACCCTGGGTTCCTCACCTTCCTCTACCTTCCAATTCACCACCAAGTCCTGTTGGCTCTACTCGTGAAGTTAGTCCCTCATCAGCTGCCCCCTCTCCCCTAATTCCATCCTCACTCCTCTGGTCCAGGCTACTATTGTTGTTCCCCTGGACTATCCCAGACTTTCCTAACTCCTCTTTCTCGCTTCGTTCTCACCTCCGTAATCCATTCTTTTATTCGGCAGCTGCAGCGATCAAAACACGCACATGTTCACACACTCACACCCTGTATCACTCTTATCACTGCTTAAAATCCTTCTATGGCTTCCCCTGCTCTTCCAATATATTTCAACTTCCCTTTAGGGCCACACGTATTAGGAGGACACAGCCAGCACGCTCAGACTTCGTCTCCTGTCCCCCCGCCCTTTGCTTACTGGCCTCCTTCTTGCTGTCCCAGAGCCCTGCAAGGAAGCCTTTTCTTATCTCCCACCCCAGCACTGGAGGCTCCCCTACACCCGCCTGGTTCCTGGAGAGCTTTCTCCAACTATCCATATAAGGAGCACAGACCCTCCACCAAACTGCTATTTATCCCGTGTGGGTTCTTTTTTTTTTTTTTTCCTTTTAAAGAATGTTTCACAATCTGCAATTATTTTGCTTTCTGTTTATTTACTTTTCTGTGGTTTGCTCCCTGACCAGAAGCTATGGTTTGGAGGACAGATCATGCCGGTCTAATTCAGTTCTAGTCAGAGCCTGGCACATGGTGTGGCTCTTAGCAGGTCCTAAGCAATGTTTGTTAAGGAATGAATGCATGAATTAGGAAAGGGAAGTGAGCTAGATGAAATGCTGGACCTGGGGGCTTGTTCAGGGCATGTGAGTAGCCTAGTTCTTGAATCCAAGGAGGGGCTGGGGGCACAGTCTGGGAGGAAGGAGGGCCTCTCTCAGGCTTGGGAGGGTGCCAGGGCAAGTGCTAGGGCTGTGAATGCCCACACCTCCCATGGGGACAGAGAACGGCACCCTCCCATGTTGTCTCTGGAGCAGGAACCAGGCAAGGGGTACCGTAGAGACAAGTACAGAGGCCGGGTCAGCCAGACAGCCTGCAGCCCCAGAGATTAGAACTCAGCCCCACAGTACTCACCAAGCAGTTTCGCCCCAGAATCCGCCTCTGTCATTTGCTAGACATTCCAAAACATTCTGCTCACCCTTCTCTGTGGCCTCCAGCAGCGGCAAACTCATAAAGGCCTCTTTCACCATACACACATGCATTGTATGTACGGGCTTCGGGCTATTTAAGCACGGCCTGGAACTGGCTGTATTTCATAGATGAAGGGATTCTGGTATTTATAGCTTTAGTGAGGGCTTTGGGCCCTTTGGGTGGAAAACACTACGTAAACATCGGCTCTTGGAGCTCAGTTGTCTATATGTTCCTGCATATAAAGTGCAGTTTAATAGCATTTCTCACTGCAACCCTTGTAGTTCAAGTTGTAACGTCCTCCCTGTGGCCAGCGCACAGCTCCTTCCTCTGTGTACCCCTGTGGTCCTCACGCAGATCCCTCTCAAGCTGCACTGTGAAGGCGTTCTCAGGATTCACGCATTGTGCTTCTCATTTCCAAGGAAATGAACAAATTCTCGTTAAGTGGAAGAGTGTGTAGCCCCAAAAGCCAGAAGTCAAATTTCTGGATTTGCCATCTCTTGTTCCTTTTCCCCATTAGCATGTTTTGGAAAAATCTCATCACCACTATGAGCCCCAGGCACCCTGTCTGCATGCTGGGCTCAGAAATGATCTGCATGAAATTATTGTGACGAATGTGGGGGAAGCATTCCTAAAAATGCTAGGTATCTTCGCTACCAATGCTCTGTTCACCAAGCTTGCAAAAAAAGAAGAGAAGGAAGGGAAAGAATGTAAGATATGAGTTGAGGCTGCTGAAGAATAGCCAAAAGAAAAGGATATTTGAAATGTCAATGGCCAAAGGTATTGGGGGGGGGGGGGAGGCTGCCAAAAGGAGTAGATGAGTCATCGGGGGAAAGGAAACCTCCTTGTTGGCCAGAACATAAAGTCACAGGACAACTTGTTGAAGGTTTTAAGCCTTCTGGAATATTTATAGTAAAGAGAAGAGATCAGTAATTTGGCCAAAAAACCACACACGAAGCCTCCGTCTCAAGTTGGGGAACAAGCTGCATTTTGAGATGGGAAGAGTCCACCTCAGTGGCTGAGGGCCATACATGCTTCCATTAACTAAAAGCTCAGGATGTTTTAGGGTGTTACAGTCCTTATCTTATCTAAACATTGCAAACAGTGCTAGAAAATAGGTATCATCATCCCTATTTTATAGATGCACAAACTAAGGCTCAGAAATGATTGAATTTTTCTTCTTCTTATAAAGTCACAGAGCTGGTATTTGCTAGCCCACAATTTCTCTTCCCTACCCCACTGTGGAGTAATAAGAGCTAGCCTGGCGTAGTGAAAATGGCATGGATTCTGGAATCAGACAGGCTTAAATTATCTCACATCTTTGGGGTTTAATTTCTTCATCTGTAAAAATTGGGATCATTTCTCAACAAAGCAGTAACAAATGAAATTCAACAACACACGGAAAGAATTAGACGCCATTACCAAATGGGATTTAGTCTTGGAATGCAGGGATTGTCCAACATATAAAAATCCATCAATGTCAAACACAACGTTCACAGAATAAAGGAGGAAAAAAAGGATATCATTGTCTCAATGGATGCCAAAAAAAGCAATTGACAAAATCTAACACGCTTTTATGATAAAAGCAGTCAATACACTAGGAATAGAAGCAAACTACCTTACCTCAGTATAATAAAAGTCATATATGAAAAACCCACAGACAACATCATACTCAATAGTGAAGGACTGAAAGCTTTTCCTCCAAGATAAAGAACAAGACAAAGATGTACACTTATACCACTTCTATTTAACAGGACTGGGAGTCCTAGCCAGAGCAATTAGGCAAGAAAAATAAGTAAAAAGCATACAAACTGGAAAAGAAGAAGTAAAATGATCTCTGTTTGCGGATGACATGATCTTATATGTAGAAAGCCATAAAGATTATGCACACTCATGGACACATACAAAACTGTTAAACTAATAAATGAATACAGAAAAGTTGCAGGATACAAAATCAACACACAAAAATCAATTGCATTTCTATGCACTGACAATGAATAATCCAAAAAGGAGTTTAAAAGAACAATTCTACATACAATTGTAACAAAAGGAATAAAATACTTAGGAATTAACCAAAGAGGCGAAAGACTTGTGCACTGAAAACTATAGAATGGAGCTGAAAGAAATTAAAGAAGATACAAATAAGTGAAAAGACATCCCAGATCCATAGATTGGAAGACTTAATACTATTGTTAAGATGTCTACTACTCAAAGCCATTGAACAAAGATTCAATGCCATACCTAGTAAAAGCTTAATGGCAGTTTTTGAAGAAATAGAAAAATTTACCTTAAAATCAATATGGAATCTTAAGGGACCATAAATAGACAAAATAATCTTGAAAGAGAACAAAGCTGGAGGAGTCACATTTCCTGATTTCAAGACTCACTACAAAGCTATAGTAATCAAAACAGTGTGGTAATGGCAGAAAGTCAGACATATGAGCGAGGAAATAGACTGAAGCATTCAGAAAGAAACTCCTGCAAATGTGGTCAAAAGATTTTCAACAAGGGTGCCAAGACCATTCAATGCAGAAAAAGCAATCTTTTCATTAAATGATACTGGGAAAACTGGATATTTACAGGCAAGAAGAATGAAGTTGGACCCTTACCTTATACCATATATAAGAATTAACTCAAAATGGATCAAAGACTTAAACTTAATGGCTAAAACTGTAAAACTCTTAGAAAAAACTGAAGAAAAGCTTCATGATATTGGATTTGACAATGATTTTTTTTTATCTGACATTAAAAGCACAAGAAACAAAATTTAAAAAATAGATAAGTTGAACAATACCAAAATTAAAAACATCATCAAATGACAAAATTAATGGAGTGAAAAGGCAGCCAGTGGAATGGGAGTTGATCGGATATCATATATCTGATAAGAGGTTAATATCCAGAATGTATAAAGAATTCTTTTTTTAAATGCTAATTTATTTTTGAGAGAGTCAGAAAGTGAGTGGTGGAGGGACAGAGAAAGGAGGAGACATAGAATCTGAAGCAGGCTCCAGGCTCCGAGCCATCAGCACAGAGCCCGACATGGGGTTCAAACTCACAAACCGTGAGATCATGACCTGAGCCGAAGTCAGACCCCAACCGACTGAGCCAGAATGTGTAAAGAATTCTTAAAACTCAACAACAAAAAACAATTTTATTCAAGAACAGGCGAAGGTCTCAAACAGACATTTCTCCAAAGAAAATATACAAGCGGCCAATAAACACATGCAAAGATGCTCAATATTAGACATTAGGGAAATGCAAATCAAAACCATAATGAGATAGCACCATACTCCCATTTAAAAAAAGGTAATAAGGAAATAACAAGTTTTGGCAAGGATGTGAAGAAATTGGAACCTTTGTGTACTGTTGGTGGGAATAGAAAATACTATAGTATAGCCACAATGGAAAACAGTGCAGTGGTACATCAAAAAATTAAACAGAGAGTTAAACCCTCTGGAGCCCATCCATGGATGAATGTATAAACAAAACGTGATATATACACACAATGGAATATTATTCAGCCTTTAAGACTAGGGAATTCTGACACAGGCTACCACATGGATGGACCTCAAAGACTTCATGCTAAGCGAAATAAGCCAGTCACTAAAAGACAAATACTGTGTGATTCAGGTATCCTGAGAAGTCAAATTCACAGAGGCAAAAAATAGAATAGCTGTCGCCAGGGTCTGGGGGAAGTGGGCAATGGAAGTTAGTGTTTAATGGATGCAGAGTTTCAGTTTGGGAAGATGAGAAGAGTTCTAGCTGGATGGTTGCACAACAGTGTTAATGTACTAAATGCCACAGAGCTATAGGCTGAAAAGTGATTAAGATGGTTATGTGTTATTTTACCACAATTAAAGAATTGGGATAGTAACCTGTAATTTGCAGGGTTGTTTTGAATTCTGTGGGAAAGTCTTTCCTCATTCCCTGGCACATGATAGGTGTTCAGTATGTGCTAAATTTCTTTCCTTTCTTTTTTTTTTTAACGTTTTATTTTTAATTTTTGAGACAGAGAGAGACAGAGCATGAATGGGGGAGGGTCAGAGAGAGAAGGAGACACAGAATCTGAAACAGGCTCCAGGCTCTGAGCTGTTAGCACAGAGCCCAACGTGGGGCTCGAACTCACGGACCACAAGATCATGACCTGAGCTGAAGTCGGAGGCTCAACAGACTGAGCCACCCAGGTGCCCCTCCTTTCTTTTTTTTTTTAAAAATTGTGTGTGTGTGTGTGTGTGTGTGTGTGTATACACACAGAATTTTTTTTTAGTTTCAAAAGAGAGAGATAGAGTGTATGTGAGCAGGGGAGGAGCAGAGGAAGAGACAGAGAGAGAGAGAGAGAGAGAGAGAGAGAGAATCTAAGCAGGTTCCATGCTCAGCGTAGAGCCTGATGTGGGGCTTGATCCCACGACCTTGCGATCATGACCTGAGCTGAAATCAAGAGTTGGACGCTCAACTGTTGGAGCCACCCAGGCGCCCCTCATTCCTTTCTTTTAACAGTGAACATAGCCCTCATCTGGAGCTCTCCATGACATGATTTAAGAAAACTAACTGTTTTCTTTGTTATTTTTATAGGTAGTCTTCCCATGAGGTCCAGTCTGTGTCTCAAGGGAGTACCCCACATTCAAGGAGCACCAGAATGTGCAGATGACAGCCAAGCTGCTCAGACTCTGCTCATACTGCATGGGTGTTGAGTGGTACCCATTGGACTAGAAAATCTGCCACCAGAATGAGAGCCAAGCTGACAGCTGCTTAGTCCCGGGCTTCTCAGCCAAAGATGGGCTGGGATTCTAAAAATCCTCAGAGGGAACTGAGGTGAACACACCGTGGGAGGCAGAGCTGCCTAGATCAAGGTCCAGGGATTTGATTGTCTGCCTTTCTCCTGGAGAGGCCGGTGATGTTGGAATACCTGAGACTGATGTCTCAACCAGCACGTACAGCCACTTTCTCTGAGGGGGAGGCTACCAAGAGGGAGGCCACTAGAAATCATTTTCCTACGAGGTTTTCTTGGGTATGTTTTCTAGGAATACTACACACACATTGCTGTACACAAACGTGCTACACACATTTGATCACATTGCTTTCTTGATTTGGTGTATTAGTCAGCCTGGGCAGCTATAACAAAATCCCACACAGACTGAGGGGCTTAATCAACAGAATTAATTTCTCACTGTTCTAGAGTCTGGGAAGTCCAAGATCAAGGTTGGTTCATCTGCGGCCTCCTCTCTAGGTTTGGAGGTGGCTGCTATCTCACTGTGTGATCACATGACCTCTTCTTTGTGCTCAAGTGGGGAGGGTCGGGGAGCAAGGCCTCTGGTGTTATCTTCTTAGAAGGATACGAATTCCATTGGATCAGGGCCCTGCCCTTCTGACCTCATTTAACCTTGACGACTTCCTTAGAGGTTCCAATTCCAAATACAACCACACTGGGGGTTAAAGCTTCAACATACGAATTTGGCGGGGGGTGGGGGGGCACAGACATTCGGTCCATGACACTGGCAACCCCAGGAACACGTAGCAAAACCACTGCTCCAGGGAGGCGAACATATTGTCCTCATGACATTAGGAGGCCCATGCAGACCCACAGTAGCCCTTCTGGCAAATGATGTGTGTGAGGCTCTGGCTTAGGAACTCCCTTTGCACTAAGCAGAAGGTAATTAATGCTGAAAGAAGTAGCAGATAAAGCCTGGAATTCAAGAGTCCGGAGACCTAATCCAAAATGTAATAACTCTGGACACAACATAAGTCTTCAGAACCTCAGCATCCTCATCTCTAGAAGGGGGAAAATTATATCTGCCCTGTATTTGGTTGTTGGGAATGGGATGCGATGTCGGCACCACGAAAGGCTCCCTAAGTTTAACAACTGGTCCAAAATTTCAGGCAATTGCTTCGGATTCTATGTCTCCCTCTCTCTGTGCCCCTCCCCCACTCACACTCTGTCTTTCTCTCTCTAAAAATAAACAAACATTAAAAGAAAAGTGAAAAAAAAAAAACAACCTTGCAGGCAATCATGATCGTGGTATGGTACACATGACATGAAATTAACCATTTTAGCCATTTGTAAGTGTGGAATTTAGCGGCATTAGATACGTCCATATTCCGTTCCGCTGTCGTAACCTTCACCGCTAGCTGGGCACAGATCTTTTTCGTCATCCCAGACTGAAACTCTGTCCGTCTTCAGCACAGCACCCTCTTCCCCCTTCCTCCCAGACTCTTGAAGCAACCATACTACATTGCCTCCATGCTAAACACTACTGTAGACACTTCATAAGTGGAATCGCTCAGCATTTGTCTTTTTATGACTGGCTTATACCACTTAGCATAATGTCTTCAAGTTTCTTCCATGGTTGTAGCCCGTGTCAGAACTTCTTTCCTTCTTACAGCTGAATGATATTCCATTGTAAGGCTATGCCATGTTTCGTTTATCTATGTATCTGTCAGTGGACACATGGGCTGTTTCCACCTTTTGGCTATGTTGTGACTAATGCCCCCATGAACACAAGTGTACAAATATTTGTTTCAGTTCCTGCTTTTAATTCTTTGGGGCATATATCTAGGAGTGGAATTGCTGGATTGTATGATAACTCTATGTTTAAATTTTAAGCAACTGCCATACTCTTTTCCACAGAGGCTGCCCTATTTTTACATTACCACCAGCAATTTACAAGGGTTCAAATTTCCTCCACATCCTCACCAACGCTCACTATTTTCTGTTTTTCTTGTTTGTTTGTTTGCTTGTTTGTTTGTTTGGTTTGTCGATAATGGGTGTGAGATGGTATCTCATGGTTTTGTTTGCATTTCCCTAATTAATGTCTGATAGTGTTGGGCATTTTTCCCTGTGTTTACTGATCCCTCGTGCATCATCTTTGGAGAAACGTCTACTCAAGTCCATTTTGGGGCTGGTTGTTTCGGTGGTTGTTGGTTTGGGGCATTTTTTAAATTCAATAACTGTTTAGTTAGTATTTACCATGCAAGCCCTCAGTTCAGGGATAAATACAAAGATGAATAAGACACTGGGTCCCTAGAACTTAACGCTTAACACTGTAGTGTTACAGTATTCACACCGTGGGGAGAATGTGTGTGAACAACTTACTCAGGACAGAGAGCGTGGAGTAAATACGGCCCTCCCACTGTAGGGGGGAAGGGAAGTCCAGGAGAACAGGGTAGGCTCCATTTGGAAGAAGGTGACATTTGGCCTGGTGGGAAAGGGTAATTGGGATTTCAACAGACAGAGATGGGGCAGGGAAACAGGGCACAGAGAACATGCGAGCAGAGGAAAAGTCTAGACCAGATTTAGTTATGTTTATTTACTAGTTAAGATGTTTGACAGTGACATTTAACTCAAATAGACTTAAATAAAATGAGAGATTTATTGGCATGTGTAATGAAAATGCCAGAAGAACTGACCTCAGATGTTGGTTGCTGAATCTGGGGATATAAAAGAGATGATCAA
Source organism: Prionailurus viverrinus (assembly GCF_022837055.1). Classification (NCBI taxonomy): domain Eukaryota; kingdom Metazoa; phylum Chordata; class Mammalia; order Carnivora; family Felidae; genus Prionailurus; species Prionailurus viverrinus. The sequence continues at coordinate 17,095,293 of NC_062571.1, forward strand.
GTCTCTGTGCTGTCTACATCTCTTGTGAATCCTGGCCTCACATTTTGTAATCACGGATACTTTTGTAATCCTCCCCCAATTCCCATCCAGGGATGACTTGACTGGCTGGGCCTGGCTGCCCTCCCGATTCTGTCAAACGCTGGGCCCCCAGGCTGGAGCAGTGGGTTGACTAGATAGTCCTGACTCCCATGCCTGTGTGGCTAAGTCATTCTCACGGAGAATATGGCTGCGCACATTAAAGCGAGGGCCTAGGGCAAGCAGAAGGAGGAGGGAATGCAGAGGAGATGAGAACATCAAATGTTAGCTACAGACGAGTTCTTTGGATGTGTTGTGGTGAGTTTTCTTAAGCAAGCCGAGACGAACTGTTGTCAGATTATGTAGGAAAGGGCAAGAAAGGAAAGTCTGGGAAATCTGCTTTTTCTGGTATTAAGTGATGGCTAGGCCATGCCCCAGTTCCCAAGACCTGTCTGTTTTCTCACTGGGTATGCGCACATACAGGCATGTACACATGCACACACACTCACATGTGCACGCTCCCACGCTCAGCTTACCACCATCCCCTTCCCCCATCTCCTCCATATCACACAGGAGAAGCTTAGAACAGCATTTTCCAGAATCCTCCTCCACATAGCGTTCTGGTCAGAGTTTTCTAGTAAGAGGCGCTCATGAGACTAAGCAGACAGAAGAGAAGAAATAATTATTGTCTGGAAGCATCTGTAGGCAGACCCAGGGTTCACAGCAGTGTCTGGGCAAGTTCCTGCCAACCACCGTTTTGGGGATACAGGCAGCTGAGAGAGTTTGCAGCCACTTCTGTGAATCACTCATCTGTGCTGCAGGCTAACATGGAGTGGGAGCTTCCAGAAGGTTCTTGATCGTGGAAGCATCTCCTTGGCAAACTTCTTGAGAATCTCCCTGTTGTGGATAGAGATAAATGGGAGGGTAACCCCAAAGATCTTGAGATTCTTAATGATTTTGGGGTGAGTTCTTGAAAACCACTGCTTGGCTGTGCAGGCTGAGATGACACACTTTTTTGCCTGATGGTCCATCTTCCATTCTTTCCAACGGCTGTGTGGTCCTCCTATTCCATGACATAAAACCCTGCATCCTGGCGTACAGGGAAGGCTTCCATTACCCTGACAAAATGTTAATTGATGATATGGCCAGAGGGGAGCCAGTCCACTGATAGCCTGGGCCAGCAGAGTTTACTTTCCTGGGAATGTGCCACCGGGACAAGGGCATTCCTAGTGGTTGGTGGAGAACTTTTAGAGGACCCAATGAGTCATTTTCTTCTAGAAGTAAAGAAACTGAGTCTTTGGAGAGAATAGTCAAGTAGATGCTCAGAGGAAAGCAGAGAGGAGGCACCGAGAACTTCCAAAAAAGCACCAGAGAGGAACTTTCTGTGGCTTCCCAAGCCTGGGTTCCAGTCCCAAGTCTTGTACTTGCACTTGGTTCTATGAATATTCCTGGGTCATTTCACTCATTTCTGTTCATTTTGTGTAATTTGGAGAGAGTCTGCATGGTTTTCAACCCAAAGAGCCTTGACTAGGACTTGAGAAGATCTGGGATTACTCTTTCTGATTTTGAATTGACCCAGCCCTGGGTAAATATTAATTATTTACTTAAGGGCCACCTACAGTCTATTCCTGGACAAAGTACAACTACTGAAATAATTTATGTTTAGTGAGGTAATCACCTACTGTCAAATCTTAAAAAAATTTTTTTGGAGAGGAGCCAAGATGGTGGAACAGCATGGAAGTTTCTTGTGTGTCTCGCATCCATGAAATACAGCCAGACCAACACTAAACCATCCTACGCACCTAGAAAACTGATTGGAGGATTAACACAACAATCTGCACAACCTGAACCACAGAACTCAGCAGGTACGCGGCGCGGAGAGGTGAACTGGGGGAGGGAGAGAAGCTGCTGAGGGCAGGGCTTTTGTGGGCGGAGACAGGACAGAGATGGGGGGGGAATACGGGAAAAGCACCCCTCTCCAAAAGCAGCTGGAGAGAAAGTGGAAAAGTGGAAACAGCCACAGGGACTGAGCTAAAAAGGGAGAAAGGAGAGGGTTTAAATTCCATTAAGACTCTAAAGGGGGGGAGCGCAGAGTCAGAAACTCCGCAGCTCCATACCTGGCGGTGCTCTGGTGGGAAGGGCGAATCCCCAGGAGCAGAGTGGAGTCCAGGAGGTTCTCGGGCCACACGGGGAGAAACAGTTCCACTGCTGGAAGGACATTTGGCGGAGACCGTTGAAGCCACCTGGTCCCAGCAGACCCCGGAAGGCGGCCACATTCGCTGGTGCTGGGACAAGGTCCTTAAGGCTGAAGCCTGGTGCCAGATGTGTGTTGTGATTTTCCATAATCCCTGAAACGCTGCAGCTACACCATCTCGCGAACTTTTTCTGGGGCGGGTGGCACCTGGCCGCAGTCTCGGGGCACCGGCAGCAGCAGGGTCCCGCAAGCGATCCTGGGTGCAGCCGACACTCGGCCATTGCTCACTCGGCCATTGCTCGGTGAGACCCTCTCACAGAGGGGCGGAACGGGTCAAAGCCGCAGTCCTTCGGAAGTAAGGGGCTGGGGAAAACAGCCGCATCTGACACAAAACTCGGGAGAGAGGTACTGCCTGGGGCCTGGTCACGGAGACTGAGAAAGAGGGGAGTGGACGCCAAAAATGGGTGGCGCCATTTTTTACCACTGCCGCGCATGCGCATACACACCTATGAGCGCGGCAACAATCCACCCCAGTAGGCTAGCAGCGCCATCTGGTGGAGAGGAGAGCCATTACACTCAACCCCACCCAACTGGGCCAACTTCCCTCTTCAAGAACACAAGTCTCACCGCCCGCTTAGTTTATGGACTACAAAGCGCTACATACACTGACTTCTAGGGGAAAACGAAGTAATTTCAGTCCTGCTTCAATCTGTTAGCAGGTTCATCTATTCAATTTTCTTTCTTTCTTTTTTTTTCTTTTTCTCTTTTACAATTCTTTTCTTTTTCTTGAATACAGAAAGAAAAAATTCATTTTTATTTTCAATTTTTATTAAAAATATTTTTCTTTAATTTTTATTACTATATTTTTTACTTTTGTGTAAATTTTTTCAAATTCTATTTTACTTCCATCATTTAATTTTATTCTACTTCAGTGTATGCACCTTTTCAAATTTTCAATTTCCTTTTTTTCTTTTTCTTTTTTCTATTTTTCATTTCTTTTCTTTTTCTTGAATGCAGAAAGAGAAAAACTTCATTTTTACTTTCAATTTCGTTTAAAATATTTTATTTAATTTTTATTACTATATTTTTTGCTTTTATGTAAATTTTTTCAAATTCTATTTTACTTCCATCATTTTATTTTAGTCTAGTACAGTGTATTCACTTTTTCAAATTTTCAAAGGATTTCTTTTCTTTTTTTTTTAAAACTTTTTTCTCTTTTTCTTTTCTTTTTTCTTAAATACATAAAAATAAAAATTCATATTTATTTCTAATTTTTACTAAAAATAGTTTTCTTTAATTTTTTTCTACTATATTCTTTAATTTTGTGTATATTTTTTCAAATTCTATTTTACCCCCATCATCTCATTTTATTTAGTCTACTTCAGTGATTCATTTTTTCAAATTCTCAAACGATTTCCTTTTTTTTTTCTCCCCCCATTTTTTTTCTCTAATCTGTCCCACCACTTTCAACACCCAGACGAAAACACACCTAGGGTTTAGCATCATCTATTCAATTTGTGTGTGTGTGTGTGTGTGTGTGTGTGTGTGTAATTTTTAATTTTAATATTTTTTTAATTTTAATTTTTTTAATTTCAAATTTTCTACCTCATTAATTCCTTTTGTCCCTTCAAAATGAAAAAAACGAATGAATTCACCCCAAAAGAAAGAGCACGAAGAAATGACAGCCAGGGATTTAACCAACACAGGTACACGCAAGATGTTGAACCAGAATTTAGAATCACGATAATAAGAATACTAGCTGGAGTCAAAGATAGATTAAAATCCCTTTCTGCAGAGATAAAACAAGTAAAAAAATAGCCAAAATGAAATAAAAAATGCTATAACTGAGCTGCAATCACGGACAGATGCAATGGCAGCAAGGATGGATGAGGCAGAACAGAGAATCAGCAATACAGAGGACAAACTTAGAGAATAACAAAGCAGAAAAAAAGGGAGATTAAGGCAAAAGAGCCCAATTTAAGAATTAGAGAAATCAGTGACTCATTAAAAAGGAACATCAGAATCATAGAGGTCCCAGAAGAGGAAGAGAGAAAAATAGGGGTAGAAGGATTATGTGAGCAAATCATAGCAGAAAACTTTCCTAACTTGGGGAAAGACACAGACATCAAAATCCAGGAAGCACAGAGGACCCCCATTAGATTAAACAAAAACCAACTATCAACAAAGCATATCATAGTCAAATTCACAAAATACTCAGGCAAGGAGAGAATCATGAAAGCAGCAAGGGAAAAAAAGTCCCTAACCTACAAGGGAAGGCGGATGAGGTTTTCAGCAGACCTATCCACAGAAACGTGGCAGGCCAGAAAGGAGTGGCAGGATATATTCAGTGTGCTGAATCAGAAAAACATGCAGCTAAGACCTCTTTATCCAGTAAGGTTGTCATTCAAAATAGAAGGAGAGATAAAAAGTTTCCCAGACAAACAAAAATTAAAGGAGTTTGTGACCACTAAACCAGCCCTGCAAGAAATTTTAAGGGGGACTCTCTGAGGGGAGAAAAGATTAAAAAAAAAAACGAAACAAAACTAATAATAAAGACCAAAAGCAACAAAGACAAAAAGGACCACAGAACACCACCAGAAACTCCAACTTCACAAACATCATAATAACAATAAATTTGTATCTTTCAGTACTCACTCTAAAGGTCAATGGACTCAATGCTCCAATCAAAAGACATAGGATAAGAGAATGGATAAGAAAACAAGATCCATCTATATGCTGTTTACAAAAGACCCACTTTAGACCTAAAGACACCTTCAGATAGAAAGTAAGGGGATGGAGAACCATCTATCATGCTAATGGTCAACAAAAGAAAGCCAGAGTAGCCATACTTATATCAGACCATCTAGACTTTAAAATAAAGACTGTATCAAAAGATGCAGAAGGACATTATATCATAATCAAGGGGTCTATCCACCAAGAAGACCTAACAATTGTAAACATTTATGAGCCAAATGTGGAAACACCCAAATATATAGATCAATTAATCACAAACATAAAGAAACTTATCGATAATAATACCATAATAGTAGGAGACTTCAACACCCCACTCACAGCAATGGACAGATCATCTAATCAAAAAATCAACAAGGAAAAAATGGTTTTGAATGACACACTGGACCAGACAGACTTAACAGATATATTCAGAACATTTCATCCTAAAGCAGCAGAATATACATTCTTCTCCAGTGCACATGGAACATTCTCCAGAATAGACCATTGGGACCAAATCAGCCCTCAGCAAGTACAAAAAGATCGAGATCCTACCATGCATATTAGACCACAACGTTATGAAACTTGAAATCAACCACCAGAAAAAATTTGGAAAGGTAACAAATACTTGGAGACTGAAGAACATCCTACTAAAGAATGAATGGGCTAACCAAGCAGTTAAAGGGGAAATTAAAAAGTATATGGAAGTCAATGAAAATGATAACACCACAACCCCAAACCTCTGGGACGCAGCAAAGGGGGTCATAAGAGGAAAGTATATAGCAATCCAGGCCTTCCTAAAGAAGGAAGAAAGATCTCAGATACACAACCTAACCTTACACCTTAAGGAGCTGGAAAAAGAACAGCAAATAAAACCCCAAACCAGCAGAAGACAGGAAATAACAAAGATTCGAGCAGAAATTAATGCTATCGAAACAAAAAAAAAAAAACAGTAGAACAGATCAATGAAACCAGAAGCTGGTTCTCGGAAAGAATTAACAAAATTGATAAACCACTAGCCAGTTTGATCAAAAAGAAAAAGGAAAGGACCCAAATAAATAAAATCAAGAATGAAAGAGGAGAGATCACAACCAACACAACAGAAATAAAAACAATAATAAGAAAATATTATGAGCAATTATAAGCTGATAAAATGGGTAATCTGGAAGAAATGGACAAATTCCTAGAAATATGTACCCTACCAAAACTGAAACAGGAAGAAATGGAAAATTTGAACAGACCCATAACCAGTAAGGAAATCAAATTAGTAATAAAAAACCTGCCAAAAAACAAGAGTCCATGGCCAGATGGCTTTCCAGGGGAATTCTACCAAACATTTAAGGAAGAGTTAACACCTATTCTCTTGAAACTGTTCCAAAAAATGGAAATGGAAGGAAATCATCCAAACTCTTTCTATGAAGCCAGCATTACCTTGATTCCAAAACCAGAGACCACACTAAAAAGGAGAACTATAGACCAATTTCCCTGATGAACATGGATGCAAAAATCCTCAACAAGATATTAGCCAACCGGATCCAACAATACATTAAAAAAATTATTCACCACAACCAAGCGGGATTTATACCTGGGATGCAGGGCTGGTTCAATATCTGCAAAACAATTAACGTGATTCATCACATCAATAAAAGAAAGGACAAGAACCATATGATCCTCTCGATGCAGAGAAAGCATTTAACAAGATACAGCATCCTTTCTTGATAAAAACCCTCAAGAAAGTAGGGATAGAAGGAGCATACCTCGAGATCATAAAAGCCATATATGAATGACCCAACGCTAATATCATCCTCAATGGGGAAAAACTGAGAGCTTTCCTCCTAAGGTTAGGAACAATACAGGGATGTCCACTCTCGCCACTGTTATTCAACATAGTATTGGAAGTCTTAGCCTCTGCAATCCAACAACACAAAGAAATAAAAGGCATCCAAATCTGCCAGGAGGAGGTCAAACTTTCACTCTTCGCAGACGACATGATACTCTATATGGAAAACCCAAAAGATTCCACCAAAAACTGCTAGAATTGATTCATGAATTCAGCAAAGTTGCAGGATATAAAATCAATGCACAGAAATCATTTGCATTCCTATACACCAACAATGAAGCAACAGAAAGAGATATCAAGGAATCAATCCCATTTACAGTTTCACAAAAAACATAAAATACCTAGAATAAGTCTAACCAAAGAGGGAAATAAAATCTATACACTGAAAACTATAGAAATCTTATGAAAGAAATTGAAGAAGACACAACAAAAATGGAAAAAGATTCCGTATCCTGGATAGGAAGAACAAATATTGTTAAAATGTCGATATTACCCAAAGCAATCTACATATTCAACTCAATCCCTATCAAAGTAACACCAGCATTCTTCACAGAGCTAGAACAAATAATCCTAAAATTTGTTTGGAACCAGAAAAGACCCCGAATAGCCAAAGCAATCTTGAAAAAGAAAACCAAAGCAGGAGGCATCACAATCCCAGACTTCAAGCTATACTACAAAGCTGTAATCATCAAGACAGTATGGTACTGGCACAGGAACAGACACTCAGATCAATGAAACAGAATAGAGAACCCAGAAATGAACCCACAAACGTATGGCCAACTAATCTTTGACAAAGCAGGAAAGAACACCCAATGGAATAAAGACAGTCTCTTCAGCAAGTGGTGCTGGGAAAACTGGACAGCGACATGCAGAAGAATGAACCTGGACCACTTTCTTACACCAGACACAAAAATAAACTCAAAATGGATAAAAGACCTCAATGCAAGACAAGTAGCCATCAAAATCCTCAAGGAGAAAGCAGGCAAAAACGTCTTTGATCTTGGCTACAGCAACTTCCTACTCAACACGTCTCGGAGGCAAGGGAAACAAAAGCAAAAATGAACTACTGGGACCTCATCAAAATAAAAAGCTTCTGCACAGCGAAGGAAACAATCAGCAAAACTAAAAGGCAACTGACAGAATGGGAGAAGATATATGCAAATAACATATCAGATAAAGGGTTAGTATCCAAAATCAGTAAAGAACTTATCAAACTCAACACCCAAAAAACAAATAATCCAGTGAAGAAATGGGCAAAAGACATGAATAGACACTTCTCCAAGGAAGACATCCAGATGGCCAACCGACACATGAAAAAATGCTCAACATCATTCATCACCAGGGAAATATAAATCAAAATCACAGTGAGATATCACCTCACACCTGTCAGAATGGCTAACATTCACAACTCAGGCAACAACAGATGTTGGCGAGGATGTGGAGAAAGAGGATCTCTTTTGCATTGTTGGTGTGAATGCAAGCTGGTGCAGCCACTCTGGAAAAGAGTATGGAGGATCCTCAAAAAACTAAAAATAGAACTACCCTAGACCCAGCAATTGCACTACTAGGTACTCATCCACAGGATACAGTTGTGCTGTTTCGAAGGGACACATACACCCCCATGTTTATAGCAGCACTATCAACAATAACCAAAGTATGGAAAGAGCCCAAATGTCCATTGATGGATGAATGGATAAAGAAGATGTGGTATATATACACAATGGAGTATTACTCGGCAGTCAAACCGAATGGAATCTTGCCATTTGCAACTGCATGGATAGAACTGGAGGGTATTATGCTAAGTGAAATTAGTCAGAGAAAGACAAAAATCATATGACTTCACTCATATGAGGACTTTAAGAGACAAAACAGATGAACATAAGGGAAGGGAAACAAAAATAATATAAAAACAGACAGGGGGACAAAACGGAAGAGATTCATAAATATGGAGAACAAACTGAGGGTTACTGGAGGGGTTGTGGAGGGGGGATGGGCTAAATGGGTAAGGGGCACTAAGGAATCTACTCCTGAGATCACTGTTGCACTATATGCTAACTAATTTGGATGTAAATTTTAAAAAATAAAATTAAAAAAATTTTTTAATTTTTTAAAAGTTTATTTACTTATTCTGAGAGAGAGAGAGTTGGAGGGAGGGGCAGAGAGAGAGAGGGAGAGAGAATCCTAAGCAGTCTCCAGGCTCTGAGTTGTCAGCACAGAGCCTGACATGGTGCTCGAAACCATGAACCATGAGCTCTTGACCTGAGCCGCAGTTGGATGCTTAACCGACTGAGCCACCCACATGCCTCCCACAAAAAATTTTGTAAATGAAGATTTATTCTCACAAACAGAAGTGTCTTCAACTGCATAATACAGCATACAGATGCACACTTGTGGGAAAAGAAGCAAGAGGCTTGGACCAGAAACAACTTGGATTAGAACTTCAACACTTGTAGGGGCGCCTGGGTGGTGCAGTCGGTTGAGCGTCCGACTTCAGCCAGGTCACGATCTCGCGGTCCGTGAGTTCGAGCCCCGCGTCGGGCTCTGGACTGACGGCTCAGAGCCTGGAGCCTGCTTCCGATTCTGTGTCTCCCTCTCTCTCTGCTCCTCCCCCGTTCATGCTCTGTCTCTCTCTGTTCCAAAAATAAATAAACGTTGAAAAAAATTAAAAAAAAAAAAAGAACTTCAACACTTGTAGTAAATAATGTCTGTGTCATGGCACAAACTGATAAAACTGTAACTAAGGTTAAGGCACCTTTCTATCTCTTTGTTCTCATGGCCTCAGAGTGGTTTGTGATTTGTTTGTTTGTTTTGTAAAGAGGAGGCAGGCTATTTGAAGAGGTTTCTTGTTTTCTTCCATTTTGAGTTCCTGAAGAAGGAAAGCAGCTCTCATTTCTGATTTCTTACGGACATTTACCCTTTTGTCAGGCGTCTCTTTTCAAACTCTGAGCTGCCCCTCCCACGGGACAGGTGTTTATCAGGCCCAGGATTTACCAGCCAGCCTTGGAAAGGATGTTGTTAAATGTTATACATTATTTGAGTAGCCAGCTTTTTTTTTTTAAATAGGCACGTCTTCATTGTATGCCAATTTCATAATAATATGTATTGTTTATTCTTGCTTTACCACTGAAGCTGGGAAGGATAGCCTTTTTTCCCTCTGGAGGGAAAAAAAATTGATATCACCACCTCCATCCCCTGCCAACGAGTTAGTGACAAGAGGCATCCACTCTGGGGGCCACTTATATTTTACTTGTAACACAATAACGCGTCCTGGCCTTGACCAGCTTTTTCTTGAAAACAAATCAAAACAAAGCTCTTTTATCTTACAGGGTGTTTCAAGTATCTAGAATATATTTAATACATTTTAAGGGACAGATTTGCTTCGCGGTATGGGCGAATCATTAATACAGAGCTAAATCTGTAGGCATGCATTCATTTTTAAAAAGGTTTTCTTTAATTTTGAGAGAGCGTGAGCAGAGGAGGGGCTGAGAGAGAAGGGGACAGAGAATCTGAAGTGGGTTCTGCGCTGACAGCAGAGAGCCGGATGCAAGGCTCCAACTCAGAAAGGGGAGATCATTACCTGAGCCAGAGTCAGCGGCTCAACCAACTGAGACACGCTGCATTCATCAGTGTTTATGGTACGAAATGTTGGGGCGCCTGCCTCACGCTCAGTAGTGCAGATATTGCAATACAAAAACAATAACTAAACAGTTTCTTTCCTTGTTTCCTTGGAGTTTACAGTCTAAAATGAGTGGTAGATTTTAAACAAATAATCCTAGCAACAAATATTTTGGGAAAGAGTTGCAGGTTTACTCACACTGTACCCCCGTGTGGACAGATAAAAAAAGGCCCCTCATTTTCCCAAACTGATCTAATTGTTTCCAAAGCCACCTGCTGGGTTCTGGAGAGCATTTTAAAATGTATTCCAGTCTGTTAAACGCAGTTCAATTCAGGGCTTCAATCAGTTCCCTTTGGAGAATCCATTTTTTCAGATTTCCTCATCTTCAAGGACTTCTTTCCAAAATGGCCACTGGGCATGAGGAGGCTTATGTGACCGCAGCCTGGAGGGAAGGGGTGACAGACTGTCGCTGTCTGGGGTGTGATCAGCGAGGTCATCTTTGGCTGAGGGATCCTTCTGACGGGTGCTTGTTCTGTGTCTAAACTGTGGTGGTGCTTATGTGAGTCTGTACACGTGAAAAATTGTATAGGACTAAACACAGACACACACACACACACACACACACACACACACACACACACTCGAGGGCATGCAAATTGGTGAGACCTTGCTGCTGATGAATTGCAGTCGTGTTCATTTGCAGATTGTGATACCGTGCTGTAGATCCGCAGGTTATTACCATTGATGAAACTGGGTAAAGGGCCCAGGGGAGCTCTCCACACTGTTACAACTGCGTGTGAATCTAGAATTAGCTCCAAATTAAAAGTTTGTTTCCTAAAAAAAAAAAAAAAAAAAGGAAGAAAGTTAAGAGTTAGCCATATGAGGAATATTCCAGGCAAAGGAAGACAAAGGAAACTGCTTATTATAGAAAGGCCTGGAGGGGGAAAGGGCTGCCAAGTTGAGGGAACTAAAAGAGAGTGGCCAGAGCTCTGGGAGCAAGGGGAGGGAGGGTGATGAGTCTGCCCACTGGAGGCTCTACAGTTACCACAGCTATTTTAGATTCTATCTTTTTTAGGGGGGTGCAGGGGAGGGGGGGTAGTGAGGGGGAAGGGGGAGAGAAAGAGATTCTTAAGCAGGCTCCATGCTCAGCACGGAGCCCTATGCAGGGTTCGATCCCATGATCCTGGGATCATGACCCTAGCTGAAATCAAGAGTCCAACACTCAACCCATGGAGCCACCCAGGAGCCCCTGGATTTTATTTTAAGTGCCACTGCGGGATTTGAAGCGGGACAGTGACGTGAGCAGATCTATGTTTTGAAACATCCCTGGCCATGTGGAGAATGTCGGGGCAGGGCGGGGGGCAGGGCGGGGGGCGGGTAAGTCATAAGTGGGGAAGGAAGATTTCTGCAGAGATCCAGGTACCAGAAGATTCTGACCTGGATTGGTTGGCTCAGTAACTTGGAGAGTTCTGGCCGATTTTTAGAGGTATTTTGCAGGTAGAATTTGCATCATATAGTATGAAATGTACCCCGAGGGGTAAAGAACAAGGAAGTGTCAAAGAAGACCTCTTTCTTTCTATCTTTAATTTTTAAAAATGTTTATTTACTTTTGAGAGAAGAGAAGAGAGAGAGAGAGAGAGAGAGAGAGAGAGAGGCATGAGCTGGGGGAGGGGCAGAGAGAGGGAGACACAGAATGTGAAGCAGGCTCCAGGCTCCCAGCTGTCAGCACAGGGCTTGACCTCACAAACTGCAAGATCATGACCTGAGCCGAAGTCAGAGGCTCAACGGACGGAGCCACCCAGGCCCCCAGAAGACCTCTGTATTTCTGAAGTGGTGAACTGGGTGGAGAGAGGTGCTGTACTGAAATGGGAGAATGGGGGAGAAGCACGTTTGCAGGGACATCAGGATGGGTTTATTTGTATCCCGAAACCACACTGTTCTACATACAGAGCTTCTAAGTACATTTAATATCTCTGGGACAACGTCACTTTTCTTTCTCAGACTTTTCCTGGCTTTCCATACCTTTTTTACGTTACCCTACGATTACACTTAGTTTACCTAGTTAAAAAAAAATTCATGCTGGCAGGGGCACTTGGTTGGTCAGTCGGTTAAGCATCTGACTCTTGATTTTGGCTCTTGATTTGGCTTCAACTGATTGAAGAAGTGAATTGAACTGAGTTTAACAGACTGGAATACATTTTGGGCTCTGCCCTGACAGCGTGGAGCCTGCCTGGGATTCTCTCTCTCTTCCTCTCTCTCTCTCTGCTCCTCCCCTGCTCGATCTCTGTCTCTTTCTTTCTCTCATAAATAAACATTAGATTTTTTTTAATAAATAAAAAATTTTTTAAATTCATGCTGGCATTTTAATTGGGATCACAATAAATATGTAAGCTAACTTAGAGATAATTGATACCTTTATAAGGTTAACTCCCTTCTATAGAAGATAATAGATCTCTCCATAGTTCAAGTCTTCTGTGGGGGGACCTCAATAGTATTTTCTTTCTCAATAGTATTTTAAGTTTTCTCTAATTCTTGTACATTTCCTTTTAAGCTTATTTTTAGTTCATTCATCTCTTGTTGCTATTGTAAATGAGGTCCTTTTTCCCCAGTATATCTTAAAACTGCGTATTGTTTGTACATTTGAAGGGAATTGATTTATTTTGCAGTTTTCTATCTACTTTACTGATTTCTCTAACTGAAATAGTTTTTTCGATTATTTTGAGGTATCCTAGATATACAACAATATCACTTGCAAATAATGATGATTTTACCTTTTCCTTTCTTAATTTTTATACCTCTTATTTTTTCTGCTAGTATCGTGGCCTTGGCTAGTACCTCAAAGCATTCTCAAATAATGGTGAGCGTAATGGACATTTTTGTCTTGTTCCTGACTTTAAGGGGACTGTTTTAGGGTTTTTTCCATAAGCATTATGGTAGTTTGGGTGAGATAAATACATTTTTTTATCATGCTAACAAATTACCTTCTAATGATTTATCTATTCAGAATCTTCAAGAATGGATGTTTATTGGGGCGCCTGGGTGGCGCAGTCGGTTAAGCGTCCGACTTCAGCCAGGTCACAATCTCGCGGTCCGTGAGTTCGAGCCCCGCGTCAGGCTCTGGGCTGATGGCTCAGAGCCTGGAGCCTGTTTCCGATTCTGTGTCTCCCTCTCTCTCTGACCCTCCCCCGTTCATGCTCTGTCTCTCTCTGTCCCAAAAATAAATAAAAACGTTGAAAAAAAAATTAAAAAAAAAAAAAGAATGGATGTTTATCAAATGGATTAACTATGAAGATAATGATAATATTTTTTCTTTTAAGGGGGAATTGCTTTAAGACTGAATATCTTTATTGAACTATGCCTGCATTCCCAAACTAAACTTCACTTGGTTGAAAGAGTGCCTTTTTGAGGCGCCTGGGTGGCTCAGTCAGTTAAGTGTCCGGCTCTTGGTTTTGGCTCAGGTCACGATCTCATGGTTTGTGAGTTTGAGGCCTGTGTCAGGCTCTGTGCGGAAGGTGCAGAGTCTGCTTGGGATTCTCTTTCTCTTCGCCTTTCTCTCTCACAAAATAAATAAGTAAAGTTAAAAAAAAAGAAAGAAAGAACGCTCTTTTAGTATCTGCTGGATTCTGTTTGTGAATATTTTATTTAGGATTTTTGCATCAGTGTTTATAAGTAAATTTGGTCTGTGGTTTCCTTTTTGTGCTATTGTCATCAGGATTTGGTCTGCTAGCTTTATACAAAGAACTTAAAGATATCCTTCTCTTTCTCTGCATTGGAACAGTTTGAAATTGCACTGGAGCATCTGTTCCATAAAGGTTTGGTGGAAATTCTATGAAAGCTTTGAGCCCGGTTCTTTGCAGGGGCCGGGGAAGTGGGGGGGTGGGGGGGGGGGGGCTAGGAGTGTTAAAAACAAGACAACGGGCTCAAAATGGAGTCATTTGTGCTAAGTCCCATGTCACTAACCAAGACTTTGCTTAATTATGATTTCAGCTCTCCCAGAAATGGAATCTAAAACCAGTCAATCAGGAATCATCTGATCCCCACTCATTAGGTCATCTGCCTGATAGACCTATGCCATCCCCTAGAGGAAAGTCACCTTGCCATACCCAATGTGATTTTTATAATGAGAATTCCCATGTTCCCGCTCCCTTTTGCCTATAACAGTCTTTCATTTTATACAGCATCTTGGAGCCCCTTTCTATCTGCTACAGGGGATGCTGCCTGATACATGGATCATTGAATAAAGTCAATAAGATCTTTAATATTTATTCAGTTGAGTTTTTTTTTTAAATTTTTTTTTTCAACGTTTATTTTTGGGACAGAGAGAGACAGAACATGAACGGGGGAGGGGCAGAGAGAGAGGGAGACACAGAATCTGAAACAGGCTCCAGGCTCCGAGCCATCAGCCCAGAGCCCGATGCGGGGCTCGAACTCACGGACCGCGAGATCGTGACCTGGCTGAAGCCGGACGCTGAACCGACTGCGCCACCCAGGCGCCCCGAGTTTTTTTTTTTAATGGGGGAGTGTCCATGAGAGTTAACAAATAGCCCTTGCACAAATTTATGTTTCTTCTATGGTAAACGTTCTGCTCAGATTTCCTGGGGCACCTGGGTGGCTCAGTGGGTTGAGCGTCCAACTTTGGCTTGGGTCACGATCTCGTGGTTTGTGGGTTTGAGCCCTGCATCCGGCTCTGTGCTGACAGCATGAAGCCTGGAGCTACTTCAGATTCTGTGTCTCCCTCTCTCTCTCTGCCCCTCCCTGCTTGTGCTCTGTCTCTCCCTGCCTCTCAAAAAATGAATAAATGTTTAAAAAAATTAATAAATAAAATTAAAAAATAGATTTCCTGTCTCTCCTCAAATCGGTTTCATAAAATTACATTTTCCTGGAATTTCCCTTCATTTAGGAATTCAGATTTCTACGCATATACTTAAGAAAAGTAGTCTCTCATGATTCTCTTCATTTCCTCTGTAACTGTGATTATTTCCCCCTTTGCATTTTTTTATTTTGTGAATTTGTGCTTTTGTCTCTTATGATTAGGTTAGCTAATAGTTTATTTATTTTATTTATTTTTTATTTTTTTTTTTTAAGTTTTTGATGTTTATTTATTTTTGAGAGAGAGAGAGAGAGAGACAGAGCATGAGCAGGGGAGGGGCAGAGAGAGAGAGGGAGACACAGAATCCAAAGCAGGCTCCAGGCTCTGAGCTGCAAGCACAGAGCCTGACACGGGGCTCGAACCCACAAACCGCCAGATCATGACCTGAGCCGAAGTCGGACACTTAACCGACTGAGTCACCCAGGCGCCCCAATTTTATTGATTTTTTTAAAAAAAGAACCTGCTTTTTATCTGTCTTACCATTTAAAAATTTCTACTCTTCAACCAGCAAAACTAAAAGGCAACCAACAGAATGGGAGAAGATATTTGCAAAGGACATATCAGATAAAGGGTTAGTATCCAAAATCTACAGGGAACTTATCAAACTCAACACCGGAAAAACAAATAATCCAGTGAAGAAATAGGCAAAAGACATGAATAGACACTTCTCCAAAGAAGACATCCAGATGGCAACCGACATATGAAAAAATGCTGAACATCACTCATCATCTGGGAAATACAAATCAAAACCACATTGAGATACCACCTCACACCTCTCAGAATGGCTAACATTAGCAACTCAGGCAACAACAGATATTGGCAAGGATGCGGAGAAAGAGGATCTCTTTTGCACTGCTGGTGGGAATGCAAACTGGTACAGCCACTGCGGAAAACAGTATGGAGGTTCCTCAAAAAACTAAAGATAGAACTACCCTATGGTCCAGCAATTGCACTACTAGGTATTTATCCAAGGGATACAGGTATGCTGTTTCAAAGGGGCACATGCACCCAATGTTTATAGCAGCACTATCGACAATAGCCAAAGTATGGAAAGAGCCCAAATGTCCATTGATGGATGAATGGATAAAGAAGATGTGGTGTATATATATATATATATATATATACACACACACACACACACACACAATGGAGTATTAGTTGGCAATCAAAAAGAATGAATTCTTGCCATTTGCAATTACGTGGGTGGAACTAGAAGGTATTATGCCAAGCGAAATTAGTCAGAGAAAGACAAATATCATATGACCTCACTCACATGAAGATGTTAAGGTACAAAACAGATGAACATAAGGGAAGGGAAGCAAAAATAATATGAAAACATAAGAGACTCTTAAATATAGGGAATAAATAGAAGGTTGCTGGAGGGGTTGTGGGAGTGGGGATGGGCTCAATGGGTAAGGGGCATTAAGGAATCTACTCCTGAAATCGTTGCTGCACCATGTGTTAACTTGGATATAAATTATAAAAAATAAATAAATTACAGAAAGTTAAAAAAAATTCTACTCTTTATTCATTTCTTCTTTCTTTGGCTTTATTTTATTGTTCTTTTTCTAGCTTATTGAAACAGATACTGTATTCATTAGCTTTTATTTTTTAAGATTAAGATAAGTATTTCAGTCTATAAATTTTGGTTCTACAATAATATATTTTTACTATGATTATTTTTTCACTTTCTGTTTTAATTTTCTTTTTTACATAAGAACTGTTTGAAAAAAGTTTTAAAATTTTCAAGAGGAAGGATACTTTGTTTTGCTTATTTTTGTTATCTAGTTTTACAGTTAATTTCTAGTTTACTTTGTATTGTGACTAGAGATTGTACTAGTTCAGTTTTTTGGAATTTATTGAGATTTTCCTGGTAGCCTAATATATAGTCAATTTATATGAATGCTCTGTGGGTATTTGAAAAAGAAGATGAATTGTCTCTTTCCAGGGTGGACTTATTTACATATTTTTAATTCACTTGATCTGCTTGAGTCAGGAGGGATGAGGGAAAGGTTCCTACTTCTAATGTGTTTCTATTAATTTTTGTAGTTCCTGTAGTTCTTCCTTAATGAATATTGAGAAAATTATTTGCCATATAGATATTTTGAATTATTACATTTTTACTGTGGATTGGAACACCTATCATTAAAAAGGAGCCTTCTTTTATTCTTTTGTTCTTTTTGGCCTAAATTCAAACTTTCATGATATTTGAGATAATTCCTTTATTTTTAAAAATATTTACTTATTTTTGGGAGACTGCAAGTGAGGGAGGGGCAGAGAGAGGGGGACAGAGGATCCAAAGCAGGCTCTGCGCTGACAGGCTGACAGCAGCAAGCCCAATGTGGGGCTCAAACTCACAACCTGCGAGATCACAACCTGAGCAGAAGTTTGGTGCTCAACCGACTGAGCCACCCAGATGCCCCTATAATTCCTTTCTTTTAATTTACCTGATATTCTTTCATCAATCTCTTATTTTAAAAGTCACCTTCAAGTAAATTCTGAGTCACTTTGTTTTGGGTATATCTTTTTGATCCAGAAAATATTAAATTTTGCCTTGTGATACAATATATTTGTCTTCTTTAATAGGTGAGTTTAACCCATTTACATTTATTGATATTACAGGTAATGTTAGATCTAATCTTGGCATGTCAATTTCATGCTGTGTTTTCTGTCATCATTATCTTTAAAGTATCTTCTACTACATGATCTGTCTTTGCTTGTTTTAGGGAGAAGTTTTATCTGACAGTTTGAAAATTAAATTTTTTTTCTAGTGATTTCCTTTATAATTATAACTTTATAGAATATTTTTAATCCACTTGGTCATTAGTATAGTCTGTCTCCCAGTTGTGAGAAACGTGAAAGTAATATATGTGCACATTTCTTCCTTCCACTTTACCAGCCGATTTTATTTGATTATATTTTTCGTATTCTTTTAACCTTTGTATTCTTATGTAAATGATGTGTCACCTTTACATTGTTTCTTTTGATCGTCTGCTAAGGAATCATCTAACTGACACACTCTGTACTTTCTATGGGCTACATAGAAATGTCTCTCTTTGTTGATAATAGTACCTCTGATCTGGAAATCATTTTTGTGTGCTATTAATATAGCCATTTCAGATTTCTTTTTATTAGAATTTGTATGGAATGTCTTTTTCCATCATTTTACCTTCATTCTTTTCTTTTTTTTTTTTTACCTTCATTCTTTTCATGTCTTCATGTTTTAAAGTTTTACAAGACCCATAGCATACAGTTGAGTCTTGTTTTGTTGTTTTCTATTTTTTAATCCAATCTCTACTTTTTGGTTGGAGTGCTTAGTCCATTTATATTTAATATAATTATTGATAAAGTTGGGTTTGAACTGCCATTTTTCCCCTTGTTTCTATTTGTCTCAGCATGTTTTTGTTCCTTGGTTTCTCCTTTTGTGACTTCTTTTGCTTTAATCAGATATTTCTTAGTCCAAAATTTAATCTCCCTATTGGCTATTTAACTATGTCACTTTGCATTATTATCTAGGTGTTTCTCTAGATATTATCCATATACTGATCACATAACAGTATATTTAACATTGAATTATTTCAAGTACAATACAGGAATTTTGAAACCGTAGGGTTCTATTTATCCAGTCCTTTGTGTGGTTGTTTCACATACACACACACATTTTGATGCTCTATTATTAGATTATGTGTATCATTTAGGATTGTTATGTCTGCTTGGAGAATTGACCTCTTTATCATTACGCAACACTTCTCTCTATCCTCAATAATTTTTCTTGTTTTGAGGTCTGCTTTTCATGAAGTTAATATGCTACTCAAGCTTTTTTGTTAGTGTTAGCATGGTATATCTTTCCCCATCCCTTTACTTTAAACTACCTGAATCTTTATATTAATTTTTTTTATAGAACGCGTATAGTTGTGTCTTGGTTTTTTTTTACCCACTCTGACAATCTCTCTTAATTAGTGTATTTAGATCATCCACATAGTTGGATTAATATCTACCATATTTGTGACTATTTGCTATTATTGCTCTTGTTGTTTCTTTCCTCATCCCTCTTATTCTTATTTCTCTAATTTTAATTTTTTAAAGTTTATTTATTTATTTATTTTGAGAGGGCAGGGAAGGGGCAGAGAGACAGAGGGAGAGAGAGAGAGAATCCCAAGTAGGCTCCAGCACAGAGCCTGATGCAGGGTTCAAACCCATGAACCACGAGATCATAAACTGAGCTGAAACCAAGAGTTGGATGCTTAACCAACTGAGACCCTGAGTCAGGCACTGACACTGTCAGTGACACTGACACTGGGTCAGGCACTCTCTGACTTCTCTGATTTTAACTGAGTATTTTGTTTGATTCCATTATATCTCTTCTCTTAGCATATCAATAATACTTTTTTTTAAAAAATATTTTAGTTGTTGCCCTAGAGTTTGCAATATACATTTTTAACTGATCTAAATCAGTTAAAACTGATTTATACTGCTTTGCATGTAATGTAAGAACTTTATAATAGAGTATTTCCAATCCTTCTCCCTGGCCCATGTGACATTCATTTCACTAATCTGTGTGCTATAATTACCCAAAACATTGTTACTGTTATTTAACAGTAACAGTTATCTTTTAGATCAGTTATGAAAAAGAAAAATAAAAGATTTTATCTTACCTTCATTTATTCCTTCTCCTACCCTCTTCCTTTATTTATGTAGATTTGTGTTTCTGAATTATACCATTTATCTTATCCCTCAAGAACTTCTTTTGTCAATAATTTCTTACAAAATAGGTCTTCTGGTGATTTCCCTCAGTTTTAGTTTGTCTCAGAAAACCTATATCTCTCTTTCACTTTTGAAGGATAGTTTTTTGAATATAGTCTTCCATGTTGGTGATTTTTTTTCTTTTAATACCTTAAATAGTATATTCAACTCTTTTCTTGATAGTATGTTTTTGTAAGCATCCCTCTCTTTTTTTTTTTAGTTTATTTATTTATTTTGAGAGAGAGAGAGAGAGAGAGGAAAAGAGGGAGGGAGAGAGAGAAACCCAAGCAGGTTCCAAGCTCAGTGCAGAGCCCGACACAGGGCTTGATCTCATGAACCGTGAAGTCATGACCTAAGCCTAAGAGTGGAATGCCACCTGAGCCACCCAGGAGTCCCTTTATGGCATGGTTTCTGATAAGAAGTTCACTATAATTCTTTCTCTTGTTGTATAGGCAAGTTGTTTTATTTCTCTAGCTTCTTTCAAAAATTTCTTGCTGTCTTTCTTTTTTTGGGTTTTGAACATGATATGCATAGATAGGCTCTTTAGGTATTGTCATTTATTCTTGCTTAGTGTTTTCTGAGATTCCTGGATCTCTGTTTTGGTGTCTGCCATTAATTTTGGAAAGGCTTTGGCCATTATTTAAAATATTTTTCTTACTCTGTTCTCTTTTCTTCTGGTAGTCTAATTACATGTATGTTATAGCTTTTGAAATTGTCTTCCAGTTCTTGAATATTCTGGGGTTTTTTTTTTCATTATTTTTTCTCTTTGTATTTCAGTTTGGGAAATTTTCTATTGACCCATCTTCAGACTCACTGATTCTTTGCTTGGATGTGTGCAGCCTACTGAAGAACACAAGAAAGGCAGTCTGCATTTCTATTACCATGTTCCCAATTTCTAGTTTTCCTTTTGTTTTTGTTTTTGTCTTAGAGTTTCCCTCTCTCTGCTTATATTACCATCTGTTTTTTTGCATGACGTCTAATTTTTCTCAACTATCATCAACACAGTAATCATAGGTATTTTAATTTCTCTGACAACTTCATAATCTTTGTCATATGGGTCTGATGGTGATGCTTATTTTGCCTTTCAGACTGCGTGTGTTTGTTTGTTTGTAATTCTGCTATATTTCACAATGTTTGTTCCTTCCCTGCCTCTGCCAGAGCCATGAGGGGTTATTTCTTGGCTTTCCACCATGAGAGCCTGATGAGTTTTCTGGAGATAAAAACCATGAGAAGGTAAAGTCTCCCTGCCCCCCAAGACTGTATCCTTCATGGGGCGCCTGGGTGGCTCAGTCAGTTAAGCGTCTGACTTTGGCTCAGGTCATGATCTCGCGGTCCATGAGTTCGAGCCCGGCGTTGGGCTCTGTGCTGACAGCTCAGAGCCTGGAACCTGCTTCAGATTCTGTGTCTCCCTCTCTCTGACCCTCCCCGTTCATGCTCTGTCTCTCTCTGTCTCAAAAATAAATAAACGTTAAAAAAAAAAAGCATTTCTTAAAAAAAAAGACTGTATCCTTCAAGAGTTTCTCACTCTCATGCAACTCTACATTCAGCCTCTAGCAATTTGTCAAAATTCTTATTTAAGTGTCTCTACCAGTTTATGGCTTCACTGGCTTCAGCTCAGGGTAAACAGATTTCCTTGTGACTCTCTGGATTCCCCTGTCTCTCCAGATTTTGGGGTGGCAATTTGCTCTACAATCTCAGTGCTCTGATGCATCCAACAGAAATCATTAATTTTTACTTTGTTTAGCTTTTCATTATTGTAAAGTTGGAAGAGATAACTTCTAAGCTCTTCCTATGTCTAAGCTGACACTGAAAGTCAATTACCCTGTATATAATGTCTTATTTTCTCTTGCTGATTTCAAGATTTTCTCTTTATCATTGGTTTTTTTGTAGTGCGGAAGTCTGTGCCAGAATGTGGTTTTCCTTGTATTTATCCAACTTGGGGTTTGTAGAGTTTTATCAGATACTTAACCAGATATTATTCATATTTTACCAGATGTGGGGACTTAGTAATTTTTATCTTCATAGTCTCTCTCTCTCTTTCTCTCAACTCTCTCTTGCTCTCCTCTTTTTGGGATCCCAAGCAAACATTATGTTGGATGTTTGATATTGTTTTATAGGCCTCTGAGGTTCTGGCTTTTTCTTCACTTGCTTTTCTTTCTTCTCTTTGGGTTGGATAGTGTTTATTTGTCTTCCTTCAGCTCAGGTCGTGATCTCATGGTTTATGGGTTCGAGCACCATGTGAGGCTCTGTGCTGATGGCTCAGAGCCTGGAGACTGCTTCAGATTCTGTGTCTCCCTCTCTCTCTGTCCCTCCCCCCATTCGTGCTCTGTCTCCCTCCCTCAAAAATAAATAAACATTTAAAATATTTTTTTTTAATTAAAAAAACCATTGTCTGCTGAATTTAACACCTGGGTCCAGTTTCAGAAAGGGTCCATAAACGGTCTTTTACCCTGAATATAAGCCATCCTTTCCTGTTTCTTTGTGTGTCTCTTAGTTTTTGGTTGAAAACTGAATGTTATTGGTGATGTGTTGTGGAGACTCTGCATTCTGTTACATTCTTCTAATGATTGTTGGATTTTGTTCTATTAAGGAGTCAACTTGCCGTAATTCTAAGTATAAGCTTTGTCTCCCTTATATAGTGTGGCAGCTGATATCTCTGCTCAGGATTTTTCAGCTTCCAGCTGCTGCTTTCACAGTCTTGCCTCTGGGAGTGTTCTCCACCTTTGTAGTATGAAGTCGGCCAAGTTCAGAAAGAGTTGATTCTCAGATTCTGGATCCAGTTCTCTCTGAGATTTTCTTGCTTCCAGCTAATCTGCCAGCCCCAGCTCTGTTCTGTGAAACCACAGGCATTATGGCTTCCACCTTTATACCATATTGGGCTGTGCATGAGTTGGAAACACATATAGTCAAAAAAGCAGCAAATACACATAATGCATCTGGGGCAGTTCTGGCTTTTGAGAACACATCCTCTCTCTCATCTGCCTCTCATTTCTTTGAGCCCCTCCGAGCCTCTGTTACATATGCCTATCTTAGTTGTCAGCCAAAGATTTGGGTAGAATTTATACTCCTGTATGGGAACCTACACTGTCTGTGGTTCTTCTGCTTCCAGCATTGCCTCCTAAATTTCCAGGTGTTCTGAAATCCTTAGCTCTATCTTTTAACTCCTTAGGCCAGTAAAACTTCAGCATTCTCCTAAGCCAAATTCAAGTTGGAAAATATACAGTCAAAATATACAGCAAATACAAATCTTATCCAGTGCAGTTCTTTTTCAAATGCAGATTCCTCTGTTGTTTCTACCTCCCATATTTTACTAGGACCGTCCCCACCAGCCCAGCAGAATCTCCCCCATGCATATAGTTTAGCAGTTAGCCAGGGATGTGAGCGATGTTCACATTCATATTTTGGGGTTTATTCCTTCTGGACGTTTCCTGACTTCAAGATATCACCCCTAAATAGTCTTCTCTTCTGCCAACATTGAACTCCATCATCTACCACCTTTAGCCACGAAGGCTGTGATTTTTAGCAGTAGGATTTTCGGTTGGGGCAGAAATTCAAAATAAGCCACAAACGTACAATTCTTACTCTTACAATCCTCTTTCAATAGTAAATTCCCCAGCAGTTACTACCTGCTTTAGTCACTTTCCAAGATCTTCAGAAGGTTGAGAAAAAAAATTTGGGTGGGGGCGGCAGGTCGTCTGGGTGGCTCAGTCGGTTAAGTGTCCCATCAGTTCAGGTCATGATCTCAGGGTTCGTGAGTTTGAGCCCCTCCTCGGGTTCTGTGCTGATAACTCAGAGCCTGGAGTCTGCTTCAGATTCTGAGTCTCCCTCTGTCTCTGCCCCTCCCCTGCTCATAATCTGTCTCCTTTTGTCTCTCAAAAAATGAATAAATGTTAAAAAAAAAAAAAAAAAAAGAGGGACACCTAGGTGGCTCACTCGGTTAAGGGACTGACTTTGGCTCAGGTCATGATCTCACGGTTCTTGAGTTCGAGCCCTGCGTCGGGCTCTGTGATGACAGCTCAGAGCCTGGAGCCTCCTTCAGATTCTGTGGCTCCCTCTCTCTCTGCCCCTTCCCTGCTCATGCTGTGTCTCTCTTTCTCTCTCAAAAATAAATAAACATTAAAAAAATTAAAAAAAATTTTTGACAGTTTTTTTTAAGTTTATTTATTTTGAGAGAAACAGAGACAGCACAAGTGGGGGAGGGACAGACAGAAGGAGACACAGAATCCCAAGCAGGCTCCACATTGTCGGCATGGAGCCCAATGTGGGGCTCGAACCCACAAAACCATGAGATCATGACCTGAGTCGAAACCAAGAGTCAGTCTCCTAACTGAGCCACCCAGGTGCCCCTTGACAGTTTTTGTAAAACTTTGTGGGAGAAGCTTGCTGGAAAACTTTATGCTCTAGGCATTATGGGAAATCCCAAAAGAGGTGTTTTGTTTTGTTTGCTATTTGCTTTTAACTTTTCTTTCCCTTTTTTTACATTGTGGTATCTTTTTTTTTTTTTAATTTTTTTTTCAACGTTTTTTATTTATTTTTGGGACAGAGAGAGACAGAGCATCAACGGGGGAGGGGCAGAGAGAGAGGGAGACACAGAATCAGAAACAGGCTCCAGGCTCCGAGCCATCAGCCCAGAGCCTGACGCGGGGCTCGAACTCACGGACCGTGAGATCGTGACCTGAGCTAAAGTCGGACGCCCAACCGACTGCGCCACCCAGGCGCCCCTACATTGTGGTATCTTGATATCCATTCTGTAAGTTTTCTTTTTGAATACCTATCTTTGAATGACACAAGACCTTCCCGGACCAGTTCCTTAAAAGAGATTCATCTGGGAGGGGAGCCAGAGTAATTTTTCTTATCCTACAGGATTGAGTATGTGAGTGATTTCTTCGGTGATTTACTTTTTCCTCGACAACTGAGAGGGGAGGCTGAGGTCTGTTCACAATGCTATCTTTCTCCTCCATTCTGTCACACCGACAGAAAGCTCTCTAAAAATGTGGTTTGTCGATACGATCCCTTGTTCAGCCTCCATTTCCTCTGCTTTGCTTTGGAATCAAACTGATTGAAACTGTTGGCTCCCTATTGTTGCACTTCTTAAAAGTCTGCGTATGTTTTTTTACTCAAGTATAGTAGACACACACTATCATATTGGTTCCAGGCGTACTACACGGTGAATCACCATTTATATGCATTACAAAGTGATCACCACGATGAGTTTTGGGCATGCTCTGCTTTTTTTTTTTTTTTGCAATCCTAGTTGGCCTTCATTATTAGACAGCCCTTCCTGCTATTTTTTGATTTGGGCTTTCTAATGTTGCCCAGTTTTGTCAAGGATGATGTTGGCATGTCTGTTTCTTGTTCTTTTCGCTCCTTTCGGTTGGTTTCTCAGAGGAACTGACAGAAACACTGAACTAACTTTACCACCTACAACTAGAAGCAATCTAGTTGCAAGTTTTTCAAACTTTCTACTTTAAAATAATTGTAGACTCGCATAAAGTTGTAAGAGATAGTGCACAGAGATCCTGTGAACATTTTACTCGTGTCTCCAATGATAACATCTTGCAAAACTGTAACACAATACGTAACCAAGGCATTGACATTGAAACAGTCAAGATACAGAACATTTCCATCACCACAGGGGTCCCTCCTGTTTCCCTTTGATAGACACACCCACTTCCCTCCACTACATCCCCCTCCTTAACCCCAGGCAGCCACTAATCTGTTCCCCATTTCTATGATTTCAAGAATGTCATAGTCTCTGGCCATACCACACTGAATGCTCCAATCTTGATCTCATCTGATCTCACAAGCTTCGCAGGATCAGGCCTGGTTAGTATTTGGATGGGGACTGCCCAGAAATACCAGGTGCTGTAGGCTTAAAAAAAAAAAAAAGTTACATAAATTGCACAGTATATACCTTTTTGCATTAGCTTTTGTTACTCAGCAAACTTCTCTGGAGATTCATCTAGGTCGTTGTCTTTATCAATTGTTTATTCCTTTTTGTTGTTGAGTAGTATTATATTACAATATGTGCGGATGGGGGTGCCTGGGTGGCTCAGTCGGTTAAGCATCCGACATGGGCTCAGGTCATGATCTTGTGGTTCGTGAGTTCGAGCCCCGCATCCGGCTCTGTGCTGACAGCTCAGAGCCTGGAGCCTGCTTCGGATTCTGTGTCCTCCTCTCTCTCTGCCCCACCCCTGCTTGTGTTCTCTCTCTGTTCTTCAGAAATGAATAAACATTAAAAAAATTACAAAAAAATAATATGTGCGGATGTTAATCATATGTTAATAATACGTTAATAAGTATGGATGTACCAGTTTGTTTAACGATATACCTATTGAAGAATATCTGGCTTGTTTCCAGTTTGGGGCTTTAATGAATGACATTGCTATAAACATTCATATACAGGTTTTTGCATCAGCCTAAGTTTTCATATTTGTAGGATAAAGACCCAGGAGTAAACTTGCCGGATTGTATGGTAAAGGTATGTTTGATTTTTAAAGAAACTGCCAAATGTTTTCCAAAGTGCTTACATCGTTTTACATTACCATCAGTAATTTATGATCTCTCTCTCTCTTTCGTCTTATGATAGCATAAGACAAAAGGGTCTTGTGAGTTTTACTATTTTTATTTTAGCCATTCTGACAGGTATGTTGTGATAGCTCATTGTGGTTTTAATTTGCACCTCCCTAGTAGCTAATGACGCTGAACACATTTTCATATGCTCGTTTGCCATCTGTATTTCCTCTTTGGTGAAATGTCTCTTTGTGTCTTTTGCTCATTTCCTAACTGTTGGGATTTTATTGTTGGATTTTGAGATTCTGTATTCCTTTTTCAGATATGTGGTTTGCAAATATTTCTCCTGGTTTGCACGTTACCTTTTCCTCTTAGCACGGTCTTTTGCAGAGCAAGGTTTTTTTATTTTGATGAAGTTCATTTTATTAATTTTTAATTTTGTGGAGCATGCTTTGGTGTCAAGTCTAAAGAACTTTTTGCCTAGCCCTGTATCCTGAAGGTTTTCTCCTTTTTTTTTTTTTTTTGCTGAAAGTTTTATAAGATTTACATTTTACATTTAAGTCTGTGATCCATTTTGAGTTAACTTTTGTATAAGATGTGAAACTTATGTTGAGGTTTTTCTGTTTTGTTTTGTTTTTGCCTATGAATGTCCAGGTGGAAAGGTGATCTTCACTTCATTGAATTGTTTTTGCATTTCTATCAAAAATCAGGTGAGTATATGGGGCGGGTGGCTCAGTCAGTTAAGCGTCCAACTTCAGCTCAGGTCATGATCTCACGGTTCATGGGTTTGAGCCCCGCATCCGGCTCTGTGCTGACAGCGTGGAGCCTGGAGCTTGCTTCAGATTCTGTGTCTTCCTCTCTCTCTGCCCCTCCTCCACTCATGCTCTGTATCTCTCCATCTCAGAAATAAACATTTAAAAAAGAATTTCAAAATATCAGTTGGGTCTGCTTGTGGGTTTTCCGTCTTTCTTATTGATTTACATGCCTATCCCTTTGCTAATACCACAGGGCTGTGATTACTGTAGATGCATAACAAGGCTTAAAAATGGGTTGACTGATTCCTCCCATTTTATTCACCTTTTTCAAAATGATCTTACTCATTCTAGTTCCTTTGCCTCTAGTTCCTTAGCCTCTAAACTTTATAGTTTAGAATAATCTTGTCCACCCCTCCCCAGCTCATGCTCTGACTCTCTCTCTCAAAAATAAATAAACATTAAAAAAAAATTTTAAAACAGCAACAACAAAAAACCAAAATAGAATAATCTTGTCCACATTAAAAAAAAGCTTGCTAAGATTTTGTTAGAAAATTGCATTAAACCTGTATATTAATTTGGGGAGAATTGATGTTTTTTACCATGTTGTGTCTTCCAATCTACAAACAGGATATATCTTGCCGCTTCTGTCTTTTATCAGTGTTTGGGTGGCTTTCAGCATACAAGTGCTATCCCTATTTTGTTAGATTTATAACCTAAGTATTTCATTTTATTCTGAGTGATTGTAAATCGTATTACATTTTTAATCCTGGTGTCCACGTGTTCGTTGTGAGTATATAGAAATACGTTACATTTTTGTTTGTTTATCTTCCATTCTGTGACCTTGAATTCAGTTATTAATCGTAGGAAAGTTTTGGAGATTCGACAAGTTTTTGTTTTCGTTTTTTTTTTTTTTTTTTTTTAATGTAGGCAGTTATGTCGTCTGTAAACAGGGATAATTTTATTTCTTCCTTCCCAAACCACCTACCTTTTACACACTTTCCTGCCCGGCAGATAGCCTTGCTTTGCTCCTGAGATTATTGTAAAACCTTCTGTCTTTCACCATTAAGTATAATGTTAGGTGTAGGATTTTTATAGGTGCTCTTTAATAAGTTGAGGAAATATAGAAAATATAGAAAACTTACCTCCCTTTATATCTGCCTTTCTATCCCATTTATGTTATGATATTCTTGAACATTTACTCTGCATACATTTGGAGCCACATCAGATGCTATTACAAATTTCGCTTCCACCATCAAACATAACATAGAAAAGTCAAAAGGGGGGTGTCTGGGTGGCTCAGTTTTTTTGAGCATCCAACTCTTGGTTTCAGCTCAGGTCATAATCCCAGAGTTGTGGGATCAAGTCCTGCTTTGTGTTCCGTGCTGAGCACGGACCCTGCTTAAGATTCTCTTTCCCGCTTTGTTCTCCTTCCCTGCTCGCACCGTTCTCTCAATCTTTCTCTCTAAAATACATATATATTCTCTCTAATATATATTTAAATATATGATCTATATTTATATTTAAATGTATCTATATATACCTGTATCTAAAAAATATATTTTGTATATTCATAAACTTATTATATTTATTAATCTTCAAATTTATTATATTTGTATTTTAGATACATATCTATATATGTTAAATTAAGTTTAAAAAACCATAAAACTCAAGGGAAGAAGGAAAGTATATTGTATTTGCCCATATTTTTGTTTGCCAAGTTGTCTTCCTTCCTGATATCCTAAGATTCCTTCCTTTATCATTTCCTTTCTGTTTAGAGAAATTCCTTTAGGGTCGATCTACTCGTGACAAGTTCTCTTTGTCCTCCTTCGTCTAAAAATGTCTGATTTCTTCTTCATGCTTGAAATATATTTTCCATGCATATAGGATTCTAGGTTGACCGTTCTTTTGTTGTAGCACTTAAAAATGTTGTACTACCTCCTTCCCTCCATGGTTTCTGATGAGAAATCCTCTGCATTTGAGTTGGTTTTCTCCTAAAGGTCATTTGTCTCATGCTGCTTTCAAGATTTTTCTTTGTCTTTAGTTTCCGGACAAAAACTATTATGTGTCTTGGTGTGGATTACTTTGGATTTTTCTATTTGGTGTTAGTTCAGCTCCTTGAATTTGCAGGTTTACGTCTTTTACAAAACTTGGGATCTTTTCAGCCATTATGTTTTCTAGAATTTTTTCGTTCCTGGCTTTTTTCTTTCCCTCTGAGATTCTGATGACACATAAGTTAGATCTTTTGTTATATACCCACAGATCCCTTAGGTTCTGCTTTGTTTTGTTTTGTTTTGTTTTGCAAGTTTTTAGATTGGATAATTTCTCTTTGTTCTGTCTTACAATTTACTAATTCTTTCCTCTGTGGCCCCTCCATTCTCCCGGTGAGCCCATCCATTGAGGCTTTTTATCTCAGTTATTGCCTTTTTCACTTTTAAAATTTCCATTTGGTTTTTCTTTGTATCTTGTGTTCTTTGCTAAGACTTGATATTTTTTTCGTTTGTTTCAAGCTTGTTTGTAATTGCTTGTTGGAGCATTTTTATGAAGCATTTTATGACTGCTTTAAAAAAAATCTCCTGCCAGATAATTCTATTATCTGTGTCTCTTGGTGCTATCATTTATTAATGATCTTTTTTTCATTCAGTTTGAGATACTCTGGGGACTTGGTATGCTGAGTGATTTCCTATTAAAAATTGGACATTCTCATAATATATTAGGAGACTCCAAACCTTATTTAAATCTTCCAATTTAGCTTCTGACACCACTCCAGAAGGGAAAGGGGAGAATTCCAGGCAGGGGTAGTAATCCAGGTTTCCTGAGTTAGCTTCTGTTGAAACCTGAGGGCTTCTGTTGGGGGATGGTGGGAGTTCCAGTTTCCAGTAGGCCTCCACAGTTACTTCTCTGGATAAAAAGGTTAGGAGTATCTTGTTACAGTTCCCCATGTGGCCTCCAATGGCACTAAGGGTTGGGGAGGCTCACTGAGACCCTCCAGGGATGAAAGTTTCTGCTCCTTACTCAGCCCTCTTTCATACAACTCCCCGGGGGGGGGGGGGGGATTGGGGTGCCTCATTACAGTCCAATGAAGATGGAAGTCTAGTCCCCCCACCCTTGGACTTTGGCCATGGGTAGAGTATGGCCATGGCCATAGTTTTTTCTGAGGAGTTTGACTGGATTAGAGCTGTTATTATCCAAAAATTCTGTCTTGCTAAGCTGCCCCTTTCTTTGTCCTTTACCTAGAGAGAGCAGGCTTTTTTTTTTTTTATCTGTGCCCTTTGAGTTTAAGAAGCAACAACATGGAAACACCAAAGTCTGCAATATATGAACTTACCAGTGTGTAATTCTTTAGCGTATTAGTTTGTTAAGGTTGACATAAGAAGTACCACAGACTGGGTGGCATGCACAAGAGAAATTTATTTTCTCACAGTTCCGGAAGCTAGAAGTCCAAGATCAAGATGTCAGCAGGATTTGTTTTTTCTAAGGCTTGTAGATGATTGTCTTCTCCCTGTGTCCTCACACGCTGTGCACATGTGCCTCTGGTATCTTTTTATGTGTCCAACTTTCCTCTTCTTCTAAGGACACCGATCATATTGGATTACAGTCCTCCCTAATGACCTCATTTGACCTTAATTACCTCTTAACGATCCTGTCTCCAAATACAGTCACATTTGGAGGAAGTGGGAGTTAGGGTTTCAATATATTCGTTTTATTTTATTTTTTATATTTTATTATTTTTTTCTTAATGTTTAAATTTTAGTTAACATACAGTACGCTATTGGTTTCAGGAATAAAATCCAGTGATACATTACTTGTATACCATACCCAGTGTTCATCACAGCAAGTGCCCTTCTTAGTACCCATGACCCATCTAGCCCATCTCCCACCTACCTTCCTCCATCAACTTATAGTTTGTTCTCTAGCATTAAGTGTTTGTTTCCCTCTCTTCTTTCCCCCCACTCTTCCCATATGTTCATGTTTTGTTTCTTAAGTTCCACATATGAGTGAAATCATATGGCATTTATCTTTCTCTGATTGACTTATTTCACTTAGCATAATACATTCTAGCTCCAGCCACGTCATTGCAAATGGCAAGATTTCATTCTTTTTGATGGCTGAGTAATATTCCATGGTGTATATAGACCACGTCTTCTTTATCCATTCATCAGTTGCTAAAAACTTGGGGTCTTTCCATAGTTAGGCTATTGTTCATATGCCTTTTAGAGAGGAACACAATTTAGCTCATGACACTTTGGTCCCAAAGTGCCTGGTTTATCTGCCTCTTTTCCACCTTTCAGAGTCATTTATATTTGTTTTATGTATAATGTCCAGGGTTTTAGCTGTACTTAGTGGGAAGAATAGAGAAGGGTATGTGTACTCTATCTTTCCAAAAGCAGAAGTCTCTCATTGAGTTGTCAGACTATTAAAACATATTCGAGGGGCGCCTGGGTGGCGCAGTCGGTTAAGCGTCCAACTTCAGCCAGGTCACGATCTCGCGGTCCGTGATTTCGAGCCCCACGTCGGGCTCTGGGCTGATGGCTCAGAGCCTGGAGCCTGTTTCTGATTCTGTGTCTCCCTCTCTCTCTGCCCCTCCCCCGTTCATGCTCTGTCTCTCTCTGTCCCAAAAATAAATAAACGTTGGAAGAAAAAATTAAAAAAAAATAAATAAAAAATATAAAACATATTCGATAGCCTAGGCAAGGTATGGACTGAGGCCAAAGAGCAGAGCTGTTTACAATGGAGCTTTTCAAATTCTCAGGCAATGGAGCTCTTAAAAGGTGACTCAGCATAAGGGAAGAGTGACAAAAAAATAAAAAGTTAGGTCTAAGAGTCTATGGAGCATTGTAGTAATAAAGTTGCAAAGAACAAGGTATTAGGTGGGTTGGGTTGGGAGATCAAACAGAAGGCTCTCAACTAGCTAGAGTATCAGGAAAGGCTTGGTTCTGAGCACAATACCAGAACCTATCCAAGTTACCCATCCCAGGGCTGTGGGCTCACCTTGGGAATGGCTCTAGAGAGAATCTGAGGAATTATAATACTGTGGGGTAAGACCACTTTTCTTAAGGATAAGGAACCCAGTACAGAGTATGACACAGAGAGAATGCCACCTCTCATCCCATTGGATAGTTGTTGCATTGGCCAGCTGATAGGGGTTTGCCCCAAGACCAGCTGGGTCCATGCAGCAATACCTCTGGCAATGGCAGATGTCCTGCTACATTGGCCAGAGTGACCTCCAACCCCAGGGCCCCTAGAGTGGCAGCCCTGGTGCTCATGAAGCTGAGATCAGCAGACACTGGAGGCCCAAATGGAGTGGTGGCTCTGATGACTATTGGGGCAGGTCCAAGCTTCCCCTGCCCCCAGCAGGCAGCAGCAGAGTCCCCTGAGCATGCCTAGGACTTCTCACATATATCTGAGCAAGTTTATCCCTGGGAAAAAGCTGCATTTCCTGCTAGTCATGTAAGTGGCTACAGAAGCATCAAGATTTATGACATTGATGTAAAAATGACCTGACTTGTAGTTAGCGGGTACATTAAGGGAAGCACATTTGTCATTATTACAGCCCTTGTCGAGTCTCTGGGCTATGGCCAGGAGGGGAAATGTGGATTTGAGAAATGCAAACATCATTTCTTCTGCAGGAAGTACTCCAACACCTCCTGTTTCCCCACAGTCCTTCAGCCTGTCTGGATGCTACTTTGTTCCTAATCTTCGAGCCAGAATGGTGAGACATGCTATAGAAGTGCACGGAAGGGAAACTTATCTGGAGCTGAAAGGTAGCCGCTGGGGTCAGCACAACATATCCTGATTCCCACCTTCATTTTCCGGGAACAAAAGGAGGGCTGGACCTTCGCATGCGCTGCAGACACGCCCAGCACTGACCCTGGAACGTGCACGCATCTTCCTTTCATGAGCATCAGCTCTGCAGTCCCAGATTCGAACTTAGCACTTGATGGAGACGAAGGGTAGACTTTCCCCTTCCTTTGATGCTTCAGAAAGGCCCTCCTCAGGGACCCAAGGACTCTTAAGATGAAAGGAAGTGACACTGTTACCTGTTATCTTGGGCAGGTTCCCCAGGAAGAGGAAAGTGGCACCATTTTGGTGACAGTAGGCAAGAGCTATATAGTCCTGCAATATTGTAGTCCTGCAATGACATCTTTGATTGTACTTAAAAGTCAGGGGGCACCTGGGTGGCTCAGGTGGTTAAGCAACCAACTTGGGCTCAGGTCATGATCTCACAGTTTATGGGTTTCAGCCTCACATCAGGCTGTGTTGTGCTGATGGCTCAGAGCCTGGAGCCTGCTTTGGATTCTGTCTCCCTCTCTCTCTACCCCTCCTCCACTCACACTCTGTCTTTCAAAAATGAGTAAACATTTAAAAAAATGTAAAAGAATAAAAAAAAAAATTTAAAAATTAAAAAAAATAAAACTCCGACCATTTTTATCTCCGATTTTCTTTTCTAAAGGCGGTCTCTTTTAGTTGCTACCAATAGCTTGAAGCAAGGACCCCCACATACTACTCTATATTGCAGTAATTAGGCTTGACCATTCCCTATTTTCAAACAACAATGTCTTTAGTGTTTAGCGTGATCTTTCTAAAATGCAAATCTCATCTTGTCACACAGGGGTGGATGCCTGACTTCTGTGCAGGGATAGATGTATACACCTTTATCAGTATGCTTATCATATCTTATTAAAATCCTGGGGTGCTTATCTGTCTTCTCTACTTGGCTATGAACTTAACCAGGAGAGGCACTGCCCATACATAACTCATCTTACACTCCTGATACGTGGTCAAAAGCCCAAAACGTAGTCTCCAAAAAATGCTTGTTAGTTAAATGAAAGATTGATGGAATGAAAGAATGAACTAACAGTCCACGATTTTTTATTCTTTTTTTACACTGTATTTATTTATTTTGAGAGAGAGAGGGAGAGAGCGAGTGGCAGAAAGAGAAGGAGAGACAGAATCCAAAGCAGGCTCCACACTGTCAGCACAGAGTCTGACTTGGATTCGATCCCAAGAATCATGAGATCATAACCTGAGCCAAAACCACGAGTTGGTCACTTAATGGACTGAGCCACCCAGGTGCCCCATGATTTCTTATTCTGAAGGACAATTTACCATGATATCACTTGCTTTATTTCTTAAGTGCTCAGACATAAAGTTTCAATTAAACCCAGTAAATATTTATAGGACACTTATATGCCAGTCCAGTACCCGTGCTGGAGATATAAAGATTCAGAAGCATGGTGGCAGGGACCCTCACGGGACCCTCCCAACCTGGAAAGTAATGGGGCCAACTGTCCTAGAGCAGATAAATATGGGCTAAAATAGTCTTACATCAGACAGGGTCTGTTTTTCCACCAGGAGGGTTCAGTCCAGGTCAGGTTCTCCTGCTAAACGAGTTATGAAGACAACAGCTGGCCCTTTCCAGGCCATGATCCCAGACCAGGAAGCAGGTCTGGGCTTGATAATGCAGCTGTGGTGGCCCGCCCACACAGCCACAATAGGAGCCAAATGACCCTGGGACAAATGCAGAAGGTGGTCTGGTTGGAAAGGACTGGAAGGGAGGGCTGATGGAGAGGACACACGGGGGAAGCTGCCCTTTCCTGTAAGTTCTAGCCGAGATGTGTGGGTATTAGGAAGGACTTCGGGTTTGTCTTTCGGAGTGTTGACAGAATTACGGGGATGCCAAAGCCTCCAGGGTCACCAATGGTGCTGCCACTGGTAATGAAGACATTTATCCCCTACTAAAGTTTTACCACAGGCCTGTGACAGGGAGAGGACATAGGACTCTTCTCAGCATCTCAAAAATTATATGAAGTAGAAGAATATTGATTAGAAAGGGTCTTTTCATTTTCATCATTCCTTCAGAAGCTAGTAGGAGCTGTTATAGATTTCGGTTTAATAAGGAAGACGGGAAAGCTATCAATCAGTCCATTAAAAGCACTCAATTCCTTTTAATAATGACCCTTACTTCTGTCTCAATTCCTTAGTCATACTCACATACTCCATTGTTGTCAGTCACGAAGTTCAGGAGAGAAGGTACGTGGCCATGGGAGAGCCAGACATAGCCAAGCACCAGGTGGGACATTTAGCCCCAGATGGCAGAGTGACCAGAGGTGAGCCTCAATCTGTGATGTAAACATATGATGGAAACTCCCATCGCCTCCCGTTTGTGAGAGGTTTTGACAGAGCAAGTGCACAGGTGACGTGAGAGAGAGACAGAGACAGAGACACTGAGAGAGATGGAGATAGAGACAGAGGGAGAGAGCGAGCGAAAGGGGGGGGTAGGGAGGAGAGAGACAGAGAGACAAAGAGAGACTGACAAAGACAGAGAGAAATGGAGACAGGGAGAGCAGCAAGGGGACTCTCTGGAAGCCTGGTGTGATTCTGTCATGTTGCATTATCATCACAAAGAAATTAAATCTGAAGTAAAAAATGGCAAAGACGCCAAGAAAATAAGTCACGCAGAGTCACGAATGACCTAATTAAAACACCACTCTCTCCGCTGGCATGTTCTATTTATAGCTGAAGTATGAGCGTTCTTGACAGGAAATATAAATTATAGCAGACCTAAGACTTTAAGGCAGTAGGTTCAGGTTTGCTTAATAAACCATCTCTGTGCTCCTGAAGTTGGATATTTTTATTCGTACGATTTTTCCATGTTAATGAAACCGTTAGTTCAGTTCTCCTTTCCGCATGAGGTGACATTCAAGAGGTGTACTGGTTATTCAGGGATTGAGAGCAGAGGAGGAAAGGGTCCTTTCGTGTGAAACCTTTTGCTGAATACACACGCACTGTATATACACGACATTGTCCTCAATCTTCCTCAAGCCTTGTTCGCCACGCTGGTTTTTCAGGTTATTTTGTAGCTGCTATTTTCAGAGATCCTCGTAAGTAACTTTGTTATGTTTCACCGAAAACATCTCAGAAAGCAAACCCATTAGAAAAACAAAATCCTGTAACAAGAAAGATCTAGAGCCTTATCCTAAATGTTAAGAGAAAAAAGCAGAATACGTACTGAGTAAGCAGACCCACATTTCTGTGTTTATTGATTTTCAAGAGGTGGGAGGAGACCCACAGTTCTGAAACCCTATGCCAGCAAGCCCCTCACTGTCCCACGAGCCAGAACAGAAGGAAGCTTTCATGGAAGATTGCTTTATGGTTTTTTGGGGAAAAAGTATTTAAACAGGCCTTTAGGTTCTGTGAACTGTCCTTTCACCTGAGGATAGTTCAGATGTTTTTAAAGGAAAAAAGAGAAAACGTACAGACCCCTCTCCCCTGTGCTATGTTAACCTGTTTTTACTATAATACGTCAAAAACGTGTATTTAAGACAAGACTTGAAGTCTAAATGCCCCTGTGAAAGTACTTTTATTTTATTTTTATATTATTTTATTTATTTTGAGAGAGAGAGAGAGCGTGAGCTGGGGAGGGGCAGAGAGAGAGAGGGAGGAAATCCCAAGCAGGCTGCGTGCTGTCAGCCCAGAGCCCAACGCAGGGCTCGATCTCACAGCGGTAAGATCATGGTCAAGAGTCAGACACTTAACTGAATGAGCCACACAGATGCTCCTGTGAAAGTGTTTTTAGATGAGATTAATACTTAGATCAGTAAACTGAGTAAAGCAGATGATCTTCCATAATGTGTGGGGGGGTGGGGTGGGGGGGGTCATCCCATCAGTTGAAAGCCTTAAGAGAAAAAGAGGAGGTCCCCTAGGGAAAACATCACAAAACCCAAACCTATGAGAAAAACAAAATCTTGGGGGCGCCTGGGTGGCTCAGTCGGTTGAGCGTCCGACTTCAGCTCAGGTTATGATCTGGTGGTCTGTGAGTTTGAGCCCCACCTCGGGCTCTGTGCTGACAGCTCAGAGCCTGGAGCCTACTTTGGATTCTGTGTCTCCCTCTCTCTCTGCCCTTCCCCCGCTCACGCTCTGTCTCTCTCTGTCAAAAACAAATAAACATTAAAAAAAATTTTTTTAAAAAAGAAAAAGAAAAACAAAATCCTGTAACACGAAAGATCTAGAGCCTTATCCTAAATGTTAAGAGAAAGGAAGCAGAATCCGTACTAAGCAGACCCACATTTCCCTAGGGAAGAGGGAATTCTGCCTCCCAATGGCCCTTGGAATTTAGGTGAAACTCTTCTCTGGGTTTCGGGCCCGTCAGTATAACCTGCAGACCTCAGACCTGCCAGCTCCCATAATCCCGTGAGCTGATCCCATAAAATCTCTCTCCCTTTCCCCCATCCCGAGTGCACGCATACATGTGCTTGCACACACGCACTCACACACACAAACATACCTTGTTGGCTCTGTTTCTCCGGAGAATTCTAATACACAAAATTTACAAGTGAGATACTCCAAACTACAAAACCAATAAAATTGAAATGAACAACTGGAACATAATGTGACAGATGTTGTCAGTTTGGCAGAGTCTCTGATGTTAAATTTCATGGTGGAGATATGGTTTCTTAGGACTGTTTCTTTTTAAAAATTAAAAAAAAATGTTTAAATAAATGTTTTATTTATTTTTGAGAGAGAGAGAGAGAGAGAGAGAAAGCAAGAGAGGGGCAGAGAGAGAGAGAGAGAGACAGAATCCAAGGCAGGCTCGAGGCTCTGAGCTGTCGGCACAGGGCCTGACGCGGGGCTCGAACTCACGCACCGCAAGATCATGACCTGAGCCGAAGTCAGATGCTTAACCAACTGGGCCACCCAGGCGCCCCATCTCAAGACTGTTTCCATAGTTCCTCTGTTTTTATATTTGGCTTTAAAAACAATGAAGTCCACAAAAGTTGTTTCTGTGAATGCAGTGTACAAAACTATAAAAATAATGAAGCTTTTTTTTTTTTTTTTGCAAGTCCTGGAAAAGTAGAACTTACCCTTAATTAAAATGTTACCAATAAGCAATCTTCAAATAATAATTCTGCAAAGCTGTTTTCTTCATTGGAGGATAAAATTATAACAGTGTCGCATTACTTAAACCGACATGAAATACTATCTTGGTCAGTTATTGCTGAAATTGGGAACAACAGCATCCTTCACTGTGAACAAACTGCATTGGTTGGTACTTACAAATACAGGCCATTCAATACGACCACTCTTAAACATGACTATGGTACTGATAGCCAGAAAGCAGGATCTTAATACCCAACACGCTTATATGATCATCTGCTGTATAGCTGATTCAATTTTTCAATCACTTTGTTCAAGCTGTTGCAAATCCTTCATGCATTCAAATCTTTCATACAGCGTGCCATGATAACATATGAACTCCAGTTCACCAACTTCACGAATGCAAATGCAGGCACTAAAAATTCTTGCCAGCCCTCATTTATTTATAAGCTGGTCCACCATATAATCCAGAATATGCCTTTAAAAAAAATTATCCTTGACACGAGAGCATCATATATTTAAAATGATCCTATTTCTTTCTGCGTAAAGAACTCTTAAATATTAGTAAAGAAAGATAATCTTGCTGGTAAGTAGGGAAAGAACGTGAACAAGCACGTCACAAAAGATGAAATTATATTAAATATAGACGTGTGCAAAGGCTTTTGTGGATGCACGGCAAAGTAAACGTAAATGTTTAGCTTTGTTCCCTCCAGTACCCTGCTAACATTGCAGAGGAATGAAAAAGCAGGACTCCGTAGCGGGACAGGAATGAGCAGATGAGTGACAAGGACATCACTTGGGAAACTGGAAGTCAGATAGATAAGTGGCACTTAGCTAAGTGGACTTAGCTCTCGGAGAAGACC
Organism: Prionailurus viverrinus; assembly: GCF_022837055.1. Classification (NCBI taxonomy): domain Eukaryota; kingdom Metazoa; phylum Chordata; class Mammalia; order Carnivora; family Felidae; genus Prionailurus; species Prionailurus viverrinus. The sequence goes on from NC_062571.1 coordinate 17,134,307, forward strand.
ACGGAGTGGGGAGTAGGGATGGGCACCAAAGCCAAGAAGAAGGAGTTCAGACTGCAGCCCCAAAGAGGTACAGGGATTGGAGGTTCTGGGCATCTCTGAAGACAGGGGCTGGGGGTGAAGCCACAAATAAAAAGATTCATTGAAAATGATTAAGGGGCACCTGGATGGCTCAACCGGTTAAGCGTCTGACTTCATCTCGGGTCATGATCTCGCTGTTGGTGGGTTCGAGCCCCATGTCAGGCTCTGTGCTGACAGCTCAGAGCCTGGAGCCTGCCTCTGATTCTGTGTCTCCCTCTCTCTCTCCCTCTACCCCTCCCTCGCTTGTGCTCTGTCTGTCTTTCTCTCAAAAAATAAATAATAAACATTTTTTAAAAAGTGATTAAAAGCGGGGGGGCTGTGGGGGGCTCAGTCAGTTAAGCGACTGACTTTGGCTCAAGTGATGATCTCACAGTTTGTGAGTTTGAGCCCTGCATCAGGCTCTGCACTGAAGGTACAGAGCCTGATTGGAATTCTCTCTCTCTCTCTCTCTCTCTCTCAAAATAAATAAATAAACTTAAAAAATAAATGATTAAAAGGTGGGGCACCTGGGTGGCTCAGTAGCGTCTGACTTTGACTCAGGTTATGATGTCATGGTTCATGAGTCTGAGCCCACCATCAAGCCCTCTGCCATCAGCTCAGAGCCCGCCTTCGATCCTCTGTCTCTCTATCTCTCTGCCCCTTCCCTGCTCATTCTCTCCCTTTCTCTGTCTCTCTCTCTCTCAAAAATCAATAAAATATTTAAGAAAAAGTGATTAAAAGGAGTACTTATACCTCAGGATCTTCTCCCCAATGGGGAGAAAGGGGCTAAGCAATGGCCCCCACCCGCCCCAGTGGGAAACTGGACATTTGCCTGTTTCCTTGAACTGTTTTAGACTTTCCACATTTTCTGAAGTAAGAGTGTGTTGGGTTTTAAAACATTATTTTTGAATTATGGTATAATACACAGAATGTAAATTTTATCGTCTTTACCATTCGTAAGCGTAACTAGTTCAGCAGGATGGCATACACTCACGTTGTTGTACCACCGGTCTCCATAACAATTCCATCTTCCCAAACTGAAACTCTGTCCCCATAAAACTACAACTCTCCTTCCCTCTCTCCCCACATCCCCCTGCCTGGGCCCTCCCAACCACCATTCTACTTTTGATCTCTATGAAATAGATTCTTCTAGATTCTACTCCCCTGCAAGTGGAATCACATGGCATTTGTCATTTTATGACCAGCTTATTTTCACTGAGCACGATGTCCTCAAGGTTCAGCCATGCCGTAGCCTGGGTCAGGATTTCCTTCCCTTTTGATGCTTGATGATATCCACTGAATGGATATACCACAGGTTGTTTATCCATTCATCTGCTGGCGGACACTTGGCTTGTGCGTTAGTCTGCTAAGGCTGCCGTAATGAAATACCGCAGGTTGTGTGGCTTAAACAACAGAAATGAATTTTCTCACAAGATCAAGGTTTTGGCTGATTGTATTTCTGGTGAAGTCTCTCTCCCTGGCTTGTACATGGCTGCCTCTTTGCTATATATATCCTCACATGGCCTTTTTGGGTGTGTGCTTGCAGAGGGAGACAGAGAGAGAGAGAGAGAGAGAGAGAGAGAGAAAGGCTCTTACTCACTTTGCTAGCTCTTCTTATAAGAACACGAATCCTATCCAATCAGGGACCCACCCTTATAACTGAATTAAACCTTAATTACTCCAAATGCAGCCATTCTGGGGTTGGGACTTCAACCTATGAATTTGGGGAGGACACATATATTTAATCTATAGCAGGTGGTTTCCATTTCTTGGCCGTTTTGAATAGTGCTGCTATGAAAATGGGTGTAGCGCATGGGTCTGTTTTATGCTGAGAATGAATTCTCAACATCAAATTTAAATTTAGAAGCAGCTCAAATTAAGGTTAAAAAAAATCTACCTGGAAATTTTATCTTTGAAAGTCAATCATCTAAACGCTTTGAGTGACGGCAGGGGATTCATCACTGACACCTTCCCCGTGAATTGGATGGTTGCAGAATGAGTAGCTGCTTTACCAGGGGGACTGACTAACGCTAGCTCAATCCACAGGGGACTCATCGGGAGCACGCAGGCTGGTTCATCGGTCTGAAGGATGAACGACAAACAGAAGCCGCAGAAGGGACAGAGACAAAGACCACTATGGGGCCTCAGGGACTGGAAGTGGGGCCTCCTCAATACCAGGGATCTCTTGGTCTCTCCCCTCTGCTTGGCTTCCTTTTCCTTTTTCATTCTCCATGGCAGGATCCAGAATATCCTTCTTCCCAATCCAAGATCTGACAGCACGGAGTCTTACCCCATCAACTCCAGCAGGAACCAGACCAAAAAACAAAACAAAAAAACCACCTCCTTACTGACCTGTTCCTGGACCAATCACTGTGTCCAGTGGGGGGTGGGGGGGTGGGGGTGGGGTTGCAGGGAACCACTGTGATCAGCCACATGTCCACCCCTGTGGCCAAGGACAGGCTCTGTTGCCAGCACAAGCAGTGAAGACAAGACAGCATGGTGTCTTCAGGATAAAGTGCTATACAAGTGTGACTTACTATTAATATTCATTTTGCGTTTGCGACTCAGTTTCCTGACCTTCAAAATGGGAAAACGTATCCCCCCATCAGTGGGATGATTGGGGGAAGGTGGCTACAGGAAAAAGGCGAGCCCCCTGCCCTGCCCAGCCCTGGGCCCCTTGCCCCCAAGCCTGTCCCCATCACCCCTCCCTTCTGTTTGTGCCCCTCCCCCAATTTCATTGAAGATTTCGTGAAACGTTAAAAAAATAAAATAAAAAGTAAAATGGGAAAAGATAAGCCCTACCTGCCTTAAAGATTATTGGGTAGTTTAAATGAGATAATGGAGATTAAAGTACTTTGTGATCACACAGTGTGTGCAGTGTGGGCTGTTTATCGCTGCCCGTGCAGTGTATTTTCTTCACTTCACGGACAGAATCCAAGCAAAAAGGAAAGATCACGAGAACCCAAGTTTCTACATCGAAATGGCAGCCCGTTCCTTCAATGCCTGCTTTCTGGACCTTTCAAGAACTAGACTACTTTATTTGTTTTTATTTATTTATTTTTTAATTAAAAAAAATTTTTTTAATGTTTATTTATTATTGGGAGACAGAGAGAGCATGAGCAGGGGAGGGGCAGAGAGAGAGGGAGACACAGAACCTGAAGCAGGTTCCAGGCTCTGAGCTGTCAGCACAGAGCCCGACGCGGGGCTCGAACTCACAAACCGCGAGATCGTGACCTGAGTCAGACGCTTAACGGACCGAGCCACCCAGGTGCCCCCAGACTACTTTAATTGTCCCCCTGACTCTGTAGGAACATGGCAACCCAAATCTCTTCCAGTGTTATTGGGTTCTTTTGCTGCCCTCCTGGATGGACGCCCGCACAAATGTGCTCACCCCATGCAGCTGTCTGAGGCCGTAACGTGAGACCATGGCACACGCTGGCTCTGTTCCTGTGACCTCACAGCCCATGGGGGCATAAGTCACCCCCCCCCCAGCCCCCGCCAGGCAGCAGAGTGCCCTGCTTGCCCAGTGGGCACATCTGTGTCAGAAAACGGCCACGCAGAGGTTACTGAGGAGAGAGGGAGCCACAGACAATGTTCTAGTTCAACTTCCTCATTTTACTGACAAAGACCCTTGACCTCTGTCATCATTGTCTACTTCTCTCCCGTGAGAGCTTGCTCAGCCTGTGTGCAGGGCATCTGGGACGACGCCAGGGAGTCAAACTTCCAGCGAAGCAGGATGGGTCGCTCCGTATCCCTCAGATGGACGACACTGGGGTGTGTCCACCCTGCCCCTCAGAGCACCGCAGGTGGAGTGAACCGCAGGTACCCCTGGGTGACCAGCCATCGGCACGCCCTTTACTGACCTTTCCTGCTCCACCGTCCCATTATCCCCACTCCCTCACTTGTGCTTCTTGGGATCACCTCTCCAATAAGGGAGTTGTCCTCAGGATCTTGCCTCAGACTCTGCCCTTGGGGACCTAAGCCACCCAGGGAGCGACACGAGCTAGGAATGCAGCTGGTATTAGAACCCAGGCCCCTTTGACCCCTCTGCCGGTTGCAGTGATTAGAGCAAATACGTGCAGTGAGCTTCTCACAATCCGTCTCTGCAACCAACTGAACAACCAACAAGCCAGCTAAACAAGAAAGCGGGGGGCACCTGGCTGGCTCAGTCCATACAGCGTGCAACTCTTGACCTTGGGGTCATGAGGTCAAGCCCCGTGCTGGGCATTGAGTTCACTTTAAAAAAAAAAAACGAATCTGGGCGCCTGGGTGGCTCAGTCGGTTGAGCATCCGACTTCGGCTCAGGTCATGATCTCACAGTTCGTGAGTTCGAGCCCCGCGTCGGGCTCTGTGCTGACGGCTCAGAGCCCGGAGCTTGCTTCCAATTCTGTGTCTCCCTCTCTCTCTGCCCCTCCCTTGCTCATGCTCTGTCTTTCTCCTGTCTCAAAAATAAATAAAACACTAAAAAAATTTAAAACAAAAAACCAAAAAAAACCAATCAAATCAAAAACAAGAACAGCAGCGTAATCTGAATCCATCAGAGTTTCCATGTGGAAAACTGTAGGGCTTGAACTCATGACTTCCAAGTCCAGGAACATCAAATCCAACAAAGTAGAGCGCACACACCTGTTACAGCTGAGTGTGTGCTCTCTCCTTGTAGGGAGACCTACTATGTGCTTTGGGCCATGCCCCTGGCCAGGCAGTCCTTTGCATACAGTCTCCAAGGTTCAAAGTCCAGAGTCTCGGTTTAAAAGTCCAGAAATGTCATTTTATCCTCCGCTTCGAGTTGGTGAACCTCTGGGGGACAGGCTCACTAGCCAAATTCATGTGCTCAGATTGGCAGGCCACTGCTGTCCTCAGAATGAGGCGTGTTCACAGATGGACAACGTGGGCAGCCCCTCCCTGGGACACTCCAAGGGGTGAATGGCTCAAGACGCCAGCTCCCAGCTCAGAAGCTGTGCTTTGAGCACAAAATTAAAGCAGGTGGAACAGACAGTTACCAAGGGACGTTTCTAGCCATTCCCAGCAGGCTGAAGACACGCCCTTCTCTCTCCCGGAGGCATTCTGGCTGAGGAACAAGAGTGTTCTGGAATTAGAACACCCTCCCCTTGCCTGGCAGAGGAGGACCCACATTCTGACACTCAGCCTCCCGATTTCTTTCATGTTCCACATGCAGATCACCCCTTTTCTTAGTATGTCTTGTATTCAGATCTGGAATCACCAAAATCAATTAGGACACATATTTGGCGTTATATTCCAGCCCTAAGGATATGAGCTGCTCATCGTACCGGATGTTCCCGTCTCTTCAGTGGCCTAGAAACCTCTCTGAGGGGGCACGTGGCTCCTGTATCATGGGTGTGTTGCCTTTTCACCTGTGTCTTTTCAAATGGTGGCCCTTTCTCCAAATCCTAAGAGCTTCTCCTTGTGGGGTCACCACAAATGTCTTTTGAAATATAGCACTGAGTAGGAACTATGTAAGAGAGAGGAACATCCTTGTTTGAGAACACTGTAATGAGAAAGACTAAGTTTTTATTTTATTTTAATGTTTATTTATTTTTGAGACAGAGAGAGAGAGAGAGAGAGAGAGAGAGAGGAACCAGGGAAGGGGCAGAGAGAGAGGGGGACACAGAATCCAAAGCAGGCTCCGAGCTGCCAGCACAGAGCCCAACACGGGGCTCGAACCCACGAACTGTGAGATCATGACGTGAGCTGAAGTTGGACGCTTAAACCGACTGAGCCACCCAGGCGCCCCATGAGAAAGACTATAAAATAACGAGATGGGTTGCCGTGAACTGGGAGGACCTTACTCTGTGTCCTCACATCTTTCTGATTCGAAAAGAAATGTCAAAAGGCTCCTGTGAAAGGCAAGGAGGAGGTCACTCCGAACCATTTGCTTTTATAAAATAGTTTCTTGAGGCAAACACCAGGACGAACTGGTCTGGTTGGCAGTGGCTGTGAGTCCAATGGTGGATTATTCACTGGATTATACAGATGCAACTTTCCTCGGCCTTCTTTTCGGCTGTAGCTGGGGACAAATGCAGGGTTGGACTTTCTGTCTGATGTCCCGTAGGACGAAGCTGTACTTTTTGTGCTTCTTGGAGGGGCAGGCACAGCAGTGAGCCTCTGGAGCTGGAGACATTCTGGGGGCATCTTGGAAATTTGCTAACCCTGTTTATTTCGAATGTTAAAATTTTTTTTAATGTTTATTCATTTTTGAGAGAGAGAGAGAGTGCAAGCAGAGAAGGTACAGAGAGAGAGGGAGACACAGAATCCAAAGCAGACTCCAGACTCTGAGCTGTCAGGACAGCCCGACGCGGGGCTCGATCCCACAAACCGCGAGATCATGACCTGAGCCAAAGTCGGATGCTTCACCAACTGAGCCACCCTGGTGCCCCTAAATCTGTTTATTTTGAAGAAGCTTTGATCCAAGGTAAAATTACGAATATGTGTGCTTTTGGCATGGAAAGGTCTGGATCACTCCTACGTCAAAAACTCAGGGATGTGAAATTTGCTTTGTTCCTTAACATAGGAGATCCCCCAAATTGAATTCAAATTAGTTGAATTTCATTAAATTCAATATCTTTTGTATTTGAGAGGCGTTTAGATTGTGTGGGGTACACACACATGAAAACACACGCACACACACACACAGACACACAGCGTGGAGTGATTTTCCAAGCTGCCTTTCCAAAGGAAATTGGGTTTTAAAAGGTCTCATCCGGACTCACATCAATCAAAATGCCACAGAGCAGCTGGGCCAATTCAGCCGGGCACAATACCTGCCAGCGAGGTCCCGTCTTCCGAGTGGGCGTCTAATGGGAATTTCTGGCTGAATGGGAGCCCAGCACCGAGGGCAGCTCGAGGTCACCAGCCCCACAGAGCAGTGTGGGGACACATGGAGCAGGCTCCATGTGCAGGAAGCTGGCAGAGCCTGGCAAAATAGGGAAGGAAGGAGAGAAGAGCAGGGATGTGTACATGACAGAGGCCCCGGTGAGTTGCTTGGATGGTTTTTCCCTTTAAGAATGTATGCATTCCCTCCTTCACCAACTGATGCCTTTTACGATGCCCTGACAGGACCAATGGTGACGTCTGCTACTCCAGTGCAAAATGCCCACCAGTATTATTCTCCTGGAGGCCTTTTCCCCCTAGATCTGTGGGTCAGACCAGCGAATTCGGAGGTTTTAAGGGTAGAAAGACAAAGGAAACCATGTGATGCTGGTAGTGATTTTTATTAATGCAGCACTTCCGTTCCAGGACCAGGGAGCAGACGAGTGAGAAACTGAGCCGCTAGGTTCTCAGGAGCTGAGCACCGTCCTTAATTAGAAAGCGTCCAGAAATTCTTTTAGGAGGGAGGGTTTAACTGCCTTTATTTTGAAGGTGACCGGGTAACTGGGCTCTTCAATTTCCGTGCCTTTGTAACACTCAGCTATTAATCCATATGGTGTGACCTAAATTGGGCTTTGTGCATTTTTTTTTTTTTAAAGAAACACGTTCAAGAGATAAAATTATTTCCCTTGGACGTTTATTTTCCTTCGTTTTGGCAGCTACACTTGGAATTGTGAAACAGATACCTGTGTTTATGTCTCTACATCATACCTCGATCTGACAAATGCTCTAATAACGATAACCATCAGTAATTGAACAACTGAACCGTGTTGGCTGTGTCTTCTCATGGAGTTTCCACGATTGCAAATTAAGCATTCCTAACCTGATTTTATAGATGGGAAAAGCAAGGCAATCAATGAACTGGGAAAAAAAAATAAAAAAGAAAAAAAAAAAAAAACCAACCACCAAGGAGCAATTGAGTAACTTACCATTGAATAGAACTAGCAACTGAGGACGTCAGAATTTGACCCCGGTGTACTCTCCTCCACCCCTTGCCTGTCACCTCCACAAAATCTGCAAGGTGTCTTTTCTGTGTCACTGGGCTCACTCGTACCTACACTCCATTCCGTTTTAAAAATTTTTTTTTTCAACATTTATTTATTTTTGGGACAGAGAGAGACAGAGCATGAACGGGGGAGGGTCAGAGAGAGAGGGAGACACAGAATCGGAAACAGGCTCCAGGCTCCGAGCCATCAGCCCAGAGCCTGACGCGGGGCTCGAACTCACGGGCCGCGAGATCGTGACCTGGCTGAAGTCGGACGCTTAACCGACTGCGCCACCCAGGCGCCCCTCCATTCCGTTTTAAATAAGATCCCTTCGTGATCCCAAATAGGGCGGAAATGTGTTCTCCAGCGATCCCAAAGCGGAGCGGTCTTTGTTTTAGAGGAGGAGGAATCTGCCTGGAATCTCGTGGTGACCCCAGAGCCCGTGACACCCCCACCTCCCCACGCACCCGGACATCCAAGCAGAGACCACTGACAAGCCCGTGCTCGCTGCGTTTCCAGGAGAGCGGATTTCACAGACACTGAACACAAAGACCGGTCACTGTTACCGAAGAACAGGCGACGATTTTTGTTTCCATCCGGGTCGGTGATAACCTGACACCCAGCAGGGCCCAGGTGGGGCTGTGTGGGGACCGGGGGGGCTGCACAGTGTTGGGACCAACCTCAGATCACTAGAGTTCAGGAAGGGCAGGTGCTCAGCTTGAGCATTTGTGGGTCCATCCTGGCTCCTCCCGTGGGGGTGGAATTCACACACGGGATTTATTTCTCAGCCCTGCTTCCTCCCCAGCAGCACCTACCTCACAACATTGATCCAAGGGTGGCGTGAAATAATAGTGTCCACTGGGCTGATGGCTCGGAGCCTGGAGCCTGTTTCCGATTCTGTGTCTCCCTCTCTCTCTGCCCCTCCCCCGTTCATGCTCTGTCTCTCTCTGTCCCAAAAATAAAGAAAAAAAGAAAAAAAAAGAAATAATAGTGTCCAGCGCAACGCCTGCATAACTACTCAACACAGGGAGTACTGCATCACTAGCGAATGTCGTTTTCAAAACAGACATAAAAAAAAAAAAATCCTCCAAGGAGAAAGAAACAGAGAAGAACCACAGCCCCACTATACGCGCACGCAATATGGAGTAAAATTTGGCTTAGAAAACAGTGTTGCTCACCTACCCTGCTTCCGAAGCTCTATGTCACTGTCACGGCTGCCAGCCGCGGTCCTCAGGGTAGCTCCGCTCACCCCAGCGTGGTCCGAGAAGAGGTCCTTCCAGCCTTCCACGGTAGTCACTGATGTGCAAGATGTAAATGGTGTGTAGGTAAATTGTAGCTTCCCCCTGTCTTCACAGGCTCCTTTTGAAAACTCTTTCTGTAATGTGAGAAGTGTTTCAAACTAAGATGAGTGGGTGTCCATACCATAGCAGGGGCATCCTAAGAGCTGGGGTTCTGGAAACTGACTGCTTGGGTCTGAATCCTCCTCGAGCTATCCACCTGCCTGCCTGTGTGAACTTGGGCAAGTTCCTTAACTTCTCTGTTCCTCTGTAGTTTATTACATGGACAATAAAAATATCTATCTTATGGGGGTGTCTGGGTGGCTCAGTCGGTTGAGCATCCAACTTCGGCTCAGGTCACGATCTTACGGTTCGTGGGTTCAAGCCCCGCGTCGGGCTCTGCGCTGACAGATGGAGCCTGGAGCCTGCTTTGGATTCTCTGTCTCCCTCTCTCTCTGCCCCTCCCCTGCTCCAGCTCTCACTCCCTTCCTCTCAAAAATAAATACACATTAAAAAATTGTAAAAACAGGTATCTATCTTATAGTTCTAAAAGTTAGATGAGACGATGTGCAAGAAGCCAAAGACAGTGCCTGGCACACGTCTGTTATTATGTATTCCACAAATACTCTATGCCAGGCACCGGAAGAGATCAGTATCTGAGAAAATCATCGTCACCCAGTGTGGCAGGTGCTGCTTCGCATACAGCATTGGATTTGGGCGAGAAAAGTGGGTTATATACCTAGTGCTACAGGATCACATAGGAAGAAGCAGGCAGACGTGTCTGGGGGAGTGGAGGAACGTGCCACAGAAGTTGACATTTGAGCTTTGTCTTAAAGACATGTAGGAATTCCCAGGCAGAGAAGGCGGTTATCTTAGGCAACCGTTATTGGAGCAGAAATAGATTGGAATAAACGCAGGTGAAATTGCAAAGTGAAACGGGAAAGATGGAAGGAGCGCAGGCAAACCTGGGGGTTGCATCGGGGCCTCGGGAGCTGGGAGACAGTATCTGCCTCTTGGCTCCGCGGTCTTCGCGTCTGGGCAGCCTCGCAGTGGAAATGCCCTCACTGTCCTTTGTCTTCAGCCCCCCGCCGGCTCATTTCCGCCCTGCCTCCCCATGTGCCACTGACACTGTTCTCACTAATCTGTGTCCCCTCTGCGCCAACTCCAAGGAACACTTTTCAGTCGGGGTAGTGTAGCAAGTGGGGTGAAGGCGTGTTTCCAATTTATCTGAAAGCAATGTCAGATGCTTATTATAAATGAAATGAATTGGCTTATCCATGTGGAAAATCACATTAATCAGATTTCTCATTTTAAAACAAGCTTGCATTCCTGGGAGAAGAATACATAGATGTATGTAAGCTCATGGCTGGATTTTGTTTGCTAATATTTAATTTTGCCATTTTCATTTCATGAATGAGAACCATCTGTA